>NC_079441.1:25566395-25915999 GCF_903798145.1 Danio aesculapii | reverse complement strand
AAGCTGACCCAAATATGGTGCATTAGAAGAGCACAAAAACATTCAGATGGTTCCTAGGCTTTCTTTACAACTATGCACCGCCGAATGACAAGTTCAACAAAAACATGTTGAGTTTTTCACCCGGGCCTATTGTGTTCCCACATTAACTCCAAGCTGAGCTCTTTGAGCTCATCCAGAGTTGTGTCTGGACTCCATGGGTCTGAGATGGCTCTGTCAGCGGGTTTGGCCTCCACTGCACTCCACACCGTCTCCTTCAATGTTCTTTTCATTCTCACTCCCTTTTCCCCCCTCTCAGCAACTTGGCTTCCACACACACTGAAGCGAGCGATTGATGGGGCAAGAGAGAAGTTAAACAATTAAAGATGGCCCTCTGCGCCAACTGTTTTGTGCATTAGGCATCACGCTGAGAGGAAGCCTTTGTGCTCGCAGTTATTGTTTGGATGGAAAACCAAAGATCTCATTCTCAAAGCAAAAGAACTCTCTGCTGCCAGTGTGAATAATATATCAAGGTGCCTGGGTACAACAATCATTTGATTCCCACTGGGACCGGATGGATAGCGGCGTAACTGAAAATGAGGTTGATGCAACATCTGGTCAAGCACGGCCAATGGGAGCCCAAAACTAATTGCAAGTATAATGGCAGGTCTCGCTTCTTAGTAAAGCGAAAAACAGCTGTCCTTATCAATCAGATGGAGATGATCACTATCGCACACACGGGGGCTTGACGGCAGAGGTGAAGTATCACAAATTAGGCGCTGCTTTAGAAACGCTGAAGTTTGACTTTAACCTTGCAGGACTTTTGGAAGGCACTTCTGAGTATGGGAGAGGAGTTTTGGCAGAGGAACAGAAAGCCTGGTGGGTCCGCACATCTCGGGATGCTGGTACTCCACACTAATCCATTTTAAACCATCTGTGAAATTAGCAAGATTCCTTAAGTCCTTCACCTCCAAGGATTAAAAATGGCCCTGGGTCTGAGCCATCACATGTACGCATATGACATGTCTGCTATCAGCCCAAACTTCTGAGGCTATAATCACACTTTACCCTCTACATGACAGATGCTTTTGAAAGGTAACTACTTTGAAGACAATTTCAGCCGAGTCTCCTCCTCGAGTCTTTTGAGATGCTCTTTGAAATCTGTAGAATCTGCACTTTGTGTTATATTACATAAATACGAGCCTTCTTTGTGAGACTTACTCCCCCTGCAATTCTCCACACTCCAAAGTTGAATAGCGGCATGACGCGCAGCCCGGCACGCTGCAAAGTCTGTCAAAAACAAACCCAACCACTTTAAGTGTACGAAAAAAAAAGGAAGGCATTTCAGAGCTGGAACATCTGCTGAATGGCAGTCTGGGCCACAAGGTAAACAAAAGCCATACATAGACAAAAGTTACCTGCAATGCCTCCTTGAACCATACACATAAACAGCTCCAAAGTGCAACTCTTCAGCCCAGCGGTATTTCAGCCAAAAGCTGTACAATGAAGTCATGAGTCAAGTCTAATGAGAAAATCAGATAAATAGCAGCTGGGCTTGGGGAAACAGCCCTCCCTGACTGATTCACTGGACTCAGTGGCAATAGCATGGAGCTCAGGAGGAGCCGCCACTTCCAGAACAGTAAAATATTGTTCCAGACGACTCCCTCCAATGTTTAGTCATCAGGGCCATGAAATAACAGGGCTGTCGCCTCCGCACAGCAATACAGTATTAATTATTATTTGTAGCCCAAACACCTACATGTTTGTACTAACACTCTGACAGTTCATCCAAACAGGCCATTTAAAGGCTGCAACATCATTCTCTGTACCTACGAACACTCCCACCTAGCTTCCCCTCATTCATCTTAGCACAAGCTCAGAAAAGTCTGCCATGAAGGTATTATTGCAAAAAAAAAAAAAAAACACTAGATGGATATAACAATGTTCATCATGTCTTATTCCAAATTAGAACGTCAATAGCTGCTACATCTGCCTGTGCCCAGAGAAGCACAAGGGCATATGTGCAATGCCAAGGCCGCCTTCAGGGCCAAAGATTTGTAATGCAAGCTTTGTGAATTACAATAAGATTTATTGTGCAGCAATATATGTCTAATTTTCCATCTACCGCGGGGCGCTTCAGCAGCAGAGAGCTGACACAGGCGTCTATTATACACACCACAGTTAAAATGTGGTTATTTTACGCATGCTCTCAAGGGAAGGAGCTTACTGTGCACTCTGGCATTGGACAAAAAATGATTGATGAAGATAACAAAGGGAACACATAAATGGTTTTCCAAAAATGTTTTGAAGTAAGTTCTATTCCAGACCCATGTCTTTTTTTTTTTTTTTATCGTGGCAAGTGATGAAAAGCCTCTACTTCTACTGTTTTATATATAATATATATATATATATATTATATTTTATATATATGATAAAAATCTGGGTCAAAAACATCCTATTTAGGGACAATATGTGTGCTCTGGAACTGATTTGGAGAGCAGAATTTTTTGACAAATACCTTGCTAATTTTGTTGACCGTATTATCTTTCACATTAAATACTTTTATTAAACCAATCATATATGTCAATCGGAATGCTTTAAGATTTTAGTATTACTGTAATAAATAACTATTTAAAATTGTTTTCATATTATACATTTAAAAAAGAACTCATTTTAAGATATGGGGCAATATTTTAATATAATAATATTAGTAAAATTTCTGTTAATATTGTAATTAGTATGTTATGATGATTTATAGCAGGGGTGCCCAAACATTTTCGTATGAAGGGTCAAAATCCAAATATCATTGAGAGATTTGGGGCGAAAATAAATATCAAATATATTGCATTTTAGTTGCCATGCATAATTTTCTAATTCATTTCATAATAATTATAAATAGATAGAAAGCATTACTTTGAATCGTATTAACTAATCCAGTATAACTTTCATATTTAACTAATGCAGTAAAATCACATGTATAACAGTGTAGTTCAGTGCTGTATACACTAGTCAATCAGAATGTGCCTTTGCCTTGATTCGCTCACCAAAGTCTCTGCATTGTCCTCTATCCGTCAGGTGACAGTATGTACATTTTAAACTAAATATGATTCATGGAAACGTTTTAAATTGAAACGTTTAATTTCAGTTAGCTTTTTTGCAGCTTAACAATAAAACAAACCAAAAAAGGTTTACATAAATCTTTAAAATGACAATCTCTAAACCTTCGCCATCAGTCTCCCTTTCTTCTCAGATAGGATGGTTTGGCCCTTTGGCCCGCAGACCCTAGTTTGGGTATCGCTGATTTATAGAATACATTAAAAAACTTGGAAAAAAACACCACTTCAATCTGGCTACACAGACCAATTAAACTGGTGCATCATATTAGTCCACCACAACTTATCTAAATAAAAGTTATAATAACTGAAGCTGCACTGAAGAGATTAATCCAGATGCTTCTGATTGGCTACTGTATTCATGAGCTCAAAACAATGGGCATTATTGATATGGTTCAGTGCTGCAAAAAAGATAAAAGAAAAACATACATTTAAATGTATAAAAAGAAATCTGACGCAACATGGACCCTTTAATAATTTTCATACTTCAACTGTGACAGACATTATAGGTTATAATTGGGAAGAGGATATTTTTATCCTTAACTTTGTATTAGCATGAAATTTTGATCATTTTAAAGGCATTTTTCTGACTATTTATTTGCCTGCAAGAAAACATTTGTTTGCTGAACAATTACATTTTACTTTAAATGCATTCATTATTAATTATTCATCACATAGAGGTATGTCAAAGAGGTAAAGCTATCTGGGAGCGAAAACAGAAATCCCAGTGGCTGGAATCCAAAAGATGAAACAACTCCTGCTGTTTAGCAGGCTTGGTTTCCAACAGGACTTCCACCCTGTTCCTGGCAGACACTGCAGTTAGTCAGCAGGAGAACATATACATTAAGAATAGCCTCTACATACTTGCTTTATGCGTTTAGAAGGTAGGTATAGATGGACGCATCTAACTTTGCACTTTCTCGAAAAAATCTTTCTTGAGAAGCATTGGTGATTTTCTTGGAAAGAAAAATAATGCCAGTTGCCATTGTAATCTATTCAGATCTATAGGAAAAAAATATTGATCCATTTTCCAAGAATGAGACTAAGAAAGTTAAGACTGATTTATTTGCTAAAAAAAGTGCAGTAAATACAAGCTATTCAGTGACAAAATAAGACAATCTCACATCTGATCGAGCAACATTCATTTTGAAGGTGCTATAGAGTGCATTTATTTATTACGTTAGTGTTCTCTGATATCTATATTGCAGGTATGGGACTTGGGTAAGTATAGATCAAAATTTCTCCAGAATTAGATGCTCATGTATAAACAGGAATTATCCCTACAAGGAGAAGCTCCATTTTGAAATTTTGTGTTCAACAGAAGAACAAAAGTCAAGGTTTGGAGCAAGTGATGAAAGAATTTTCAGTTTAGGGAGAACTATTTCTTTAAAACTATCACACACCAGAAACAAAGCACCGCACTGCATATTTTAAACTTCTAAGCATTGTTTTTTATGAGTGTACTGTACATTGTATACATATTCGGCGCCATTTGGCGTTCAGCATCTGTCCTCATGACTTAGCAATATACAGAAAACAATGTAAAGTAGTGGTGCCAAGGGCTTTAGTCTACCTGCCTCTCCTGTTTTCAAAATAAGAGTCCCACATACATAGTAAGTTTAATATAGGCATAGATAAACTTAAAAATAAGAGTAAAACATTTTACAGCATCAGCATGCATATTAATCTAGTGGGCACATATGTGTTGCATAACGGTCCATGTTTTGTTACAAATGGTATTTCACCATGATTTTACTCATGGAAAATACATGAAAAAAAGAAAACAATGGTGTTTCCAATGACATGGATTATGGTATACAACTTCCATGCACTGAATTCTTATTATTCTGCTATGCCTAGGTAAATACAGATTTTCATTCTATCACACCTTTAAGCAATCTAGCCAGACCTATTTTACCATAGAAACTGTTACACTGATTTAATACACTGTAATACTTATTCATTCTGTTTTGTCTAATATGAAAAATTATGTTATGGCCAATAATTGATAAAGTGTTAATATTTTATTCATATATTATTTTCCTAAAATAAAAATGGTAAAAAAAAAATAGGACAACACAACAAGACACCATTATGACTGGTCCCAACCTTTCCTTGCCAGTTCTATTTGCAGTGTCATTACAAGCATGGTACAATCAGCATAAACACTGTGTATCAAAACCATTTGAAATATTGCATTAGGTAAATACAGACTGTTGGTTGCCAAGGAATTATTGGTATAGAAGTATGACAAATTAGAGAAGAATGTGTGCATGGCACCCTATTCCTTGCATTTCATGCCATAGCAAAAGGAAAGGAAATGATCATGTGCTTGCAGCTTTAAAAAAAAAATCCACCAAAAAAGTATGTGTGTGTTCGTTTAAAATCATAGATAAAAAATATAGACTTGTACCCCCTATCCGGAGCTGTAGGACTTCACTTGCAAGCCAAAATCACTGAGCTGTTATAGTCAAAACCAGAAAAAAAATACTTGCAGAGTAAAAAAATAAAGAGATAAATCTATTTAATTCAAAGGAATTACAAGATATTTTTTTCTTACCTTATTGGGGAATAACTTTTCCTTTGTTTTAAACAAACTTCACAAAAAATGCTAGAACATTGCTTAGAAAACATTGGAGTCCTCTGAAATTTAAAGTTATTTAAATCTTTTTTTAAAAACTTAAAGCAAAGAACATTAAGTGAAAAGATTCAAATAAATAAATAAATCATCCAATAAAAAATATTTTGGAACATTTACATTCTAATATATAATATAATAAATATAGAATGAGATGATATCACATTCGGTTAATAATATAAATTGGAAACTGAAGTGCACTGCATTGTGAGAAAATAAATACAGTAATGTCTATCGTGTATGCGCAACATTTTTGTTTCATTCCATTTCCTTTTTCTGTGTCATAAAACAGTATACTATGAATAAATTCGGGCACTAGTCAGACCTTGATCAACGAAACACTGGAACACGAAGACAAATCAGTCTCCAAGAGAATGCACATTAAAACATTACTGGTGTTCTTTTCAGCTAAACAAAATATGACAACATTTCTAGTCGGCAGAATGTCTCAGAAATGAAACAATCATCTGTACAAACTTTTCAATCATTGCATATTTTGCAATGTCAATTAAAATAGGGATGTCCTGATACAACATTTTAACTTCCGATACGATACCAATATTGCAGTCTTTAGTACCAACCAATACCGATACAAATCCTATTATGTTGAGTGGAATGTATGAATGGCTAGATCAAACTGAGAACAAAAGTCAGCAACAGTAAGTATAGAAAAAAACGACCAATTATTAACTATTGGTAAATGTGAACCTTATACATAATATATTAAAAAATAATTAATGACTAAATATTAAGACTCTAAAATAATCTTAATTGAATAGACAATTTTTTTTTTTTTTTTTTAAATACTAATTAAATGTCACTTCAGTTATTTATGTTTTACCATCAGCAAATGAGAGCAGGAACATAAGCAAAAAATATATGTTATCTGACCAACTGCTAAAGGTTGAGTGTCCAAAGTTTCAGCTTTTTGATGAATTTTCGATCCAGTTTCGAGCTGAAAAATATCTGTCACACTGGGCAGCAGAAATAGGGAGTTGTTATAAGTTATTGTTAAATTATTAAAAATGTGCAGTATAGTTAGTGCAAACATTCACATGACCAGAGCAGTTTAATCTGTATTTGTATCATAAGAAGATTATGGCTGTATCAATGTTCCCAAACAAAACATTACTCATTTAATAATAATAATAATATAAATATATAATATATATATATATATATATATATATATATATATATATATTGTATAATATATATATATAATATATATGTATAATATATACAGTATCCACCCTACTTCCCACATGGGAAAAGTACAACAATGTAAAGAAAAACAGAACTGCAAACTCATGTGCAAAGCTGACACTGTTTATCAGAGACCTTTATCTTTCTGGGCTTTTTAAAGAGTTAAATATGGGAATGCCTCTAATTACATTTTCCTTCTGCCCGAAAGTAATACCATTCTTTCTTTTAAACTGTAATGGCCCTCAGCAACAGAAGGATTTCTTATTCTTATTTAACAGACAATTAAAACGACACAAATTTTTTGCGTCTAACACCTTTTACATGACACCGTTTCTTTTCAGTGTGTTCAAGTAAAAAAATTAAATAAAAAAATAAGAAATCCACTATTTCAATCCTACTATCCGTGTGCACTACTGACAGGTCAAATCTGCTCCCTCTCTAGTCTTGGTGCTGCTGAGAGATTGAGATGCACCGGCCAAAGTTTGCGTATAAAGTAATGCAAAAACGCAGCAATAGAAAACGAAAGCAGAATCTGGGACATGTTTTTATCAGTGGGACATCTTTTTAAGTCCCAAATAGAGGACATGTCCGGGAAAAAGAGGATGTATTGTCACCCTAAATAATGCGCTGGATCAGTCTATTTAGTAAAAGGCACTAGTGTCCAGTGCGTCTCTGTGGTGGTGTCCGTGCAGGAGAAGAGCATTGCGAGTCTGTGGCAGAGTATTTTCAGTTTGTCATGCACACAGAACCGGGCCTGGGAAGTAAATCTTATGTGTGGGAAGTTGCTGGGTGTTGAATTAGGTATCACACTGGATGCCACACGATATGCCATGACCCGAATTGTAAATGGTTTCTATGAGGCTCGCACGATTCGCCGCCATTCGCTGCCTTGCGTTGGTTAGCAGCGTATTCAACAACAATGTAAAGATCGCTTGACTGTGAAGTAAATTAAACCAGTAGATATGTGCTGTTGTGATAGCGTCAGCGTGTGCTACAGTCACAATAGATTTCTATCGTAATACGTATAATATAACTTATAAATCTTAAAGGGACTTTGCTAGCAAGCAGTGTTGTGAATCACAAGGGCTTTGCACGCTGGCTCTGGACGATGCTGGATAGAATAGCTGTAACGGAGTTTAGAGCGCAATTGACTGCTTATATCGGAGATTTTTAACGCAGTCTGATATAGTTTTTTTGTACTGATATCGGACCTACTTTCGATAATCAATTTCGGATCTGGGACATCCCTAAATTAAAATAATGCAACAACAATATGATTACAAGGTAGTAAAACTTAAAAAACAAAGCTTCTCATCCTACCCTACCTTTAAGCTAAGGGAAGTAATTGGCCATTCACTGGCCGATGACAGGAACCCTGTGGTACAAACAAACGGGATAGTACAAGTGACATAGGTGATTATCAAGAAAAACATTGAAAATAATCTCTTATTGGCTTCACAGCGCAGACAGCCTGTGAGTTGTGATGTGATAAAATTCCCATTGAACTACCTGGGGACTATGAGGATAAACAATAAATTAATCTTTACTGTCTTTTATAATTTCACAGACGCATCATAGCTTTGCCTTGTTTTAGATGTTTTTGCATTTTTCCCATCAACTGGTGCATCACTATGTAATTTCTAATATTGAAGCAAACACAAGCACTCATAGAAGCAACATCGATTCATCCATAAGCTCCCCTCACTCATGATAAATACAAAGCACAAGTGATGTATGGCCTAGGACAGCACAGTGGCTCAGTGTCACCTCATATTGCTAAAGTCCGAACAGTTATCTACATCAAGCCACCCCATAAAAGAGAGGTGTGACGTGTGCCAGAGGGCACCCAGCGACCAGTAGACAGGCCGGCACCGTAAATCCCCCTTGACAAATCAATGCCAACACGATCCACCGTCCCTGTAGTCAGGAAGTCACCAGAGGTGAATATAGAGATTCACAGCCAGAGCCACGTGTGCATTGCTGGACTCAGTAAGTGAAGACTCTGGTGCACGAAAGAGTACTAAGCCCGCGGGTGTAACTTCAAATATTGTGACAACATTTGCTATGTGCCTGCCTTGCAGGGTGAACATCACAATGGCAACTGGTCCTGGCCAGTAGAGGGCTGGGGGATTCTGAAAAACTTACCGGTTCCGGTGCTGTGGGACGTGAGAAGCAGTGACAAAAAGATTGCTGGCCTTTGCCTTGCAACCTGCCAATCCATCTTCCCATGATTCTTCGATGTATTCCAACAGGTCATGGGAGGAGGGTTTTGTGGTAAAGAGGAGACAGAGGATGATTGTCTAACACTGCTGGAACAAGTCTGCCAGATAGAGGAAGCGGTCATCCTGCACCCCATTCTCTCCCACACTTGTTAGTGCAGAGCCAAACTATTTTAATGTGTCAACCAGGTTGCATGTTGTGTTCTCCTCTAGGTTTCAATTTAGTCACGTTCCACCCAGACACCAAAATAATAAGGCTGATGCTCCTTCTCATGGTCTCACGCTGTCCATGAACTTTATCACTGTTCTCCAAGGCTTAATTTTTGGTACCCATAAAATGGCTCCCCCACTGGTATTGGACAGCCCAATTCTTGTTTCACCATGTCATTCAGAGTCTTCCAGATGATGTTGCATCAGGGTTTCTGCAAAAACCTTATTATCAATGCAAGCCTTACATCTGGATATCATAGCCAATCGAATTTGCAAGATTGACAGGACATTGGTAGTAACTCTGTAAATACTGTGTGCAGAGAACAAAAGATGTTGAATTCATCCCCTGGGCTGAATTTTCCCAAAACTCACTCATTCATGGCAAGTACAGAACTCACCCTCTTCTAACTGTGTGCTAAGATTCACCCTCCACGCATCCTGTGGTCAGGTGAACCTTTCTCCATCCTAGCAGTCAATGACTAGATGCGGCATAGTGAGAGGGCAGTGCTCATGTCAGGTATACCTGCAACACTCCCCTTTTTCTGGGAGTCACCCGATATTTCAGACCCATTTCCTGCCACCTCCTGTTTGTTATTTCTCCGGAAAATCTCCCGTAATTTCATCCCACCCCAGTCCTTAGCTTTTTTTGTACAGTCTGTGACACCCCCGGTGTGCCAACTTTGGTATTGTGTCTGATCGTAATGGCCACCCGAAAACCCATAGTAAGATTACTAACACCACAGTACAGTTACTAACCCAGTTCTCAACTGTGTGATTCAGACAAACTATCCCCTCGATCCCCCCTCCCCCACCCGGTCTCCCGAAATTTCAGAGCAAATGTGGCATGTATGATGTCAGGTTTGCGAGCCATTTGAAATAAAGAGATCCAAGACAACTGATGGCGATGCCCACACCCTTCCTACTAAGTTGGACAAAGGGTCTGGCTGTCTATAAAGATCTCAAGCCACATTCTGCCGAGTAGGAAGTTCAGCCTAAGACATGTTGGCCCTTCAAGATACTTTGACAAATAAGGTCATATACCAGCTTGAACTTCCTGCTAACGCATTAAATCGGTCGACCTGAACGCTGACAACAACGCTGAGCCACAAGAATCACAGCCACGACATCTTACTCTTATGGCATATTTGTCAACAAACAATGCGGCAATCAGAGGTATTGGTAGATGAGGAGCTGGGCTCTAAGGCTTAATGAGTCAATGTTGGCAGGTTTAGATCATATTTATGGTATTTTTTCATCAGTATAATGACTGTGCTACACAAGAGATGGGCAAACATACACACATCTTTTACTCAAGTATAGGTACAAATACTCATGTTGTGCTCATTGAAGTACCGAGTGACTACACTTTTGTACCTAAGTTAAAGTACAGCCTAAAAAATGTACTTAAGTACACATTCATACAACCCGTTTAATTTTCATGCTGGTAACTAGACCTCACATTATATCGATACGTTTATACAGAATAACTTACATTTCTGATTCTGATGTAAAAATTGTTTGCTAATTTTCAGCAGGAAAGTAGCCAATGCAGCATAAGATTCTTCAATATTGCCAGTCAAAACTGCTAAAAAATCTAAGTTGTGTATCATCATCCTGACAGCATTCAGCATGTAGTTCTGCTGCTTTTAGATCAAGAACAACTGCCATATATGGCCACTCTAAAAATATCCTGTAGGTCGATATCTTTACAAATAATAAACATCTTTAATTAATACTTAATTCTCTATGAAATATTTTTTTCTTTTGCTTTAATAAATACATGATGTATTTTAGTATTTTGGCATTAGGCTAAAGCTGCTTCATTATCTTCAAAGCTCTCAGGAATATCCTATGTTCTCAGGGTTTGCTTTTTTTTTTTTTAAGAGAATTTTATTATATGTTATATTTTATTTCATGGATATAGTGATCAATGCTGTTTTTTCAAGTGATAAAGTACTGATGATTTTTATTATAAATTTATTCATTAATCTCCCAGCATAAATAATTTTGATGTTCTAAAACATTTATTCATTCATTTTCCTTCAGTTAGTCTCTTATTAATCAGGGGTCTCCACAGTGGAATGAACCACCAACTATTCTGGTACAAGTTTTATGCAGCAGATGACCTTCCAGTTGCAACCCAGTACTTAGAAACACCCATAAACTCTCGAATTCACACATGCACTCATAGACTACAGCCAATTTAGTTCATCTAACTGACCTATAGCATATGTCTTTGGACTGTGTGTAAAATATTTGTTTAAATAAACAATATAAATTATAATTTTAATTATGACAATGTTGCATATACATCTTTAAACAGTAAAATAATATAAATTATGTATTGGGAAAAAGGAAATAAATCTCAGTTCATACAGCCTTCATAAAGTATTTAATTGTTTAGTACTAACTGTAGAGAAAAAAAAGCACATGATTGTTAAAGTTTAAGGATTGTTAAAATTTAAAAGATTGTTAAAGTTGTTTTCTTTTTGTTTGTTTTTTTGTGGTATTAGATTGAAAGATCAGAGAAGGCCTGTATAGTACTGCAGAAGAAGTTAGTCTACAGCACAGAGAATACAACCAGCCTCTGCGCGAGCAGAGAGAGGATCAAGTCAGCTCTACTGGTGCTCCTATTGGCTGTAGCTTAAGAAAGATGCTCTTCATTTGCATAAATTTGAAGCATTCTACGCTATCACTTGCGTAGATGGAGGTCACAGAAAGTTGCTCACTCTCAGTTAAAAATGAACGATCGCTTGTAACATTACCAATGCAAGGTGCTTGTAGTGTGAATGAGGTTTGCCATCCACGTTAGCCATATAAAACTAGCCTGCATACGATGGATGATCAACATGGCTTGAAAAAGCCATGCATTTGTGTCCAGGCGCACAATGAAAAAAACTTGATTGACTAAATAAAAAATAAAAATAAAAAAAGGTTCAACTTGCATAATGACAAAAAATAAGATGAACACATGAAAACAAAAGTAACGAGTCTGGTTTAAAAACGTAAAAGGTATTAAGTACAGATATTTGAGTAAAAACATAATGGGTAAAAGTAAAAAGTTGTCCAAAAAAAGTCAAGTACTAATACCAGAAAAATCTACATAAGTACAGAAACAAAGTATTTGTACTTCGTTACTTCCCATCTCTGGCTAGACACTAACATACCTGTCAATATTGGGATGTGAAAAGGAAAACAAACACCCTAACAGTTGAAATGTTCAGCAATATGCTATTATTATTATTATTTACAAAGGAGAAAATAAATATTATACATTAGAAGAAGCTGCAAATAAATTAGCAGAAAGTTTAGCCTATTTAAATTAACAGCTATTATAAAGAAATTGAATCAAGTTATCAAATCTCAATGTGAACATTCACCCCCACCCCACTCCGCAGAAGCATCATATTTTAACATAGTGGATGGATGCTAACAGTCTGTCTTTGCTATTCAGGTATATTCAATTTAAAAGCCTGCACATTGTTTGTGTTGTGGGGTGTTCTGGAAGGTTTGGAAAAGGGAACCTTTAAAGACAGCTCCAGTGATGGACGAACATACACAAAAAACGGGACTGTCCCTTTAAAATCATAACGGCATCTAATAAACATCAACATCTAATAAACAAACATCACATAGTTAATATTAAAACCTGCAATTCCCTACATAAAAACTACATTGGTGTGTTTAAGACCCACCTGTTTACAGGTCGATGAAAGCCGACATTTTGATCCGACGTGTTTCTCCCGCGCTCACAGGTCACGTGCTTTGGCGTGATGCAAGCACGCAGGCAACGCAAACATGCGCATTAGGTACAATAGAGAAATGTCCAGTCTATGGAAATGACTTTTTTTGCCCAAATTTCATCGATGTGTTGTGGACTTCATGTTTAATGTGACTACAAGGGTAAGAATGTATTAAAAAAAAAAATAAATAAAAATAAAAAATAGGCTAACATTATGCATGTATCCCACTGTATATATAATTTGCTGAGACTTTAGCTATAGCTAATGCTGTAACTGGTGCAAGCATGAGAGCTGTAGGCTAATTCATTTTATTTGTAAAAAAATATGGTGGATTTAATCGTTGTAGAAACGAATTATAATAATGTTAGACGTAAATAATATTAGTTTTGTTGTCCCTGCGTCTGCAACCTGTCCGTGGAATTTGTTAAAATAAGGCATTAGTTAACAAGGTTGCCAAATATGTAAATTGTTTGCATGTGTCGAGTTTACTTATTTGCTAACAAGTAGACAAAACTATGTAAATGTTTGAAGTCTCTTCAGTCCCATTTCTACTGCAGCTCATGTTATTATGCTCAGGATACATGAAGTGAATTCATTTAACACAACAAACCCCCAATGTCAATTTAATTACAATTAATTCATAATTCAGGTTAAATATAATATGAAATATGCATGAACACCAGTACCACAGGCAAAAAAAAAAAACAACAACACACAACAAATAAAACAAAATGTCTCTTTAATTTGTAAGTGTCAACAGCAGTACAAAAGATGGAGTGATGGTGAGACGATTTTGCCATACGTGTGTGTACTCTATCTTTTATGGAAAAAGAGGAACTCTTGAGGTAAATAAGCAAACAGACAGGAACACCCTTATCTGCCGTCGTACATCAGTGAATTGGGAATAAACTGTAGAAATGCTGTTACATTACAATATGCCAAACGCTGTTTGTGGGGAGAACAACCTAGATATCTGTACAATTCACTAAGGTGTCTAAACACACCAAAATGTGTCACTCATCTGGTTTAATTTATTTGAAATAATAATACTACCATTACAGAGAAAACTGGTCTCTGGACATACAACTGTAGAATTAATTAGTTTACCTCACGTCAATACTGCACATGGAAACCAATGACTTGCTGGTTTACATACTAAAGCCAAGCAAACAAAATAAATATTTTTAGTACCTTTTTCATTTTTTAAACAATAAAATCCTTAGCAAATAGCTGTCTTTTGTACTGTATAAAGAAGAATGTGAACACAAATGTGATGGCAACCTTTTGAAGTCAATTAAAAACTTTACACTGGACTGTACAAGATATTATGATAAAACTATTTACATTTTTTAGAATTAAAACTTTGTTTGTTTTTTTCTTCCAAAAGCAGCAACAGATACTATTCTATATCTCTAATATCGCCCACACAATAATACCTGCCATGAATCTATGTACCTGCTGAGAATCCGGTCACACACACACACACACACACAAACAAAGACAAAATGAAAGTGTTATCAGGCTGCTAGCGACAGAGGAGACACACACACAGTGTTGCTTGAGAGACTACAGAAATCTAAAAGCAAAGTACCATTGACAACAGCCCTGACAGCAACATTTTACTCTTCTGAACAGCAGCTAGCATGTCAGTCCAGCATGTCAGTGAATTGTGCTGATTAAATTAACAAAAACTATCCCACAATATACATCACAAAAGTCCATACCAAAATAAAAAGCATTACAGTAAGATAACTAGAAACACCCAAGCTTTGTCCTCAGTTATTTGCATTAAAATGGCAGTGACAGTTATGTATTATAAAAGAAATGTCATTTAGACTTGCTGTTGACTGGATGGGGAAATGTCTATTAAACACTATGAAGTGAAATACTGTATGAAAACCTCAAATGCACAGAGTGGGTCTGCGTTGTGCAGCACAAACAAAAACTCATAAATATTTGCACATCCCCAATAGATCACCGAGACTCACATACGCTTTTTTCATTAGATGATGCTGTACTGTATGAAACACCATAATAACATGTTCTCTCGTTCAAATTTGGCACCAATTATTTTATAACTTCAGCAAGTACCTCAGCATTTAGAAAACAAATTGTGAAACAGAAGATAAAATCACGCATTTCAAGATTTGTCCTTTGCTACAGAGTGCATTAACAACATAGCAAATGGCTGGTTAATTCAGCATGGAGTGTGAGGTTCATCGATGAAACACACAGACGTGTGTATCAGCTGTGTCTCCAATACTACTCAGTCAACAGGGATGTACAGTGCTCAGCGTAATTGAGTACACCCCATTTTGAAAATAAATATTTGTATCCATTTCTCAGTGAATATAGGCAATGTATTTTGGTGGATTTAAACAAAACAGATTTATTAAACAGATATATTTATTAAAATAACCTTTTAGTCATTTTACAAATTACAACCTACAAAATTTCAACAAAATTTTTTTGCTTCTCTTGATTTTTCCTCTTTTTAAATTTAGTATTTAATATTTTACTCTAACATATAAATTTGAGTGTACTAGTTTTTGGACCGTTATTGTAAGTTGTTTTGTTAAACTCCAGATTTGGCTTCAGTACTGACTAATCAAATGTATATGCACAAATATAAGATTGTATAGCTTCCTATTAAAAGTATAAGATAGATTTGTAAGGGGTGTACTTGTATATGCTGAGCACTGTACTTGAATTCAGCAACTACATGAGGTACAGTGAATTGTCAGTTTGTGATTTCATTCTTGTGACTTTCTTGAAGTACAATAAGCAAAAAAAAATACACACAAAAAGAAAACAAAAAAGTCAAATACATAATTTATACTTCAGCAAGTATTCGTGAACAAAAATAGAATTCTATTTTCCTATGTTATATTTACAATGAAGAGATCTGTAATGAGATGGAGAGTTATAAAAAAAAAAAAAAGATACTTTGTTTTGAGCTCCAATCTGTTTTGAAATTTCACTTTTATTCTTGTTCTCTGATTGTCCTTTAATTCTGTTCTACTGACACTTTTAGAGCCAATGCTGGCTAATAAATACAATAAAATGTCTATATGCACTAGAGAGCTTCAAATACAATATACAACACAAACATACATGACCATTAAAATGTGCTACTGAAGTCCGGTGTGTCTCAGTTGGCCAGTCGCTACACAAGCCTCTCCGTCGAGTATTTACTGCTCTTTCTCCCCTAGGCAGCACTGGAGCTTAAACAAAGTGTTCATTCATCACGTGTCTTTGCATAAATAAACAAAATATGTCAAGAGAAAAATGACTCAAATCTGGCAACTGTGAGGCACGCTCACATGAGTCCAAACAGGTGACTTGTTCATGAAGGTTTTCCTTTTTTTTTTCTTTTTTTTTTGTCTCGCACAACGGCTTCACATTAGTCAGAATTGATAAAAATACCATTTATATCCAGTGCTTGTAACACTTTTGAATCATTGTCTCCATGTGAGATTGAAATAGTCTCTTTTTTTTATCCTTTTTCTTCTGTTTTTTTAATCTATACAAGCGCAATCAAGTTTCAGTCCCAACAACAGTCCTTTTGTCTGCTACCAGCCTACAGAACTGGCTTGGCATGGTCAAGGAAATATGTACAAATCACGTACAAATCAACCAATCCACCAGCAAACAGATATAACAGCTTTAAACAATAAATGTTGGCTTGTAAGCAGGGAAACAAAAAAAAAAAAAAACATACACAGATGCCAGGGGACACCCAGCCAAGTATTGTACCTTATGTAAAAAATAAAATAAATCACAACAAACTGAAACAAAAGCAATGAAATAAAAAGGTACAAATACAAGCTTCTAAAGAAGTGCTTGAAACTTCTACAGATGAAGTAAATGCTTTTCAAAAAGGGGCGCTGAATAGAGTCAAATGCTGGGAAAAGTAAGCGCTAAATAGCCATCGGTACCTTTTAGACCTTTGGAGGTAGGTAATGCAGTGACCAGCAGCCTCGCTTTGACATTTCCTGTCTATTCTAATCTCTGGGTTAGCCATGAAACAGACAGGTTCAAGGGCAAAGGCAAAATAGCGGGACTCATGCATTAATAATGGCGTATTTCAGATGATACCGACTCGTCAGTCATTTTAATAATCCCCCACAGCTTGATCTACTTGTTCCATCTGCTCACTAGCACCTCGTGGCTGCTTCTGGCCGCGGCCTTTCGCGAGCGCTTTGATGGAGAGAGGCCACAATAAACCACATGGGCCTCATCTCCATTGTTCGCTACCTTTCTCCTGGGCACGGGCCGATGCCGGGAGCCAGATGGCAGCCCCTTGAGGCTGGGCAGAGGTCAGGTGAGTGGAGGTGAATGGCACTCGCACACTGTAGGAACTTTAGGTAGGGCCAAAGCCTAAAACACGAGGCCTTGACCGCTGGCTGCTTTTTGGCCGTCCTTCCGCATCAAAACAGCCTGAGATACGGAACGGCTGGATAATTCAGTAGAGCTGCAGGACTGCCTGAATACAAAGAAGCAAATCGTGTGGATTTTTTTCTTGTTATGATTTGTTATTTAGTTTTTTTCCAAGTGCTCAAAAATATCCAATCCAATTGGAAAATGGCAGATTTGTATTTGTGCGTTTTCATATCTATTCGTTTCAGAATATGCATGTAAATAAAACCAAAGTACCTCCAATTCAAGTACCCTTAGGCAGTCAATTTGGAAAATAAGTGCCGTTATTAGTTAAGGGATTTTTATCCTTAACTCATTGCAAAACGTCCTCTTAAGACTTAATGATGAACACATTTAAGACTATTTTCTGTCAGTTAAGATTACAATGTCTACAAGACTTGAGTGTGAGTAAAAGACTTTAAACTTGCTGCCCTGTAAAACAGGACTAAAGACTTTAGCAGAACGTACATACGGTACAACAGCAATTTGTGATTGTAATACACCAAAGCTGCCTTTTGCTGCCTGTCCAATTCTGCAGATTAGATGCCATTTGGCCCCTTGGCATTCTGGCCTGATTACAATCACTGTGATTAAGAAGCGAGCGGGTAAGACCGAGGATGGTGGTCGGGCGATCACTGCATCAAACCTCCTGGAGAACTATGACACTCTTAGTTCCTGAGCATTCGAACATGCTAATCAATGGAGAGGAAGGAGGAAAAAAGTGGACTTTGTAGATAAGATTGCAAGGATTGTCTAAGACTCATGCAGTCTCTCCCTTAAGACTTTCAAATTAAGATTTAAGAGCTGGAAGAAGCTTATGATATGTTTGGCACATGTGGACATTTAAATGTAAATAATAATAATAAAATAATAATAACAGCAACAATAACAACAATAATAATAATAATGGGGAGTTTCAGGCGTTCCCTCTATGGTTCAGCAAATGTAAGGACTTCTTCAGTTTTATCGTATTATGAAATGTCAAATGACGTGTCGTTGTATTTTTCATTTTAAATAGTTCTGATTCAAAACATTCACACGCTGTTGGCTGGTACAGCATACCTGAGTGAGATATAGAACCCCATCAAAAACAGTAATGTACGCTTCAAATAAAAATTCAAATACATGTGTAAATCCATATGAATTTAAGTAAGACTGTGAGTTATGCATTCATATGAAATGTTTCAATCGTCAAGTCCTATTATTCAAAAACGTTGTAGGAAATACCCTAAATTGTCCATGAACAAAACACAAGAAAACAAAATAACAAAACAATAAAATAACAATTTAAAAAAGCCAAAATAAAACACAATCAAATTGTTTCACACTCGGAGAAACACTTAAGACCAATAGCTGTTAAATCTGCAGGAACCACATCTGCATGCTGGCTCCCAAAACGTATATCATCAGAAACAAGTTTTTCTTTTTTCGTGTTTTTTTTTTTGTTCGCTGTGTTCTCTTTTTATCTTCTTCAGTCTTTCCTCTAATAAAAGGATATTCTTCGCTTGCTGTTTTGGCCTCAGTTGGCACTGACCGGCTCATGTGTGTCATTTTCACTGCTGTAGTCCGATTTGGGCTCGTCTTCAAAGTCCTCGTACATGTCCATCTCGTCCTCTCCGTTCACTGCGTCGCTGGGCACCATGGTGCCCGGTTCCATCTTCATGTTGAAGGTGCTCTGGATGACGGGGATGGTGGGTTCAGGGCTGGCCGAGGCACTGGAGCAGTCTGACGTCATGTGCGGGGATGGCGTTGTGGTGGCCATGGTTATGGCACCCGGGTACACGACGCCTGCGCTGGTGGTGATGGGGATCTGCGTCTGTGGCTGCTGCCTGATACAGAGGTGAAAAAAGGACAGATTTATACTTAAGCATAAACAGGTGTGTGTTTTTACTTTTTAAAAAGCTCAGAGACACTTAAGAGCTTTTAAGAGTCAGATGACAAGTTTAACGCTTCTCAAGGAAGACAATTACGGTCTTGGGGAATTAGAGAATGGAAAGAATGTACAGAACTAAGTGCTGGTCGAAGCTCGTTCCAGGCCTTTATGCAATGTGCCCAGCCAGTAGCTGTGTAAAAATGATTCCCAATCAGCGACAACGATTGTGAAAATGACACTCATTTCTTTCGTGGCGACAAAGCCAATTGGTTGGTAGAGACACAGTCTCCTGATCTTTAACAGGCTGATTGATACTCCAGCGCTCGTATTTCTTGCTGTTGAAGTGGAAACACCTGGAGCAGGCATTTTCTTCACTCACCACACGCAGTAAATTATAGCGTTGAGCTCCAAACATCTGCCCTGCAGCCCTCTCTACATTCATACTCTACTCTAATATCCTAAAATAATGGCTACGTGAGTCCCGCTGCCCTCTGTTACCGTCTAAATATGATAAACCACTACTTTCAAGCAGCTGAAAGAAAATACTATTTTGTCAATGGATTCAACCCAGGGCTAGACAGTGCATTTCCCCTCTTCTGAGGAAAAAATAAATTTACCGCAGCATATAATCACAAAGGGAGCGTGTAGGCAACAAAAGGCGGCGATCGCTGCTCTTTGAAGCGGATGTTAAAATTAAGTGCGAGGGCTATGTAATGTGACAAATGAGCTAAGTGGCTGAATTACTCCAATCAACCTGATTAGAGGGTCACTGGCTTTAGACCAGGACTTGGCACACGGCATGGAGTCGTTACCTGCCTATTGTGAGAGCTCTAAGCTGGCTTTATTAACAGTGTACGGGGGGGTTTAACATAGGGCAGGACATCTTGGTTTGCCGCCTGCTATTGTTTCTGAAGGTTTGATTTTCGGTCATGGACCTACCCCACAGTGAAGAACTGCCTCATCTCTTGTCTCCGTGACCTCATCATTTGCTTGTACTCGCTGATGCGCAACTTCTTGCCGTCGATGATGCAGGTGCGCTTGGGTCTGGGTTTGTACTTGTAGTTGGGGTATTTCTCCAGGTGTATCTTGCTAAGCCGTGCCTGCTCTTCATAATACGGTTGTTTCTCCTGGTTCGTCATGGACTTCCAGCGAGATCCTGTTAAACACAGATGAGAAGTTAGGAGTTATACATGATTATTACATTATTATTAATTCTTTTTCTAGACAAAGAATGAGCTTAAAGTTGCATTCAGACTACACGTTATATTTGTCTGTTACAGACAGAGTCACTCTGTCAGATCAAATCTTGTCAGACTTTGGGTTGCTTTCCCAACAATCCGTTTGTTCCATAATAATTTTATACCCAATTCCAAAATATAAGGCAATCTGACATCACACCAATACCTCTGTTTTCATTTCACCCTGTATGACTTTTAATGTTAGTATTTGTGTATGAAGCGTCCACTAGGGCACATTTAATTATCATGTCCCAAAGCCCCATAATTGTGTATGAATCACCACAGAATCCTCTGTTAAATAGATAATGCCAAATCTGATTGATAATTTACTGTCTGAAAGCAACAATTTATCTGAATTATTCTAAAGTCATCTCTGCTTTTTGTGAATGGAGTGAAAATCGTGACTGTTACCGTTGCTGCATTAGTGGAAACAACAGGACAGTAAATATCTCCAGCCTTCAGAACATACAGGCTGACGGGACTTTTAGTTGCTGTGATCTATTGACTCTCTGGACTGGGGGACAAGACCCATTTAGCCCTGTCATTTTTCATGACAAACACAGCCCACGTGACAGCCACTAAATCCATCTAATTGAGCTGCTCCCGCGGGCAGCACACCATCAAGTTTAAGCGCGCTCGTCTGTTTGAGATGCATTGCATTGTGTGGAATTACTTGCAAAAGAAGATTAGGCAGGTGTGGTAATAGCCTGAACATCTTATTCACAGCATAGGTTTAGCTATGTAATGCTGAGATGCTTGTCTATTGATTGCCAGGAGGGGAAAAACTGGCATGGCAATATCCATTTGCATAATTTGTGCAATTCAAGGTCCGGCATATTTAATGCTGGAATATCAGTCAATCAACATAACATTCCCCCTCTCAGTTAATGCAGCAATTCAGTTATTTTTAGTCTTGTACGTTTTGGTTTTGATCCAAAACAGTTAGGCAAAAACAAACCCTCCCTTTACCTCATCAGAGGGTTAGTGTTGCTACTGTTCTAACTTATGCTGATTTAACCAGTGTCTTTATATACATAAAGAATATGGTATATGTATTTTAAATATATATATATATATATATATATATATATATATATATATATATATATTCATTCATTCATTTTCTTTTCAGCTTAGTCCCTTTATTAATCCAGGATCGCCACAGCGGAATGAACCGCCAACTCATCCAGCATTTGTTTTACGCAGCGGATGCCCTTCCAGCCGCAACCCATCGCTGGGAAACACACACATACACTATGTAGAATTTAGCCTACCCAATTCACCTGTACTGCATGTCTTTGGACTGTGGGGGAAACCGGAGCACCCGGAGGAAACCCACGCAAATGCAGGGAGAACATGCAAACTCCACACAGAAATGCCAACTGAGCCGAGGCTCAAACCAGCGACCTTCTTGCTGTGAGGTGACAGCACTACCTACTGCGCTACTGCTTCGCTTTTATATATATACATTTATTTTTTTTAGTTTAGACAATAAGAAATTGTGCAAGCATTTTTTGTTATTAAAAGATGTCTAAGGTCACGTTTACACTGTCAGGTCTTGATGCCCAATTCCGATTTGTTGCTACGGTATATGTGATTTTTTGCCTGTCCGTTTACACTTTCTTTTAATTATGATTTTATGATTTACAATTTAAGACGTTACAGATGTGTAAAGGTGGGTTCTAGCATCTGCACCACACTAGCCACAATGGAAAACACTGTCTTGCTTTTAGTTCTGCAAAATATGCGAAGTTCGCCCAATTTTAAAATGATTTTATGGCGAAGGGAAAGGGTCGATATTGCAGTTTGCGCCTATGGTTTATATATGGTGTCCTCCACCATTCAGAGGAATTTGTGGGTACGAGAGAGATCTAAGGTCTGGTGGGAATTTTAATGAGGAGCAGTGGGTTCGAAATTTTAGGATGAGCAAACCCTCTGTTGTTGTTTACTGCGTCGGCGTCTCCACACACGCTCTTCTATGTCATTAAACCGCAAGGAAATACCATATTGTCGCAAGTTTAATGACGTACAAAAGGAATGCCTTAATAAATCCGATCTGCCTGTTTACCTGATAGTCGCATTGTCACAAATCCGATTTATATCTGATTTATTTCCACATATGAAGGAGGCCTGAAACCGAGCTTTGAATATCCGAATGCATCTATTTTTTTCATATTTACACGGTCATAGAACAGATCCGATCGGAATTGGGTCCCATTTAACTGGCAGTGTAAACGGGGCTTAATAGACGTCCAAACACAGTTGTCTTGGTTAAAACAAGGCTAAATTTGGGCTGTCAGTGAAAATCTAATTGACATCCAAGAACTGGCTAGTCAAATTAGACTAGTCATCAAATAAACAGAAATTAATAATAAAATTTTGTTATTAGACAGTCCAAGTTTAGCCTTGTTTTAGCCAAGTTGTCTACATTTAGATGTTTATTAGACGTCTGTTAAATACAAAATTGTTTGCTGGGCAATAATAATTATTTTTTTTAATCCAAAAAAGACCATGCAAATGTATTTGAAATTTCTTGTTGCACATCAACAAATTTCATGTGACTTTGACTCAAGTCCCAATATATTTCCCATTCCTATTTTGTGACAATTTTGAAAGCTATGAACAATGGGATGAACATGCTGCAATATTATAATTATCCAATACTGAGTTTACTTTGGGTAATGATTTCTAAAAATGAATGGAAACATAGCTATAGACAATCATTCTTTGACTATACACTCCAACGGAATTAATATCAGTAAGTAGAACTGCTGTGTTAAAAAGATTATTAGGCAAGTGTGATCCAAAACAAGCAAAGACATTTTCAACAGTTTCTGAAGCACTCTACAATAGTTCCCCAGGCACCAGTTCAGTTTATTCTTATGGAGCGTGGCATCATCCCAAACGAAAACGGAAAGGACAGCCATGGCTGCTGGTTGTGATTGATTTGAGGGCTCCGACTTACCCAAGATTTTGCTGATGTTGGAGTTGTGCATGTCTGGGAAGGCCTGAAGGATTTTGCGGCGCTCATCTTTGGCCCAAACCATGAAGGCGTTCATGGGCCGTTTGATGTGAGGTTCGTTGCTGTTCCTTCCCCGGGGTTCCCTGTAGACCCGTGCCTCGGTAGTGCTGGCGCCTCCTGTTGGCCAACAATAATACTGATGTGGTTTATCTGCACAGCCATTCAGTTCCTTACACCCTAGGAACACCAGAGCAAGAAGAAGGAGAGAGCGGGTGCAAACCGTTAATCAACTTAGTAGTGCAGAGCATCCATCAGCACATCAGTGTGACTGGAGCTGAACCAGAAAAGCTGGGTTTGGGGATCTGAGAGGCCATACCTCACACTCCAGACTGCCCATCCCAAAACGGGAAGGGAGAAGCCCATGTTTTGGAGTAGTGGAACAAGACGGCATTGTTGGTCGAGGGATTCTTGATGAGTGAAAACTAGCTTAAACCAGACATGGAGGACCCTGACTATAATGCCTTTTAAATATTTTGTCGCAGCTTTCGTACATTCAAGCATCCATGCATTTGTGGGTGATTGTCGTAACGTTTCTCCTGCTGAAAGTAATAACAGTAATGTTCTGAATAAGAAATGTGGCATGAGGGTGTTTGTTTAAGAGAGGTAAAATACGGAGAGAGGGCCAGTGCCTGAAAAAAACACATCTCCGAATGTTTGCTTAAATGTGTTAACATACAGAGTCTGACAAGAGGAAGACCAAGCGAAAAAACTTTTGATGATAAGAGAAAAAAGTTTCTGTATTAAAAAATAGGACCAGAGGTAATACACATACATGCATATATAAAGTTAGTGATTGAGGCCTGGCACAAGTGTGATAACCAGACTTGAAGAAGTGCAACTTCTCAATCAGGCCATTCACAATCAGCATGTGTGTCCCCCAGTTTCTGTATTTAACTTTACAGCAGAGTGAAAATGATTCTGTTTGCAAGCGCATTTGCTTCCTTTTATATGTAAGATGTGAAAGAATTAAATAAAAGCTGTATGAATATTTCAACAAACAAAAACATGTTGATAAACAAGGCTTGAAAAATAAAACAAACAAAAAAAAGCCTTCCCATATGCTACGATACATCTTTAATGATCCAAAAACTGGATAAGAAGGCTTGGAATCAGCCATGAATATTTCATCATCCACATGTGATGTGTATTCATTAGGACCCCGAAACTTCAAGTCTTGGCACGCGCTACCTGCTTTTGATTTCTATTATCACTGGTGTTGATAAACAAAATAAAATCTCCAGATAAGTAATGGATCTTGGCACTGCAGCGCTGTTAAAGCACCAGGACAACAAGATGATTCTGAGGGCAGTGCGTTGCTCAGAGAAGGAGGAGCAGGAAAATAGGCAATGTTGGAGAGTTACCTTCTCTGGCGCTCAAAGAGACAAAGTCTTAGTATAGGCAGCCAGCAGGAGGCTCTATCTTCCAGGCCCTGCTGGGCAGCATAGCCTTGCCCAGGATGCAAAAGATCCATTTAGGGTACGCATGTCATGTATAACAATCATAATAATACAGAAAGTGTTGCTGTTTATCTGGCTGCCCAGCTCTACATAGTCACGGTGCATCAGTCAGGGTCTCTCTGATCTCGTCTCCGCACAACTTCTTCCCGCCAAACGTGCTGCAAGCAGACGCCTTGTCCCGACCCCTTCCATCGGGATTATACGGCAATGGCGTTCCCCGCACAGTACATTAATTTCATTTAGCACGCGCTCACCGTGCAGGATAAATTGATTTCACTTTGTTTGCCTTTGACAGCCATGTTTATTGTGCAATGAAATGTAGTGTGGCGTAGGGCTGACAGTATCCATCAACGCTGGGCAATCTGCTGACTGCCGGGGCCAGATGAAGGCATTCATTACCTTGCCAACGCTCGCTCGGCTACCTCGCCCAGACACGACCGCCACTGTCTGTTCAGGGAGAGGGGGGGATGGCCGGCTCTAATTTACGATTCGCCCCGTGCCATTACTTCACCACTGACACTGATTCAGCAATTTATATACTGGCATGCATGCAGATATAGACAGAGGTGAGCGGCTTACATGCAGCAAACCAGCAGCTGGACTTTTAAATTGCAGATCGGATCCATTTTTTCTGTTTCCAGAGGGCGAGAGGGACCAGGGCTGGTTGTAATAATCATCTCATGCCCTGTTGTTGCTGTAGTGCGTCAGCAGACACAGACTCAGCGCTCTCAGTCATTTGAGCAGACCGCAGGAATGAGCGCCGACGACTGAGAGAGTGGCGGTGCTCTGCGGGACGAGACAAGCGGCGGCCCCTGGCACAGAGCCCCGCTTGCAGACACGGGTGGTCTGTGCCCCCCACCCCACTGCAATCATGATGTGCCTTAATCAAAAGCAGCCAAAGAGTTGGCAGCGAGGTCGGTTCGCGCGACGTCACCCCACATCCACAACATGCAATTTACAACCCTCTGCTTTTTTCCCTCTTGCTTGTTGTTGTTTAATAAGAAAGCTTACATGCCTCTGACATTTACAAATTAGCATTAATTGACGTTTTCTCCCCCTGTGCGGCTCTTTTAGGAAGCACCTAGTTAGGTGTGTTATTGTGTAAATAAATGCAGATGTTTCGGGATGCCACGGGAGACCCCCCGAGGTGTGAGAGGGTGGTGGGGGGGGTGAGACGGCAGGAGGCTTCTAATCGACTTTATTGTGATTTATGAGACCCAGTGCCCAACATGACAGAGCGATACAAGAATCTCCATTTAATTTGTCTCTCCCGGTGAACAGGAGGGAGAGCGGAGGGGGACTGTATGAATTACAGAGAAAGAGAGAGAGAGCGCTCGCGTGGAGGTGTGTGAGCGAAGGGGCCCTGCGGCCCGGCACACCTGCCTGCAGCAGGCCCAGACTCGATGCTATGCGGAACAGAGCCAAAAGGCTGAGCCTCTCAGGCTCTCTCTGCAGCTAGCCTTTTGTTCTGAGGGCACACACAGACTGTCACACAAGAATCCGCTCAGAGAAACAAGCAACAATCACGCAAACCTGCCAGGCCCTCTGTGGACGATCCAATAAAGAAAGAGACGCCTTTCCCCAAAGGTATTCAGCGCTGACAATGGGAGTCTCTGCTAACGCGCACAGGCAGATATGATACAAAACTACACACTCCCATTCATGTCAGCACTCATATTGTGCTAATTAAACCATTATAACTTACACGTGATATAAGCCCACCACTTTAACATCCCAATTGTTGGATTGCACCCAGCTGGATTTTTGGAATACTGCTCTGTGCACAAGTGTTTATATGGACAAAAGCACAACATGCTAGCGCACGTTTCGTTAAGCTATTGTTTCTCATGCATCTCGCCCTGGATGTTGCAAGGTCTTGAAGAGGGCCATGCTAAATTCCTTTTCCCACTGTGTGTGTGTGTGTGTGTGTGCGTGTGCGTGTGCGTGTGCGTGTATGTGTATGTGTGTGTTTTAAAAGATTTTTACCTACCAGCCAAATGTCTGGCAAGTTCAAGGTATGATTACAATTTTTTTAAGAGAGAGGCAAATCATCTGAAAAACTTCATCAAAGAGCCCTCGTTCATTTCGGCAATCATTGTCTTAAAAGTGTGCCGATATTACCTAGACTTCCTGCCCCAGGAATCTCTCAACACACCCTTTGTTCTGCTAAGACCCCCGTCTGACAGAGACAGTTTAAACACACGCACGACCCAGCCCGTTCGGCAAACAAAACTTATACTCTACCATATGTGAATGAACAAAGGGGCCATACTAAAGCCTTTTGTGGTATTAGTTAATGTTTTTCATCTGAGCTTAAAAAGACCTAATGACTTTGTGGTGAGCTGATGCATGTGGCTCGTGGCTTTTTGCGAAATGAAGGAAATTCTATCTATTTCCATACCCCGCCGTTATTTTCCAACGGCCTCTCTTTCTCGTTAGAGCTTTGGCAGCTGTTAATTTGGTTGCTGCATGCTTCACAAATATTAGTTCAAGCAACCTAAAGCTTTCTACGAGTTGCAGCCGTGACAGAGAGCTGTTTTACACCCCGAGCCTTCACCAACATAACGTGTCTTTTCAGCAGGCAGGACCTCCGTATACGGAAGAACGCCACCGTTGCAGACCCACTCAGTAATTTTCCTCTGCTCTCGATGGCAGTTACTGTACGAGTCTGTTTGCCCTGTTAAAGTGTCAGGAAATTTAATTCTCAAATGGTAGTTTCCTACTCAGCTGATAAATCATTTAAAGTGCATTAGAAAAATAGCTGGCTTTATTGACGAAGCCCCAAAGCTTGTGAACCAAACGGCACAATAAAACAAAGACTAGAGGCAAATAAACAGAATAAAAAGGATGAAGGGTTGCTTTTTGTAAACGCATAGGTATCACATACACAGCGCTTACATTCCTCAAATGTTCAGGGAGAGGAATGGAATTTGTTTCAAAAAAAGGCTCTAAACACACAAATACACAAGTAAACACTTCATGTTTCCCAACGGGTAAACACATTCTGCTTGTAAAAGAGACTATTTAATGTGGGGCGTATCATCATAAAATGCCGTTCACATCCTTCATCTCGATGTGTTTGTGGGAAGATGGAGATGCGGATGGCTCTGAGCGCTCACAGTGGCGCCTGTCCACTGGGAAGAGAAACCTCTGCGGCCTTCTAATCCTGTCTGTACTGGGAATAAACTGATGGGACTATTTCTTCACCTCCACTTAGGATTTAAAAGGAAGTGCAACTGGGTGTCCTCAGCCTTGCTCAGGAGCCCAAAGGAGATGTGTTCCCACCGTGTTGGAGGACCCAGCTTTCTCACTGATCTTAGATAGGGTGGGACAGTCTTATTGGTGGGAATCTGCTTTGGTCTGGTCAGAGCAGACCCTGCCAGACTAGAAAAACTGCATCTCTAAACCTCTATTTACACATTTGAGTTCTACCCAGCCAAAATAAATAATTTATGCTTTAGAAAGCTCATAAACAAACAGAGCTATGCAAAGCTGATCATCTTACTAGAAACTGATCTATTGTGGACGGGGAGGCTTTTTCAAGCCTTATTGTTTAAACAACAAAAAAGACAATACCCATCATTATTTGGAAGTCGAATTAAAATGTTTTATTCTTACATGCATATCTTGGCTGTAGAGTTCTATGGAAACTGTTTGATTTTTACAAAAGAAAATCACTGGTGCATACAGTATAAGCACCCTGTTTATGAACACAGTAACAAAAGAAGTTGACGCCTTGTCGTGGAAGTTCTATCAGCATTGACACCTCCACACCCAACACATCAAACAAGAGCTTTGGCAACACAGTCTGGCCCTGGAAGAGGGCCAGCATTGTCTCAGTGCTTTGTCATCAAGTACTGGCTGTGAAAAACTGAATACAACCAGCCTGACACTGGGGAATCCTGTATGTCTGATCACGTGATTGAACTGTACCTGACCTCATTCCTCACTGTGGTCAAGGAGCAAGTATCATTATGTCACTGTCAGATGGAAACTTTCTAAATCTGCTACTTTTCAGGAAATGTGACAAAATAATGAAGCAATGCATTGTCAAATTTGACACTTTCAGACTGAGACTGATGTTTAGAAACATCCCAGCAGGCACGGGACAAACAAATGACATCAGATTGACATTGTAACCCAACGTCGTTGGGATGTTGAATTTTGTTTTGAAATGAAAATCAGGTTGACGTCAATGTCCAACATTCAACCTAAAATCAACCAAATATCAACGTGTAGTGATGTTACAGCTTGACGTTGTGTGGATGTTACCACTATGACGTCTATCAGATGTTGGATTTTGGTTGCCATACCTGACGAATAAATGTCAGTATTTGACATCAATACGGCGTTGGTTTAAGACGTCGGGTCGACATCGTATTTTGGTCACTTTCCAACACAACCTAAAATCCACCCAACATCAACATCATTTGATGTCGTTATTAGACAACGAAATCACGTTGTCCTTAGACGTTGGCTAGACCTTGAGTTTTGGTCACTTGACATCACGACCTAAATCTAACCTAATTAACGTCTTATGACATTGTGTGCCTGCTAAGATGGCAATGCTCTCCGAGGGTGTAAAGAAGGAAACTGAATTTTGTGAGCAACCATGCATGATTAGAAGCACAACAGGGTGATACTTACCCTCGAAATCTTCTGGCCTGGTGAGGTCGATGACTCTATGACCAATCTTTCCATCTTCGCCAAGTTTGCTCAAGTGATGACTCAGGTTGTCATAATGAGACCTCTCCTGCAAAACATGAAAGAAAATATAGTTTCTTTTAAGATAGAACAAGCCATATTCAATTCAATTCATGTTTATTTATATAGCTCTTTTACAATGTAGATTGTGTCGAAGCAGCTTAACGTAGTTCGAGTAAAGTCCAGATTTCAGAGTTGAGGTTCAGTTTAGTTTAGTTCAGTGTGGTTTAATTTTCACCGCTGAAAATCCAAACACTGAAGAGCAAATTCATCAATGCGCAGCGCCACAAGTCTTGATCCGAGCAAGCCAGTGGTGATAGTGGCAAGGAAAAAAACTTCACCATCTGACCAAGTGAAGAGAAAAAAACCTCTTTTGTGTTTAAGATCCCCACGGAGAACCGATTCGACCCCTTCTGCGAGATGGGTCGCGATAGGGCAGTCATCAGCGATTCCACCATTTGCCACGTTCGCGCTGCTTCCACTTAAGGTAACAACGTACGCACTCACTGCTTTCCCGGTGCTTGTGTTAAGGATGATTCTGCTAAGGACGAACAACACCGCGCTGATAGAGATGGAGATTCTGAACAGAGACTTCAGGAGCCTGATCAAGACTGTTCAACGCACCTCGCCCGCCACGCAGATCATCATTTCTGGACCGATTCCTACTAATGTATTTAAAAGTTTGATAGAAAAAATTGCATTTATGTCTCCATGTTCTCTACATTAAAAGTTGGTGCAACTACTGAAAAAAATAAAATAAAAGCAATAAAAACAGTACTAAGAATGGATAGAGACAAACGTGGAAACAAATAAACAAAAAAAACAAAACAGATTCAGTTTAGTACTGCAAGGTGCACAAACGTGTGTATTTTGACGGGCCCATGTCAAGTCATTTTTATCACAGCTGTAGTCTCTTACTGTCTTCATCTGCAGGGACTTGTACCGATAAGAGTCTGGAACACTCTGCTAAAAAGGATTTAGAAACAACACACTGAAAGATCCTGAGCACACAATGCAGCCTGGGACCTCTAGTGAAACGTTCAGCTTTTTTTCTTTTTCTTTTGCGCTCTCTAATCTTTGCAGTACATGCCCCTGTCTCTGCTGCCCTGAGCTCCCTGTCTATCATTTATTCAAGGCTCATGCTCGGAGGAACATGCCGTGTTTTCCCTTTTGTCGTGTTGCTTTCTGTTCGTATTAAACTTGGCATCATGTCGCACTTGATGCACAATAAATCCCTGTCATTCTTCGCCGGTGCGACAATATTAAATGTCATGTCCGTGTGCATTTACAGAATAAAATAACAGCTTTTGGGGGGCCCTGCTGAATGGTTGCAGCACATTAGACTTAATGTATTATGCAGAGGAAGAGGGCCTACCGCTGCTCGGGCCCATTGTTAAATGACCTAGTTCTGCCGTGAGTGCGGCTGAGCATTAGCGGAGGCCCGTCTCGCTCTCTCTAAAGACTCAAGGAGGAGATGGACACTTTGACTCGGCATGATACAAGTAATCTTTCCCCCCTCCGAACGAGACAGGAAGATGCTAAAAGCAAAGCGTGTTACGGTGAGTTGGCCCCAGAGCGTTTGTTCTTCTCCCAGGGTGTGCATTCAATCTCAGGCAAAAGGTGTGCTTGAATTGTCTTTTCTTTAGAGAATGCCTATCACACACGGTTTGAACAGACACTCCGAGGGCCTCCCAACACAATGCTAACAGCTCCCCTGCCACAGACGCAGACACAGATACGACGTACACATTAATCTTTCAGCCGCGCTGCTTTGGCCGTTTTGCTCGTTTGTTTGTTTTCTGTTCTTTTTTGCCACTGGGGAGCCCGTGGAGCGTGGAGGCTCTTCACACGGCAAGCTCATCACTCCAGCTCAACTTGTCAATAGCACATGACAATAGAGGATTAGTTGGGATGATTCTGTGCTTATTGCTGTTGTCACTTGAAACAGACTTTATTATCACTAAGGGGCAAATTCACTAAACAGTTCAGGCACGTTCGCGTGAGGTATTTCAGCATGAAAGCTTCTATTAAGTCCGCTAACCACCTGCAACATGGTTCTAAATGCAGTTAACTAGTGTTTACAGTTTGTCATTCTGAAATTTGGGCTCAGTAAGAAATGTAATTATCCATCGATTGACTTTTATCCAGTAAGAATGCATTAAATTGATCAAAAGTTAAAACAACAGCATTTATAATCTTAAAATAGATCAATGTTACACTTCACATTTTTGAACCTGCAAATTTTTTTTTTTCGTTTTAATTTTAATCACCATAACTGCTAACAGCATTATTATACTAAGAATTGTATTTAAGCATTAAAATTAAGCATAAAAAGTAACAAACTCAAGACATTTAAACAGTAGTGTGCATTATAAAGAAATTGTAATGCTGTGTTTGTGCTTTTGATGCACCAATATACACTAAGCACTTTAAGACAGCTTGGGCCATTGATTTGAATCAAAGTGGCTGATGAGATCTTGGAAAAAAGCCCTGTCGAGAATAAAGAAAAGTTTTTAAAGTTTTGCATCACCTTCACTTCTCTAATACTAGATTAAGTAAAATGGTGGTGCAGTAGGTAGCACAATCGCCTCACAGCAAGTAGGTCGCTGGTTCGAACCTCGGCTAGGTCAGTTGGCATTTGTTTAGAAATGTGTTGAAAAAAAAAAATCTTCTCTCCGTTAAACAAAAATTGGGGAAAAAAATAAACAGGGGGGCTAATAATTCTGACTTCAACTGTATGTTGTGTGTATATATATATATATATATATATATATATATATATATATATATATATATATATATATATATATATATATATATATGGTAACAGACAATCCATCTTTTTTTCTGGGGGGTGGGGGTTATTGTTAATTATTATGTACTATTTTTTTCTTCTTTTTATTGGTATTGTACTGTTTTGTTAAATATCTTACAAATGTTAAATAAAACAAAATATAAAATAAAGATAATGTAATAAAAACAATAAACACTGCTACAGTATGTGCTGCCAAAAAATAACACATTTGAGAAAAATTGCAATAATTTATATATAACTTTCCTTTGCCTATTTGATGTCACTTCATCCAAATATAAAAACAAGTATCATTTACCTACTTTGTTTCTTAGAAAACGAATATTGTTACTCAAAAACATGGCACAAGCATCAAAGGGACAGAGAGAAGAGCAGCCGCAATTTCCCACCACCACGCTTGATGGAACAATCATTATTTATGACCATCTGAGTGATTCTGATGTACAATTAACCACTACCTGCTTATGGCCTGTCATTAAGGGCTGCCCGTCTTGACTCTGCCTTGCTTATTTAAGTGTTTTCTAATTATGACATATGTAGCAGTCCCCGCTGGGCCCAGGCGGCTTTGTAAAGATAAGTTGGAGAGCTAGCTTGGTGTGCCATGCTCCGTGTGAAGCCTCCAACGCTGCTGTATTCATCACCAGAGCGCATTATTGCACTTAATGAAAGAGGCGCAGCACCCAATGACAAATTGACTGATGTGCGATTAGTCGCACGAGCGATGGCCGATGCGCTGTGGACTGTCCACTGGGGAAGGGCCCAACAACTGCAGAGTGTGTGCATTTGTGTGTATGGTGGAGGGAAGGGGGGGAGGTTATAAATTACTTGTAGTGTCATCCCTTCTCCCCGCTCAGCTGGCTCTCTCTGATCAATCATCTCCTTTTATAAAGTCATGATCATTAAGCATCAGTTTGGAGAACAAGAAGCATCCATCACAGAGTTTCATTAAATACTGTTTAGGCGCTAAACTTGCTCATTTTCCAGGGCAATAATTAAAGAATGACCCGGATGAGAGCTATTGTACATGAAAATGAGATTAGACACTTCAGTGTCTCGGGTCTAACTTAATGGAGTGAGGTAAAGAGCTCATTCATGCCTAGGAAGCGTTGATATCCACTGGAGACAGTGACACTGTTTACAGTGCACATTAGGAGTCTGTAATTGAGAAAGTGAATAAGAACATAAAACTTCAAACAGCGCACAATGGATTTCCATTAAATTTTATATACTATGTTTTATATACCTATGGGTTGTAACTTGGGTAATTTATATGTCACAGCATTACGTACAAATTATCGAGAGAAAGAATTTATATGCATAACACCACGCTTTTTGTTTGAAGACATGAAAAAGAAAGCGGTCTAAAGCGGCTTTACTACTGTCTGCATCAAGCGCTGTGATAAATCAATGGCATTTTTATTATTTTATGGTGTCATTAAATTTTTACTGATCACTTTACCACAGAAGAGCAGTAAAGGGTGTGTACCATCCTGAGCAAAAGGGCCTGTCCAGTGCTCACCAGCAGATTTCCAAGACCATTGTGCTATAAAGGATATTTATAATGTGCATTACGGCAGCGAGATGGCAAAAGCCACGAATCTCCGCAAGTACAGAGAGAAGGAGAAAGGGCGGTTAGGGAGATGAAAAATAAGGAAACAATAGAAAAAAGAAAAGATGTCATGGTACACGTTGTGCCCCTCCCATGCTAACCACGACCTCTCTGGCGCACGACTGGCCCTTCCCTCAAATGAGTTCAGCATGCAGCCCTTCATTCCCACATCTAAAATTATAACCACACAGTCCTAAGCTGAAGTGGAAAAAGACACCCACAATAATCTCCCCTCCACTATCCTTTTTCCCCCTCCATCCTCAAATGCAGTTACAGAATGCATTTTGTTTCGACGGAGGAGGGTTGCACGGTGAAGTAATAACACAGAAGGGCCGATGGCAAGGCTGGTGGAAGTTCTGAACATCTGGAGGAAAGCCAGAGCGAGGAGCCCATGTCAGCGCAGCGGAGAGGGCTTTAATCAGGCCGGCCGCAGAACATGTGCCTGAGCACTGCAGCGCTGGCCGCAGATTTCGTGTATTTTGGGCAGGAGCGCATTGTGCTGGTGTCTACCCTGTACTTACGCATCACACTGCCATAGAATGACGCTCTTCCTCTAGTAAAAATAGCCTGACTTCAGCCATATGGCCTTGGATTGTTCCAGCCAGGCCCAGATAACGGCAATTTTAAGACAACAAACGACTGGCCTTGGCCAATGTCGACTTAGTAATCTGTTTTTTGGTCGCCCAGGTGCACATGGCTAAAATCATAACCTGGTTTTAAAATAAAGCACAATGGTCAAGTGAATATATGTTGGTGGCTTGTCCTTGCCTGGGCTCTGAAAGCTGAGAATACTGCATGTTCTGTCACTTGCACACCTGGCTAAGAGATACAAGTGATAGTAGAAATAAAAGGCGGCTTTCAAAGCCCATTACAATGAATTCTGTCTGTGTATATCAGAAATATTGGTCGCTTTAGACCAGTGTATTGATAGAAACGTCCTATAAAAGCTGCTGCAGTGCTTGTCTGTTTTGCCCTTCATCTGCTTTCAATTGACATTGTAACCAATCACAGTGTTATTTATATTTGTGCAGCTTTCCAGTAGTTGGTAGTTTTGAATCGTTTAGTCTAAAGCACATGCAGTTGTGTGCCGAGCTCGGAGTTCCTTTCATGCGGTTGCTTGGTTTTTATACTCGAGCAGCAGTCCACGCTCGCAGGCTCCCGGAGTGGCCGCTGGCAGAGTGTGTTTGGCAATGCGACCTCCCTCCAGTGGTGGCCGTCCAACTTTTTTTTTTAACCTTCCAGAACCATTTAATCTAAAATCTTTGACTGGGATAGCTGTGTTTTCTTTCAGAACATGGTGGTAGATAAAAAAATAACCATGTTAAAATGACAACTCACTTGCTTATAAAACTGAGAAATTTACCCACAACATCTGACCTTTCAACATCACCGGGAAATGAAGCATTTTATACATGTCTATCTTTCAGCTGTAAAAGAAACTCAGCGGCTCTGTTTTTCTATCCTGCTGCATTGAGATCATCTGGATTTTTTTATGGGTGTTCTGCTTTAAATGACCCTGAACTGTTCACTGAGTCCTCAAGGATCCGTTAAGAGGGACCTTGCTTTCTCTGCTCTTATCATGCAATCTATTTACAATAATAGACACTCTGAATCGCTTGATCTGAGACACAGAGGGTTCTTTATGCACCTGTTTGGTGGGGTTCTGTCCCGATATAGTGCCACATAAATGAACCATTGTAGCCTATTCTTTTTGCAGGGTTTAATGTGGGATATCTGGCATAAGTAGGGTCATGTGTGTCCAGAGTATGGAGCCTTGCTGCAATTTTGAATGACTGCCCCTGCCATTCGTGTGATTTTCTGCAATTTCAGAGTAAAATTATCTTAGCTTCAGTCATGTCACTGAAGCAGGGCTGCACCCGGTCAGTACCTGGATGAGAGACCACATGGAAAAGTTATGTTGCTGCCGGAATTGGTGTTTGTGAGGCCAGCAGGGGGCAATCAACCTGCGGTCTGTGTGGGTCCTAACGCCCCAGTATATTGATGGGGACTCTATACTCCTCAGTGAGCGCAGTCTTTTGGATGAGACGTTCAACTGAGGTCCTGACTCTCTGTGGTCATTAAAAATCCCAGAATTTCCTTTAAAAAAGAGCAGGGGTTTAACCCCAGCATCCTGGCCAAATTTGCCCACTGACCTCTGTCCATCATGGCCTCCTAACATCCCCATATCCTAATTGGCTTTGTCCCTCTGTCTCCTCTCCATCAATCAGCTGGTGTGTTGTGTGTAGTCTGGCGCAATATGGCTGCCGTCGCGTCATCCGGGTGGATGCTGAACACTGGTGGTGGATGAGGAGATTCCCCTCAATGTGTAAAGTGCTTTGAGTGTCCAGAAAATGTGCTATATAAATGTATGGAATTATTATTATTATTATTATTATTATTATTATTATTATTATTATTATGTCTTAATTGGAAGTGTATGGCATTGTTTCAGAACTACAGTTGTGCACCCACCCTCAAACTTTGCAGAAATAAAGATGCTATTTATAAACCCAAACAAATGGAACAAAGAATTAATGTAAGCAATACTCAACAATGGCACTCGCTGGCTATGGGTCGTGCTTGAGTATAATCAAATTTTGGATGGCCAAAGCCATGTATGGCAGGATTTACTTTGCGGCCAAAAATAACCTATGCTGGCAATTTCCAAGACAGCAGCAGAAAAAGGGGTAGAAAATTGCTTCCAGGGCTGCAGACCAGACAAGATTATACCCCAAGTCTTTGTAAAGGGAAGCGTGAATAGGCCCCTAACACACATACGCGGGGAGGGAACGAGAGCAAACATTGGCTTTGGGTCTAAAAGTAGGGGGTGAGAATTTCGAGGAGAGTGAGCAAAGCTCCATTTAAATGTTTGTGGCCCTGTGCTCTGGGATTTGAGAAAAGTGAATATTCCACTCATCAATAATGTAGGTGAGAGGAGGGGGCAGGGAGGCCGGCGGATGCTCAATAGGTTAATACACTGGCCTTTCACCCTTTGATTCCAGTTTGGGAAGTGTCAGCACAAGAATATATTTTATCTCCTCGCCAGACCCCGTCGGACTGCAACATCTGTCGAAAAGTAGGTTATTAGCAAGGGCGAAATATCTGAAATCAAAATCTGGGTTCTTTCCAGAGTGGAACCTCATCATTAAGGTGGCTCGTGAAATTCAATTTAAAAATGTAAAATCAAACAAAGTGCTTTAAACTAGTGAACTAGAAATGTACAATGCCATGTCCTTCCAAAGGATAAAAAAGCTTTGAGAACGGGGAATAAATAATAAAATACAATAACTGCCCTCTGTAGACAATAATCCTTTTAATAAATATTTGAAAAAAAAAAAAAACGTTGTTCCATAAAAGCTTTCTTTTACTGATGGGACATAAAAGATATATATATATAAAAAAAGACAACAAGCAAGAAAACGCCAAAACATGAATATTTTAGACGTACACCTAAAAGACAGGAGACTCAAAGGATATGCTCTTCCATCTCAGATACAGAGAAGTGACTCTGCGAGAGAAAAAGGGATGCAGGTCATTCCATTGTGTTCAACGGACACACTTTGTATTAAAAGATGAATTGATCCATCTGTAAGCAGCACTTAGCCTCACTCTTCAGCTCAGTCGTTACACTGGGATAAATCAATATTTAATATCCCTCACCAACAGCCCCAGTAGATGATTTTAACCTCTCCTTAATCCCATTTATGTTACCTCTCCAGAATCTTCCACGTAAGCTTTCACCATGATAAACTTCCAAACAGCAGACTGGACGGCAGTTATTAAAGGGCGTTCAGTATTTATGTCAGGTGAGGCGATGTGCTGAAATATTAATATTCTGAAACTGACCAAAGTGAAAGCTTTTATCTGGAACACTTAGAGGCTTTTTTTCGTCCGTCAGGCACAAGCAGCAGGCACGGGCCAACTGTCTGACTGCTGGCAGCGCTGGGTGATATACAGCGGGCGCTTCATTACCGTTTTGTACATGGCTGTAGTAGCTCTTCCCATGACATGTAAAGTGTCCCCCCAGAAACATATGGCTAGAGGGCATCGCTGGGGCCTTATCTTTGTAACAGTGAAATATTCTAGGATGATATAAAAGATGAGACTGTAAATTTAAAATAATCATGATTAAAAAAACAATACTATAAAATTATTCATTTTAACTGCACATGATGAGAATGAAGCTCTAGAGAATGTAAGTTTGTGAGGTTTTGCATTTTTAAAAAGGTAATGGAAGAAATAATGACAAGATGTCAGTCTGCTCATGTACACAGAATTTTCATTCATTCATTTTCCTTTGGCTTAGTCCCTTTATAAATCAGGGGTCGCCACAGCGGAATGAACTTATCCAGCATATGTTTTACGCAGTGGATGCCCTTCCAGCTGACACACAGTACAGGAAAAGTACACAATATAACTATAAATAAATAATTAAATACTATGCAGAATTCAGACTAAATGCAAAAATGCATTCTAGCTTTTTTTGGCAAATATCAATATATGGGATTGATTTTGATTTACCAGATTCACTTAATTAGAATACCATGCAATTTACTGGATTAAAATTTTAATAAAGCACTAGTAACTGGTTGGGTGATTAATCGAAAAGTAATCAAAATCGACATTCAGAACCTATAATCGATCTAATTTTCCTATGTTGATGTCATGTGACCCCGCTCTGTTAAGGCTGATTTACAGTATACTTCTGCATTGAGAGCACGCATATCCGGCGCAGACTGAGCACAGTCGCATACTCATGCACCTCCCAAAAATTTACCTACATGATGCGACGACATGTAGCGCAAGCTCTGTGATTGGTCAGTTTGATAGTGTTGACAAGTGTGCGTGGCATGGAGAGCCGCGGGGCAGGAGAGAGCCCTTCGTTGGAGTGAGTGTTTACAAGTGTGGAGTCCCGTGGAGGAGCTACAGATGAAAACTTTTGTTTTGTGTTTTACCTTATGATTAAGTTGTTGCACATCCGCTGGTTCCTGCCTCTGAATGAGCAAGTTTTAACTTCTTGTACATTAAGGTAGCATAGATGGTGTGTTTTCTTCAATTATTTTAAAATCAATCGATGCACACTTCATTGAAAAATCTCTGACTTGTAATATGTGAGGATATTTACTATAAAAGACTTGTCAGTGAACTATCTGCTTGTTAAGTCATGACCTATGGGTGACGTATGGAATACTGTTTCCGGGTCCAAGCCGCTACTCATTTGAATTGGTGAATATATATATATTTATTTATATATATATATATATATATATATATATATATATATATATATATATATATATATATATATATATATATATATATATATATATATATACACAAATAAAATAATCGTTCATTAATCATAATTGAGGTAAAATGTTTAATTAATCGAGATTTTAATTTTAGACAAACCCGCCCAGCCATATTAGTAACATAGAAAAAAAAAAAATCACTATTACTCATACTTGACGTCTGCATTTGAATGAGCTCCCTTCCATTCGTTTGAGACTTCAGAGACATATGGAACATATGAAAAGGAAAATACAGCTTCTGTTTGGCCTCTGGTTGTTTGTGACATCAATACGTCTGTTTAGCTTAGCAACACACTGAGGTGGAGCTGCCTTTATGATATCATCAGATGCAGACGGGCTTCTGAGCAAGGCCACGGTACAAAAGAGGCCTGCCATTTTCTTCCATTGCATTTTAAGGTCATAACCTTACATTCTCAGATATGGAAGCAGCTGAAAACTAAGTATGAATTAGAGAAAGAAAGAGAAAGTCTTTGCAAACGATACTTCAAAAAACCAGGGAGTCTTTGTGATGTGCTCTGTAACCTATAGCAACAATGATAACCCAAACATACCGGTCATATTTTCAAACTGATAGAGCAACTAATTATTATTTGTCGTTACCTCCTTCTGCCCCTTTTCTCTGCACCGCTGGCTGCTTAGAATTACCTTGCCCTTACATCAAAGTCCTTTAAGAAAAACACATTTAGCCACGAGCTTAATGTGATGGGGTTTTTTTCAGGCTGGGAGAGAAACAGGATGCCTCCAGACTGATTTTCTCCCCACTTAGAAAAACGCATAAAGCTCGCCTAAGCTGAGATGGCCAAATAACGATGTGAAAAGGCAGGGCCTTACCGCGTGCGAAGACAAAACCCTAAGCCAGACAAAAAGACTATGAGAAAAAAAAAATCTGTTAAGCTTGGCCTGCTAAGAACAATGCAGCTGTAGGTGTGTGCAGCCTGTTGACAAACGTGCCTTTTCAACCATTGTCAGAGCAACATTCATGTCATGTAGCGGCATATTCTGCAGTTTGGCTGACCATGAGCTCACCCCAGAGCGATTTTGGGAGGTAAAGAGGGAAGGAAAGGATGAGTTGAGGCTGGTGACGGCAGAATAGGGAAAAAGGGAGGGAGGCACACTGCCACAGGTGATGGCTGCATGTTCACATACCGCATCCACCTCTAAAGAACACCAACAAAAAGTGCGAAATCTCAAAAGAATGGCGCGTAATGCACTGGCTTAGGTGATATCTCCGTTTATAATGGCTTAGAGTTGGGCATTGTGTTTGAGAAAACAGGATTATGACTTCCACAATGCCTTTTCAAGCAGTAAAGAGGTATTGTAAATTGCTGTGAGAAGCAGCAATAATATGAAAACGGCTGAGAATTTGGTGATTTCGGCCATTTTCGAGGACATGCATGGGGTTTTGAGTTTCCTCCAATGCCACCCACATCGGGGCACATGTCTTTTGCCCTGACTTCGAAGTTGATTGAAAAATAGTCCCTCTACTTTTTTACATATACATTGACCTACTTTAAGATGCCGGTTGAAAGTAATCAGGTGCTGAAAAATTAATGAGCCTTCACTCCCAATTCCTGCCTGCGTCTCGCAGCCAACTGGCAATATGGCATCAATCAGATGGTAGTGGTGTCTGTTTTTCTGCTCCTTGATTGACTCATTGATTGAAGATATTTTTAAAAGGAATCCCTGAGAGAATGCTTGCTCCCGGTACAAAGTGGGCCTGTCCCACACCAGGGGCTGAAGAGGGCTGCCTGTATGCTTTAATTGGGCAGAGACATCACAGTTTGAACCCGCACAGGCCAGGCACCAGAGGACCGCGATGGTCCTGCTTGCTCACAAATGTGCACACACACAAACATGCACACACACATACTGATCCACCATCTACCCTGCCAATGTCAATCAAAGGCCTTCCTCTGGACGTGCTTCAAAGACCTTGATTGGTTTTAAAGATCATATCTGAAAAAACACTGTGGGCTCAAGTCCTTGAGCTCTGGCTGTTGTTGTGCCCTCAGGCGAATGGGGCAAGAACAAGGTTCGTTGTGTTGGGTATATTTCTTGTGCAGTGGAATCTGGTATCGATTACAAATTGCATGAATTAAATTGGCTTTTGAAATAATCTCATTACCTTTGACTTGCAAGTCAGAGTTGTTTTGTGTTTGTTCTGATATGACAATAAAATAAACATACATCTTTTGTCATGTATATATATATATATATATATATATATATGATATATGTACACACACACACTACCGGTCAAAAGTTTGGGGTGAGTAGGATTTTTAGATGTTTTAAAATAAGCTAATCCTGCTCACCAAGGCTGCATTTATTCAATCAAAAATACAGTAAAAATTAATTTGATCATTTAATTTAATAATTTATTCCAGGGATTATTAAAGATGATTTTTCTGCTTCATTACATTAGTCTTCAGAGTTACATGAACCTTCAGAAATCACACTAATTTTATTATTATTATTATTATTATTATTATTATTATTATTATTATTATTATTATTATTACTATTTATTATTATTATTATTATTATTATTATTATTATTATTATTATTATTATTATTATTATTATTACTACTATTATTATTATTATTATTATTATTATTAATAATATTATTATTATCAATGGTAACAGTAATAAAAGCAATAATGACTGGAGTAATAATTTCATTTGAAACTGTATACAATAAGAAAGCCATTTTTTAAAATTTTTATAAATATTTAACAATTTAAAATTTTTTATATATATTTAATAAATGCTTCCTTGATAAACAGAATAATTTTCTTAAAAACAACTGACCCTAAACTTTTGACCGGTAGTGTATATATATTTATATATATTTGATTAATTTATTTCATTTTATTGTTTTTTTGTTTCATTTATTAAATTTTATTTTATTTGTATTGATTGATTGATTGATTGAGTGACAAGTCCACTGACTTATTGATTAATTGATTGATTCGTTGATTGATTGATTGATTCGTTGATTGATTGATTGATTGATTTTTCAATCGATTGGTTGATTGATTGATTGATGAACATTTAAATAATTTAAATTAAACCTTTCAAGGGGAGAGAGGAATATTTCATATGTTGTCATACATGTATATGTAGGCCAGTTTGAAAGAAAGAAAGAAAGAAAGAAAGAAAGAATGAAAGAAAGAAAGAAAGAAAGAAAGCTCCCACTAAAAGAGCTTCCACCGCAGTACTATAATTCAGTTTGTTTGAAAAATAAAAGGATTGCTACTGATTGTAGTTTAAATATGATTTTTGGCTCAGTTTTATAAATATATAAAACTTGTCTCTTCTATAATCATTCCAACTGCTAAAAATATAACATACAAAAATAAGCTACTCTAATTAAATCGCTAGATATTTACAAGTTTTTAAAATGATAATTTTTTACACAACATTGCTTCATATCAACTAAATAATTGAAGTTACTTCAATTCAGGCACTTGACATTGGCAGTCTGACTTAATACAAAATCCCAGCAGTATCTCAGCACTGTTCGCTGTTGTCAACCACCCTCACCTTCTCAGTCCTGCAGTTGTTCAAGCCCATGCTGGTGAGGGCAGACAGCTTGACCTCCATTCCCTGCTGATGATGCTGAAGCTGCTCTCTCTGAATCTGCTCCCTCATCTTCCTCGCCTCCTGGATGGCCTTCATCACTGCGTCCTGATCTCCAAACAGCGCCGTCGAGTTCAGGCTGGACAGGATGTCTGCAGAGACAAACGCACATATATCCTGAGGGCCGTATTGTGAAACATGGTATACAGTAGGAGGTCCTGTGAGTACAGTTTGCATGTGTGCACTGTAAGTGTGGCCGACTGCATGTGTGTGGGGGAGCAGGAAACTAAGGGAGCAAATCTCAGTGTGTGTCGCCTTTCTGTAATTAGTGGATCAAAGCGAGGTGAGGCGGGATGGCAGTTAAATCTCGGAAATAGTAGAAAAACAAACACCAAGCCTGTGTTCAAAGCTCAACTCCAAGAGGAGGAGGGAAACAAGCGCTGCTCAACAACACAGCATCGTTTTAATGAAAGACTGTTTTTAGTAACTGTTAGTAGCAGCTTCCAATAAAAAAAAATTATCTTAATATGAGAGATGAACTAAGAGCTTTGAAAACAAATATATAGGAACAGCATCCGTTGCTCTTTATTGCGTCAAAATGGCAGGGTCTAAAAGAGATTATGAGTTGGGAATGTGTCAAGTTCACTCTCTGATTCCACACTACAGAGGATCAGAAATATACAATTAGCCTCTCAGCTCAGAGGAATTTATTCATGAATATACAGTCTCATGTATAGTTTGTATATCCACAGAAAAGCTAAATTAGTAAACTAAAAACACTCTGCTTGGTTGTTTATTTTTAAATAAATGTTATTAATATAACCAAAGACTACAGAATACACAAGACATGTTACCCATATAGTTTTCAATGGAGAAATATGTAACGGTCAATATGGCGAATGAATCCCCACCTACTAATATAGGAGCCAATCAGCGATCGTTATAGACACGTTTCTCTGGGGGAGAAGCTCGGACCAGACAGAAGCTTTTTACGATTTTGTAGTCAACAAACAAGCTGGAATCTCATACGAATACTTGCTTCACAGACATAAGAAATATATCCACATAAAGTAAAAAAATCTTTACTTTTAAATGTAATAAGCTACTCTTGAAAACAAAAGATTTTTGGTTTTGTAATCTGTATGAAACGAACGTGAGGTACAGTTCGTCCTGTCAAACGCACATCACATGACAGCAACTACTCAAACACCACAAGCTTGTAAACAAAGAGTCTCTATCATTTCTGAAGAAGATTCGTCCCTTAGACCAAGTGGTGAATTACTTCTGAATATGAGCACGATCTGATGAAGCATTATTCAGAGGATGATTATCTGTAACATGGTGGCAGATAAGGTTGGTGACGTGATCTCGTTCTTTGAGTGCGCATGCACATGACGATTTCATTTGATTCGAATGTTTAGAAACTAAACTTTTGAGATGTTGAGTTTTTGTTTAATTTTATTGGGAATTCTAAATATGTTATGTAATTGTAAGCTTAGCAAACAGATTTGGAGAATTTAATGTTTCCCCATTCAGACAAAATGCCCGAGCACACTGTCCGAGAGGCGTTTCAAAGATTGCCACCAAGTGAAATGACTTGCCTTAAAGCACAGGTGTCAAATCCAGTTCCTGGAGGGCCGCAGCTCTGTACAGTTTAGCTCCAACCCTAATTAAACACACTTACCTAAAGGTTTTAAACAAGCCTGAAGGACTTCATTAGTTTGATCAGGTGTGTTTATTTAGAGTTAAAGCTAAACTTTGCAGAGCTGCGGCCCTCCAGGAACTGCGTTTGACACCTGTGCCTTAAAGGGACTTTGATATAATTTGTTTGTTTAAATATTACAACAAATATTAATTAAAATACAACATTATGTAATTTACTTTAAGCAGTTAATATATCAAATAATAATTATATATTCTTATAAACAGAATTTATATAAACAGTATCATATTTTTATTATTATTTATTTGTAGCATGGCTGTGCAAAGTCTTTTTTCATTAATAGTTTAAATAATCTGAAATAAAAAATATATTAAATACATATAAATATTTGGAAGCTTTGAAAGCAACATCATTATGTAGTCTTAACTACATCAAACTAGCAGGGTCTCAAATAAATTGAATAAAACTAAATATTTTGATAGATAAATAGGATAAATATGGTTTTATTAATTGAATAAAGTAAATAACTTGAGAGCTTGTATCTCAGCTGAGATTGTTTAGAGTTTGTTGCAACGGACTGAACCAGCAACAATTCTGGCATAAGTTTTACGCAGTGGATGCCCTTCCAGCTGCAACCCAGTACTGGGAAACACGCATATACACTCATTTGCAGTCATACACTATGGCCAATTTAGTTTATTGAATTCACTTATACTGCATATCTTTGGACTGTGGAGGAAACTGGAGCACCCGGAGGAAACCAACACAAACACAAGGGGAAACATGCAAACTCTACACAAAAATGCCAACTGGCCCAGCTAGGATTCGAACTAGCAACATTCTTGCCGTAACCATTGAGCCACATTGAGCAACCATTGAGCCACCAATTACTTTATGAGATTTCATGATATGAGCAGATCCGAAGTAAAGTTTTACCCAAAGACGAGCCACGTCCCAATCCTCCAATGGGACTGGGTATGTCTCCGCTCTTGGACAGGCTGTTGGGGCTGCTCTTGCTGCCTGGGAAGAGGCTCTGTGTTGGGGATGTTGGGGATTTGATGGGCTCAGCTGTTTTAGGCCGGGCGGAGAGGTTGAGAGGCTGCGTTCCCTCCTCCTGCACATAAAAGACACAAAGCTTCTGTTAAAACAGGGACGCCCAATAGAGAGATGCTTTCCACCTTACATAAAAGACAATGCACCAGAGGCTATTACTGTAGACTAATTAGTCCGACTCCTCCAAGACATGGGTTCTGCATTCATAGCCAGGCTCGGTGCCATGCTGGAGCTCCTCGGTGCGGTGAGGGCCAGGCTTTGTTCAGGCTAATTAAAACCCACTCTGTCTGAGCACACATCTTTATCTTCTCACCTGCTCTCCAGCCCGAGAGAAACACTTAACAGCTTATACATCCTGTTTCTAACAAACGCATGCAGGCCAGAGAGCTTGTTGATGTTGTGGCTGAATGTATTGCAATAAAGAGATGTGTGAATCTTAGTGGTGACCAAATGTGCTCCTTATGAAGAGAACGATGTGGTTGCATCACAGTAAGTTTAAGGATTAACACATGCTAGGTGATTGGATTAATAATGCTGTTTTGACAGATGTGTATTGCATCTTACTTGTTCATACTGTAGGAGTGAAGAATGAAATGGAGAGCTGTTTTAGAGTGGAAAATAAAGTTGTAATAGTAGTTAAACGTGAAACCATTTTAATGTTTAATTCTGTAAGTAAAATGCATTGTATAAATATTTATAATTATAAATAGATGTTCTCTCAACTGCTGTTGTGTTTATTGTTGGTTTATTTTGTTGTTGAGAGGAAAGTGTGCAGCATATATTTACATATTCATCGAAACAATGCTTACAGTAGGGTGGGGTGTGTTAAGATGTCTGTAAAATATTTCAAACCTAGCTAATTTTAAACATTCCCTATACTAGGGTTTCAATGTCTGCTGTCTATTGTAGTCTACTGTCATTTTTGTTCAACTTAATGCACACTTTTTTAAAATAAAAAGTCGAAAATAATAAATAAATTTATAAATAAAGTTATTGACCTCAAACTATTGAGTAGGATATGCTTAATTATGAGCATAATACACAATATATAAATAATTTGTGTCAAAACAGCATCATCAGTCCAGATCAACTTAAAAAGTGCATACTGCATTTTGTGTAGGCTAGGAAACGAATTCACTGGCAGTGTTGTACTGTCCAAACAGATGGGCCACATACAGAGACTGCCCCCAGCTCTTTACAAATCTGACTGCCAATAACAGTTTGTCGTTCAATTACGCTTCAACTAGACAAACAAACAGATTGCTAGCTAATTAAGCACAGCATCTCTACATATGGAGTTAACGGGGCAAAAACCATGCAACATCTTTGATCAATACTAAGATTCAACACATGTTTGTTAAACAAACTAAAGTACCGTCTAAAAAATAAAGGGTCTTTATTGGCATCGATGGCACCCATGGAACCTTTTTAATCCATTAAAGATTCATAAGATTTTTAAAATGTTCTTCACTGACCGGTTCCCTGTGGAAGCCTATCACTGCACCCATTTGGAACCTTTATTTTTAAGTATACAGTAAGCGTAGAGTGTCTGAAAATGCCCATCTGACTCTGATTTCTGGCTCAGCATTGCCGTCGATGATCTTACCGTATGCTCTGAGATGTTGATATGTGGCCGCTCTCTCTAAGGGCAGAGCTCCAAAAGCCCCGGAGGAGAAGCTTAGCTGAGCGACTGAGAAGGATTACGGGCGCTACGCACACACTACTGTTGGGCTCAATGATTTACCCCCATTCTATTGTGATATTAAACTAAACATTTCCAAATGTGTGAGTGTTTTAGGTTACAGCCACAGGGCTAAAAAAAAAGCTAAACGATGATCTGTGTCAGCAAAAAAAAAGCTCACTATATTCTGCAAGCACCCGACTGTTGATATTTAAAGAGAAACAAAAGACAACTCATCACATCAATGTTGCCTCATCAATATATATTCGGATGATATGCCTCTGATGTCATTAGCTTTGTTCTGTCCAAGTTAAATGTAACAGTAACACGCAGGAAAACGCGGGCCAGTCTCTGTCATGAGAAACCGAGTGATCCAAAAATTGCACTCCGGGAGGAGGGAAAGCCATAGCAACCCTGTCCACAGAGTTCTGCTTGAGAGAGCGGGTGCCTTGTAAAAGCAGCCCAGATTGATGGGCTCAGAGCGAGAGGAGAACCGGCGCTCGCTGCTCTACCTACCACAGCTGATTTAGCGAAGGAGGAAGTGGAGAAGACTGGGTCAAGCACCACTCCAGGCAGGGACTGTACCTTGACTTGAGCCAGGGGGGTTGAGGACCTCTTCTCGTTCTTCAAGCCAGACGGGGAGATCTGCCCAGTAGAATTGGGGGGCTGGGGCAGCGGAGGCATCTTGGCTCCTGGAGAGACCTGCATGCTGGCCAGCTGGGCGGCGTAGAGTTGCTGCAAGGAGGGAGACAACCCACAAGGCGTTAACATCTCAAGCCAGACACCATTCAAAGCCTTTATTCTCTCTTTTCTTTCTCTCCCTTGCATTTCTTTTTCCCTTTCCATCCCGGCGTAGAAGCTCCATCAAAGGTCTAACTGTATATCAAAGCCTGGATCCAGGGAGAGACAGCAGCCCCAAAAAAACCACACAGCAATGGCACGCATACAAGAGACTTGGAGCCACTCGTCTTTCCACTCATCACACAAAATTTGCAGACTGCTTCTAAGATCTGATTTCCTTCCCTTCGCTCCCTCTAGTAAGCCTCTTTGACTTTGATTGGCGCCTTTGCGATTCGCAGCGCAGACACCTGAACTTCCCCCTTTCGACAGTGCAGGGCACGATCTCTTAAACTTACGCAAACTCAAGGTAGTCGAGTTTCTATTACGTGTCCTTTAAAGACATTCATTAAGCCTGACAAAGAGAATTTGTGTTCTTCTGCTTATTTTGTCTGGCTCATATTCAATATGCTTGCTAACATGAGCAACCTTCCAGCAGTACACACATCCAGCATGCTGAAGTGCTACAGTTTGTGTCAATCACTTATCAGAGAAAGTGTGCAAGAAAGGTTTACATTTCAGTTCTAAGACTGTCTGTCATAACCCATTTAGAATGATTATACTTCAACACAGCTCAAATATCCATTCATTAAGCAGATGATAGAAAAAGGCAATGTAAAAAAGTGTTAATTCAAAGGATTTATGAAACACAAAATCCTTGGTTAGAATGTCAGATTGTTCAACATCACGTATCGACATTTGTTTTAGCGCGGTGTATTATTCACAGACGCTTTAAACAATCACATTCATCTCAGCTCTCTAGCGAGAAGACAAATGTATGCACGTCTGTCTTCCCTCAGGCAAATATTGATTTCCGAGCATGTAAATGCTTACTGTATATTGTCTTTTGTCTTTTACAAGGAAGGAAAAGAGATCACATTATTGTCAAAAAAATTAAATAAGTGGGATATGTTTTCTTTTTTTAAATATTTCTCAAATGATGTTTAACAGAGCAAGGAAATTTTCACAGTATGTCTTATAATATTTTTTCTTCTGGAGAAAGTCTTATTTGTTTTATTTCGGCTAGAATAAAAGCAGTTTTTAATTTTAAAAAAATAATTTTAAGGTCAAAATTATTAGCCCCTTTAAGCTTATTTTTTTTCGATTGTCTACAAAACAGACCATCGTTATAGAATAACTTGCCTAATTACCCTAACCCGCCTAGTTAACCTAATTAACCTAGTTAAACCTTTAAATGTCACTTTAAGCTGTAAAGAAGTATCTTGAAAAATATCTAGTCAAATATTATTTACTGTCATCATGGCAAAGATAAAATAAATCAGTTATTAGAAATGAGTTATTAAAACTATTATGTGTAGAAATGTGTTGAAGAATCTCTCCGTTAAACAGAAATTGGGGAAAAAAATAAACAGATAATAATTTAGGGGGGCTAATAATTCTGACTTCAACTGTATATTTAACAAAATCAAACTTTAAAGACGATAAATGCATTGAACATTCATTTATAAGCATTTCTGTAATAAAACATCATGCCTTAGTAAAAAAGTCCCCTCACTGAATCACACTCAGATCAAGTTGCACTATATTTTTTTACACTTTATGATTTAATCCACACAAGCCAAGCCCAAAACTACAATGCCAACATTAATGCCAAAATCTCCAGTCTCCCCTAAAAATAGCGTCCCAGTGCTATTATCCATTTGTTTTTACAGCCACAGTCGTTGTATTTTTAACCCAAAAAAAGCATAGAGGGCTTTTTTTTTTTTAAGGCATATGTACCCAAGCGTGCTTGCCCTCTCTCTGCTCTCATTTCCTTTCCTTACTGGGCTACATAAGGACTGCATTTGTCTGAAATGGAAAAAGTGGCACCGGCATTAGTGGCCTGCTCCACCTCAGCCACTCACACTAAAAAACCTGAGCCTGGACAAAGCGCTTTGTGTCTACATGTATCAGGAGATATAAACACTAAAATGCTCTCCAGTACCAAAGTTAAACGCTTGCACATTAGTGCGGCACAAAAGGGTCATTCTTCAGCGGGAGACCTGGGGCAAGCGGCGGCACACGGACAGCGGAAATGGCAGGCTGATTAGGTTCACACAGTGATAGTGCAGCTCGCCAGCCTGGTAAACAGACAGCCTTTGTCCTGCGATGTTAAAAAAACAACAACAACAATCACTATTCTTTTTTTCCCTATAGGTAGTAAGTGAATGTACTTGTATTTTCGTGCCCAGTCTGCTGGACAGATGTTTGTTAAAAGCACTACTGATGTGGACTCTGACCTTGCGCGGGGAGAACTTTATTGTTCCGGAAAAAGAGCGTAATTGGCTTTTGCTTCAAATTAGAGCCAGTCAGACCGGCTTTTGTGAGGCCTGATGATTAGGTCAAAGCCACAGGTTTGGGAGTAAAGAACAATAAATACGGTTAACAGAAAGGTGTGACGTGTAGCTGGCATCGTATTTTCAAGGGCAATGTGACTTGTGTATTAAGGCTGTGTGTTTTGATGCTGAAAGGTGTGAAAATGGACAAAAGGAGAGAGAGTGCTGATGTGGTGTGAGGACACATGTGGTCGTCTGTCTGAAGGGCATGTAATGCAAGGCTCCATTGGGCTCTTCTGCTTCTCCTCCAGACATACTGCAGGGTCTCCGCAGTAGACAGGGCCAACGCTAATGAGGGTCATGCTGAAAGTCAATGGCCGAACAGGGAAACGGGGCAGCCGGGACAAGCTGGCTTCATGCCCCCTGCCCCACAGAATGAAAAATAAAAAAAGGCTGAGTGGTGTCGATTCCATCATCATCTTCACTCAGTCTGAGTTAACAGTGTTTGTTATTTTAAGTCTAATAATAAAGCTTCAGCTATTTCCAATGGCGAGTGAAAGATCATATTTTGAAGAAATGTTTTCTTTACAGTAATTTACATATTCTAATTTGTCATATAATATAATGATTTTGACTCTAAATGAGATTTGATGTATATTTGGGCAATATCATCTGTTGTAGGACTCATAAGAAAGACTATTATTATAAAAATATTTGCTAAAATTGTTAGGGAATCTAAAATGGATAGACTTTTGTAAGCATTTAGTGCCAAATATAATATAATATAATATAATATAATATAATATAATATAATATAATATAATATAATATAATATAATATAATATAATATAATATAATATAATATAATATAATATAATATAATATAATTTTTTCTAGTGATGGGTTGCAGCTGAAAGGGCATCCGCTGCGTAAAACATATGTTGGATAAGTTGGCGGTTCATTCTGCTGTGGCGACCCCAGAGAAATAAAGGGACTAAGCTGAAAAGAAAATTAATGAATAATATATAAATAATATTTATATGACATTCAGATGCCCATATAATTCAATAAAACAAATGATTATTATTATTATTATACTGAAGAAAAATGGTAGCATTATTGAACAAATTTGTACAAAAATATTTATCTTTTAATCGATTAATTCATACAAACAAAACAACTTTTTATGGGTCAAATTAGTTTATAATCCCTAAACTGCAGATGACCATTTATTACAGTGGCACAATCTATAATGAACCCTATTATATTTTACAAATTCCATCACTTTGACTATTGGTCTCTACACTTCAGAAGAGGAACAAAAGGTGAGCCTTTTAATCAAAAAATATTTGCCAAAATTGTTAGGGAATCTAAAATGGATACACTTTTGGAAGCATTTACTGCTAAATATAATATAATATAATATAATATAATATAATATAATATAATATAATATAATATAATATAATATAATATAATATAATATAATATAATATAATATAATATAATATAATATAATTACACTGAAGAAGCATGGTAGCATCTTTGTATAAATATATGTATCAATTAATCAGTGAAATCATACTAGCAAAACAACTTACTTAGTCAAAGTACTTAGTAATCCCTTTTTAGAATAACAACTGCAGATTACCACTTATTACAGTGACACAATCTATAATGAATCATTTGACATCAACTTCTATCACTTTGACTATTGGTCTAAACACTTTAAAAGAGGAACAAAAGATGAACCTTGCCTCAACCGGTACACCTCAACACACACACAAACACGTGTGCGCTAACACCAACAGACATACAAAGTGGTGTATAAGCAGCAATCTCACGCAGTGGAGAGCTATTACAGTGTGTACTGAAGCTGCTGGCTCTGAGGAAATGGGAGCCGATGGGGACAGAACACTAGCGGAGCTGGAGAGAAAGAGAGATGCCGAAAGAGAGCTGAAGAAAAAGAGAAGCAGAGATGTTGAGCTGCTCTCAGCATGTGGCTTCAGAAAGGCCTGCAGAGAAAAGGCCTGATCCACCCCAGTGACTCAGGTAATACCTTTGTCCACTTGAGCATTAAATGACTCGCTGCTATACAGCTTAGTTAGAGAGAGAGGGGCTCGGGAAATGGGGCTTTTCAATTCGCTCGCCTGCGGTCCTCACACTTTGCGCGACACACGCGGCCTGGCTAATATCTCTCTCGCACACATGAGCCAAGTCCATCTCACAGTCCGTGGATTCGGAAATGAGTGGGGTCCGGCCCAAGGTCAGCCGGTTAGCCTCTGATAATTAAAAGCAACCTCTCTGGAGACTGAAGAGGTTAAATGAGAGCCCAGCGTTTCTGCCTGCAACAACAGTATTTGCAGATCATCCAGATTACCTGACACATTCAGACCACACTGCTGGACGCAGCAGCACTCAATGATACTTTGCTTTCAAGTGTCTCAGAGAGCCAATTCAGTGCTCCACCTCTGTGCGGAGGTATGTAAACGCTCAGTGTAAACTGTTTATGAATGGAAAAAGGCACAGTTGAGAAAGGTTACTTTTTTGGCAAATAGACTCTGTGTTTTATACAAAAAAAATGGATCAGAGCTGTTTACACATACATATGTTAAGGGTTATAACTAAAACAGATTTAACCAACAAAACTAATGTTAGGAATATAACGTTACATTGTAAAACTGCATTTTAATGAAGCTTCATTGATTTATTTGGTAGCCAAGATATATTTTTAGTTGTCATTACAGTCTTTACTGGATCCTTCATGCGATGACAGCACCATGTATCTTAAAATAAACCTATTATAATATAACATATTGTATTTATAGATACAACAAACAGCTTTCAGTCAATTTTTCAGTTTCATTGTGTCAGTTTTAGCTTTACTGCAAAAATGTCAGTGCTTCATGGCATTCTTTCCCTCATTACAGCCACATAGGTGGATAATAATGATAATAATAATGATAATAATAATAATAATAATAATAATAATAATAATAATAATAATAATAATAATAATAATAATAATAATAATAATAATTCCTTACAGTTATATAGCGCATTTCTGTACACTTTTTTGGGGGGAATCTCCTTGTCCATCACCAGTGTGCAGCATCCATCTGGATGATGCGATGGCAGCCATATTGTGCCAGGCCGCACACCACACACCAGCTGATTGGTGGAGAAGAGACAGAGTGATGGAGCCAATTATAATATGTGCACATATCGTAATTGACCCATGGGCAAATCTGGCCAGGATGCCGGGGTTAAACCACTACTATTTTTCGAAGGACATCCTGGGATTTTTAATGACCACACCTCGGTTTAACATCTCATTCGAAGGACAACGCTCACCGAGCAATATACTGGAGTGTTAGGACCCACACAGACGGCAGGTTGAGCGCTGGCGCAGACCTGCTTAGTCTCAGTGGACGACCATGTGAGAGTTGCAGTAAGCTTGCTGCTGATGTCCTGGCATTTTATGCTACCCATCAGATTATGCTACCAAGACAGTATTTCAAAGGTTCTGAAGTTGGGGTTAGGGATTAGGTAGGTTAGGGTGATATTACAGCTTAATTTCACACTACTCCACGTTAAAATTTACACTGGTAGCAAAGTCTGATGGGTAGCAAATTGCATCATCAAAATGTGCTACCTACTTTTTGAATGGAAGGTAGGACAATCTGACAAGGTAGGACAAATCGACAGTACACCGGCAATATAACTGTGCTGCACTTTTTCAGAAGTGTCTAATAAATAAAACGTATTAATATGAATATTTGTCAAACTTTAAATGTCTTTAGTGTTTAGCAATTAATTGTGGAGTTGCTGATTAAAATACAAATTCCTGTTATTAAAAAAATGAGCCAAAACCTTTGAACAGCAACTTTCTTTTTACAGTATGGTTCACAGCATTGACATCGTGTTTGTTATTTGAGTTTTTGTCCTTGTGATCCAACAGAACGAGAGCGCAAACCGAATAGGCTCATGAAACCCTAGACTTGAGCACATATGACAGGCAAATAGGCCATCATCTAAGGAAAAAAAAACAACTTGAGTCTCTTGTTTGTTCTTAAAGAGAGGGGCAGACTGCTTTCTGGCAGATGCTGTGAAATACAGTGGCAGATTTAGCCAATTTTAGTGCTTCTAGCTATAATGGTGCATGACTGTCTCTCCAACTTATCCGCACAGGCCCCAGTCTGAGCTCACTGAAACGTATCCACAAGGCCAAAAATCCCCACTGATACATTATCATACATCAACGCATAAGCACGCTATACACACTAAACTACATACACTAAGTCTCCTGTGTTTGTGTGTCCTCCTCAGCTATCTGTATGGGCACAGTTGAGAGGAAGCATGGGGAGAGGACCGTGTTACTGCCGCATGGCTGACTCTGCCATTTCAGTAGCATTGGGGCGCCCGTTTGCCACAAGGCTTGTCCAGGCTCATTGCCCAAGGCAGGCGGGCTGACCCAGGCTGGCCCAGATGTCAGAAAGAGAAGCAGGGGTGCGCTAGTGTGCTGCGCCAATGCTTTCCAGTATGGCCAGACATCTGTCCCATCTGCTGGCGCCCAGCCTGCTCCCTTATTCATTTCTCCCTTCCCCCATCTCAACTCATCTACCTCATTTTTTCCTTCACTTTCCTCGCATATCTTCGCAAATCTGAAGTATTGGTGCTAGTCTATACTAGTGTACTAATAATCCTGCGGCGCAATCAACCCAGGTGGTCATCTTAAGCTACATGCTTCACATCTCTTGCTATCTATTTACTTTCCTCTCTGTTTTATGATTCTATCCATCCAGATGTCCACCTATCCCTCCCATTACAGCCTCTGCCCCGTTCTTATACTGCCTCTCATCCTCTGGCTATCTCTGCGGAGTCTGTCTCGCACAGCACGCGCCACTCCTTTCCCCTCTCCTTCCTTCTCTCCTCTCCTCCTCAATCACACCAACAGCTGTTCGCTCTCATTTCTGTAGCTCATAGTCAAAAGTGCTCCACTTGTTAGCCATGGCAGAAAGCCCTGCTCCCTCCACACATCCGGAATGCAGAGACATGAGCATCCAAACAAAAGATAACACTGTGTTTCCTCTTATCCCTCTAGCGCAAGTTTCAGAGAAGTTTGCCTGACTAGCAAGTACAATATCTTTGTTAGCAATAATGATAGCTGTATAATGTTAAAATTGTGATAACATACTTTTATAGATTTAACTCATGTCTATTCTTGGAGTCTCAGAGAGCCAAAGATAATATGATAAGTCATTCTTACAACTGAAATGTCAAGTTGATTTCCTAATATTATTATATTAATTAAAACTCAACATTGGCCAAAATATAACACAATAAAAAAAAAATAAGACACTATTTTTGGAAAATACATTTTAAAATACTTTATATATAGGCGGATTTTATTTTATTTTTGGGCAGCAAATATTGATAGCATCTTATATTGGAGTCAGTCCCATTACATTCTTTGTCATTGGGTTCCAGCATGGGTTGAAATGGAATGTGACTCTTTCAGCAGAAAGAAATATTCTTAAATATTATATATTATATCAAAATATTATTAAATATTCTTGTTTTTCCTCTAACCCCCTAGTCTTACATAGTCTAAGGATTTGATAACAATTTAGAAAACATTTCAGTTTTCAGGCATTGTCATGTTTATCTCCTATATATAAAACTCTTTTTGTTTTGCCTTCTATATCAGATTTAGCATTTGCATTATGGTTTAGAAGAGGCATTGTTTTATGATATTAATGTAAATATGATATTAATGATCTCTTTCACGAGAACACTTTTGTAACCTTTTGATATCTCTTAGAAAAGTTCAGGCTTTCAAAAACTCACTTCTTTAGGTATTTGTAGACTTGTGAATGGGCTCTATGCACCGCTAGAGTTTTAAAACCAATGATAAACTTCCGGTGAAAGCTTAATGTGACTATTTATAATTACACAAGGTTGGTTTTACTGCATCGATGTTGTAATGTATTTACAGTACATTCCGTTAAACAGACTTAAGCATTCATTTAGTTGTTCAAGCGTAAAACGAGATCAAAAAGACCGTTGTAACCACTAGCGCCGTCAGGAGCAACAGGCTAGCGCAGAAGTGCCATTGAAAATACTAAGATAAAATAAACGGTCATGTTTTAAAGTCGTGGACATTGGAACATGGAATGGTAAATGGAATTTAATGCAGTGCTTCTTGTCCGATCTGAGACCCACTTCATATGGTATATCTAACAGGCAGTGAAGACAGCTGATTTTTAAAGAAATCAGATCTTAAACGTGACAATTTTGTAATGGAAAGACAGTTCACCAGAAGCCCTTGGGCTGCCTGGCTGAAAATTAAAAGTCTGTGTGCATATAGCCCATTTATAAGAAATACATTTTCCTACTTCCACCATGCACCTCTTAAACAAGAGATTTATCAAATCTTGGAAATAAAAGTTTCCAAGGTTTCCAAGTTTCTCATTTATTATAATGTCAGATTCTTCATCTCTCTGAAATAAAATTAGATTGGCAATCAGATGTTAATCATGTTTCTTCAGATGATGAATGGTCAAAAGGTCTTCTATCTGTGCTCATCATTCACTGATACAGTTTAAACTATTACACAGAATTCATTGGAAAAAAAATCTGTCTAAAATAAACCCACAAACTGATCCTATTTGTGACAGATGCAGACAAGTTCCAGCTACCCTTTATCATACCTTTTGGTTTTGTCCCGAGTTTATTTGGACATCAATTTTTAAATCAATCTCTGATATTTTCCTTCTAAAAATTGATCCATGTCTTTTAGTGGCACTGTTTGGACTAAATCATACAAATGTATCGCTGTCATCTTTCAGTATTAGCCTTTTGTTTGAGAATTGCTAAAATTGCTTATACTACTAAACTGGAAAAAAAACCCTTCTCTGCCCAACTACTTTCATTGGATGTATGACCTGTTGCAGTTTATTCAAATAGAGAAAATTAGACATACTATTAATAGCAAAACAGAAGATTTTATAGAGTTTGGCAACCTTTTCTGCTGTGTTTTAAAAAATAGCTTTTTTAAAAATGTAACTCATACATACCTAACCCTGTCTGTATCTGTCTTTTTTCCTTGCTTTTGTATAATTAAAACTCATCCAAGAGTATATTAGGAAAAGAAATTTATATATCTGACATTTAACAGTAATGGCTTACTTTGGTGTCATTTGTAATTTATTATTATTATTTTATTTATTTATTTTGTTGTTTACTTTATTTTCCTCTTGATATGGTTCATAGAGAAAGGAATTTGTTTAATTACCACCGAATATGTTTTCTTCAATATTGTGAAATTAATGTATTATGGTTTTTCTTTCCCTTACTTGTAATAACTCTCTGATAGAGAATTGCCAATAAAAAGAGTTAAACTAAAATACTTTATATAGGTATATAAAGTATTTACATATATTATAAAAAAAGAACCATTAACGAAAAGACAAAAAGGGAAGACGATTATAAGAGAGCGAAAGAGGGAGGCCAACAGGTCTTGTTTGTTTTTGCTCCCTCTATTATATGCCACAAGGAAGACCCAAATGTTATGCTTTATCCCATGATGCTTTATTTTAAGACTGCTTAAACCCAAAAGACTGCTTCCAATGATAAAAAACAGGCCTCTCACAGGCTGACTTGAAATTTGTTTGGAACATGTGGCAAAACAATATATCAAGGAGAGAATGGCTTTAAGGAAATTGTTTTCCTCTAAGCAATTGATGTGGTGATCTTGTGCGCTAGCGAATTAAATGCCAATTCAAACAGACAAAAAATAAAATCGAATTCTTTTGTAGAATTAGGATAATTCCTTTTAGGCTGTCTGGCCACACGGCTACAATCCGAACACAATTTCCGCCCGGAGGTGAGAGGTGTCACTTCTAATAGGGAGGCAACGCCGGTGGATAGAGCCATTGTTTGGAGGCCATGCCCAGCTCATCCTGAACCCTGAGAGGGTCTTAATGAAGAGAGGCATGCGGTCTGGGGAATAGTTTGAGCAGCTTTTCTCTGGTGACTTGCAGACGAGGGCCAATCTGTCAGGGACGCATTGAGCGAAATTACTCGCCGCATTGGGATGTGTGGTGACAAGCAGGCGCGTGTATACGTGTGCTGCTGGTTGAGGGAAATGTATTGACAAGCAAATTACGCTCTCAGATCGCCTGGCTGCTTTCATTTCCACTCCCCAGGACCTGAAGCCTTTTGTTAGCCTATGGAAGAGCCGGGGTGACGGGCAAGAGACAGGACAGGGAGAAAAAGAGAGAGAGAGATTCCACAGCCAGCCCACTGACTGTTATGACACGGTAAAATTGTGAGCGGTAGCATCGGCAACATTAAGAGTGGCAGAGCAGCCATCCCTCTTCTTGCATGACCGAGCACAGCATTGTGGGAATTAATTCCTTTCCAATCAGAGCATTTTTTAAGGTTCATATATTTCCCCAGTCTAAACCGAGCAAATTAGGGAAAATGATACCTTGCCAGAATTGCTGACAAGTGAAGATATTCTAATTAGACAGATGCACCCAGCCAGTGGCACAGGGTGGGCGGGTCCACTGGCACAGGAAGTGGGGATCTCATAGGTGAGGTCACTCCCACCGAGCGGATCAGTGATGCATAAGCGGCGAGAGCTCAGTGATACTGCCATTACAGATAATCACCCAGACACAGCAGACAAATCCATACATACCTCTCATTAACACTGACCTAGTGCTGGCCCTCATTTATCTGACATATTTAGAAAGATCTGCTTCCTTTGATTTAAGACAGGAATTTAAAGCTTGTTATTTCTGCTCAAAAGAAGGAAGACAGACAAAAGCAGCCACAACTGCGTGTTAGCATTGCACTGCCATTCAAATTCGTCAGCATTGCCCTTCCTTTCTAAATTACAACCTCATCTGCGTCCATCTGTTGTCCTTTTCTTTCAAAAATGTTTAGCTTGTCCTTTTGTCCTCAAAGCAAACTTTTTCATGCAACTGTCTTAGCCAGACAGGCGCATCACAAGCGCTAACGGCATTATCATCACACACGGAATGAGATTCATCTCCCCTATCTCAGTCCTGATCATTTTTAATCATCTTCCACGTTATGATCAGAGCTCAGTTGCGGCGGAAAGGGTATGTTTGACTAGCCGGGCTTTCTTAGACTGAAGAGTATGTAGAGTAAATACCAATCTGCTCAGTTAAATCTGCGGCAGGCAGACAAACTTCAATTAATGGGAATGCAACTCATTTGTGTTTACTGTATTTTCTAAAGGTCAGCCAAGCCACGGACTCGCAGGCTCGATCTGAGCCCATTCCCAGGGTTAAATCTATTATCACAATGAATGGCTGAGGGCTCTTGGTGCCTCCTGATATATGACTATCCCAGACTCGAGCTGACCCATCAGGAACGTTATAAATAGATGGGGTGGGCCCTGGTTACACCATCACAGCTTACTCGCCTAAGAGAGGAGGAAAGACTTGCTTACTTTTGCTAACATGCTTACTCCCTGCTCTCTCATACAAGCACACACACATTCTACACACGCTCTTTAACATGAATAGATGCATTCCACACCTTCAACACAGATGATTGTTCTCCCCAAAGTCGCATGCTATAGCAAGGGCCTTTCCATCTCCAGCTGCAAGTATTGTTCCAACTTGCCAAGGCTCATTAATGCTGAGAGCGATAAGCTCCGAAGGACAAATTGTGCACATGTATCAGCAAGAAGAAAAGGTACGAAACGCTCTCCTATCCTCTCTCCCCCGCACGTCCTCCTCCCTTTGCTCTCAGCTTTGTTTTGTAACATTCCCAGCTATCAGAGAGCTTAATGTCTAATTGCTATCAACCGCTTACCACTGTTGTTGACAAAACAACAACCCTCTATGAATAAGAAAAGCAAGAAAAAAGGGATAAATGAATCTGCTAACAGGGCTGTGAGATGTTTCGCCTTCTGCTTTTGTTTATTTGGCCCTTCAGTTTTTATTCAAAGAACTTAAAAAGAACCCATGTGATTTTAATAAGTTTCAAAGTAAATGGAAGAAGTTTCAAAGTAAACAGGAAAGGCTAACAGCATTAGCGTAATAATAAAACCTTACTATCAGCTGATAAATAAATCTTGTTTTGACAGGTAAAAATCAGGATTAAAGAAACAATTAAAATGACGAGGATGATGAAACAAGTTGGAATTAAAATATGACTCTATATTACAGCACATAATAGTAAGAGATATTATCTGATAAAATGCTCCCAAGGTAGCCCGGAGGGTCTTGGAAACTCTTCCATCATTATGAAACTCCATGTTACCGCAAAGTTACACAAAACAACGTCAACAGAGAACGTAATTAAGGTACGAGGGGCCTCTGAAATACCCTTCACTGACACTACACCCAGTTCCCATGCATAGGCGTCAAGGCTGCACTGTAAAATGGGCTATATTGCAGATGGAAGGTGTTAAGCTTGTAGGGGTGGACCGATGTTTGAGTGATTTAGCTCTAACTTGTTATTTAGCATACAGCTGGTTTGCTCACACGGTGCTGAGGGCTTGGCCCGTTGCCCGTAAATTCTTTTGTGACTGTACATACCTGGAGCTGGAGAGGGTTGAGTCCTGACGCGGCAGCAGCTGCCATTGTGGATGGAATGAACTGCACCGGGTAGTTATCACCTGTCGGAGAAAGGAGGAGGGGGAGATAGTGAACAATGCGCACAGGTTGAGACAATGAGCGGCCCAACGGCAGACCAGACAAGTGCCAACACAGTTCCTGTGGGCCTGCCTGCACCCAGCCTCGGCACTCAGCCCAAACATCTGCACTCACAAAAGAGTCAGCTGGCCAGAGCAGAGCGGGATTTACACAGGAACGTCTCTCTTTCTCTCACATTCAGGCTTTTTCCTTCTGCTTTTTTATCTTTGCCCACACTTGCACAGTCCTTTCTCATCTAGCTGTGCATTGTGTGCAAGGTAATGCTATTTTACATCATTGTTCACAAGTATCTGCGATTTATATCATGCTCTGTCAGATGCTTTACTAGTTATGCTATTGTTCTACACGCCATTATGTGTTTTACAATGAGATCTGGCGCAATAAAACATGTTTGTGTAAGAGAGACAGAGGGTGCCGACGCCAGATTCAACAGGTTTTAACAAGATGTCTTATCTAAATATTGTTTGAAAGGCATTTTCATCAGGAGATCTAAAGTTTCCAATAGAATCAAACAATACAATAGGGTGAACAGAAAAAACACACAATTTAAACCAGATGAAAACTGTAGGTTTGAACACAAAAGCCCTGGGGATACAGTTCTGGTAACCTTATACGGATAATTGAGTGCCTCTGAAAGTGTGTTTAAGAGTGTGAGATGTGTTTTGTGCAGTGGTTGGTGTATATAACACTGTCTCTGGCTCTGAGAGCAAAGGTTTGACTGAAGCATGCCCATGGAAGGGGAATTGGCCCTCTTTCAGCCCCCACTTCTGCCTGTCACTTCTTCTCACAAACATATGGAGCTATTAAGCCACAGGCACGGGGGTAAACACATATATCCTCCCTCTTTTCCACCCTCGTACTCACTTTGCAATCTGACTGACCACAGCACATTGTGATGCAGCCAGGATATTCAATCCCAGCTTGTGGCAGAGGTGAATAAAGAACGCAACTGAACAGATTTCAAATAGTGCAATGGGACTCGTAGAGGGGTCATTATCCTCCAAGGTTCTTTCTCTCTCTCTGTGCTTGTGGTGATATGTCATGTGAGCCATGAGCAGGTCAGGTGCCAACCAGGAACTCTAGGCCAAGGCTAATGGTCTAGGGGCTGGTTGGGCAGCCAGTGTCTCAAGTAGACGGGGTCTCCTGCCAGCTTTCTCTATGTCAGTCTGTGAAAGTGAATCTAGTTTAAAAGGCAAATCTGCCTGCCTCCAGCCACTTAATGCCAGGGAGGCTCCAGCGACGCCACTCCCCAATAGGGTTGTTTCTCCAAGTTTGCTAAGGCCAAGGGCCAACAGCTTATTATCAGCCCATCTTGGGGCCCAATAGTGGGTTTCTCAAATCTGATTCAGCGATCTTTGAGAAGTCTACTGGGCACTATACTGTGTCATAGGCAGTGTTAAGCTCATAACAGAAATAACATTTCAATGATAAAGCCAAAATGTGAAATATAATCTAACTATTATGACATTGAAAAGCAGACTGAATTTAAAGGACAGTTTTATCAAAGAAAACCTTGCTTAAAACAAAATCTGACCAACGATAAGCTATCAGAGTAGCCAAAAGTAATAAACAATTATGGTGTTGGCTCATACATCTCAGGCCAGAAAACCCAAGCCAGAGCATCCACTTCAACATGTAATTCTCCCGTGATAACATCACAGGTTCCTTATCGAAACAAGCTTTCTAAAGATGCCAAGTAGAAAAGGGCAAACATTATCAGCTCAAATCACAATACTCCTCTTATTTGCTTTAAAAAAGGGCCAGGCAGGCTTCTGAATAATGCTTAAAGTGCTTGCTCTTATTAAGGCATTGCTAGAGAGCTTCATAGTGTATTCTGTTTCAGCCAGGTATCATGCTGCAAATCGAGGCCAATTTGGACTGCCAAGTTGGCACAGAGCCTCTTTAACTAGAAGGACCCAAGGGTCTTGCACAGGGCACCACTACCACTGACATGGGCCGGTGCTCCATAAGAAGTGAGGGTTGTGAGGCTAATGAAAAGGTGGAGGAGAGCGGGGAGGAACGTCTGGCAGAGTGCTCCTTCTGCAACCTCTTCAGTTCTACTCCACCTGATGCCAAGAGCCAAGCATGTGGAATATTCAAGCCAAGTGGGGCTCTCTTTGAAATCAATGGTTTTGTTAAAGGGCACAGTGTCTACCAGGCTCACAACCTTTCTTCCAGCCTAATACTAAAGATTCGAAAGAAAAAAAGAATAGAAAAAACACGTTCAGAACATGCAAGAGCTGTTCACCCCAGACCATCCCTCTTCAATTATTAAGCCAATTAAAACAAAATAATTGAAAATAATGTACTTTATTGGTGACAATTATTCACATTTGCATACAAGTCAATCCCCTTCAATTGTACTTTTAAATACTCATACTCATAAATCATACTGTAGCACTTTTTGCATCCAGTTTTGTATCTCACTACAAACTTTCAATACAAAGACAGGAATTTAAAAGAAGAACCAAACCAAACCAGTTCGGAAAACAAGTCAGCTCAAAACTGATATTATCAATTGCTAATGTGGTGTATCAATGTCTAAACGGCTGACGCACATTCTCTGTGACATGAATGTTGCCTCCAGGCGAGTCTCTGTACAATCACTGGCTGTCAGCGGTACCGCCAGCGGGGGCATCGAGGCCTCATTGCATCCCAAGAGCCGTGAACATCCACGATCAGCAATACCTATGTGTTCATGTCTGCACAGGGGGGATCACCACTGTCCTCTGCAAGTCTATTTGAGTAAAGAATGACCCAAGTCCTCTCTTTATACCAAGCCCAAGCCATTGAGCACAGTGTGTGAGAAAGGGGATCTCTGCTGTTTCACTGCAGGGTTAAGGCCATCAGCATAGGGCCCTAGCGTCTTGCTCTGAGCACAACCCGGTCACCACATGCCGGGTAACACAAACAGCAATGAGTCCTAACTCATTACCCGTGTTAATAATTCGAGTCATGTGCATGAACGGCAATAAGCTACGTCCTAAACTTTCTCCCCTCCACTGTTTCGCAAATTATGAATAATGCAAGTGCTTTACACACGCTAAGGATTCCATTACAGCTGCTGTTGTTTGTACTAAAACACTTTCCATGTCAAACATATTAAAAAAAATCAAACCGGGGAATAGAATGCCCTCAGGCTCTTTGTTCAACCTGTCATGCCTTTGTAGTTCAAAAATAGCTGACTTTATGTTCCATCATTTACCTTTTAGTTAATTTATTAGCTGCTCTACCACACCCTGTAATAATACAACTCTCACCTGCTGACTTCTGAAGCTTTCCTCCCTCTTATCAGTCTCACCGTCTAGCTCTCTTTCTCTTTTCTTGTATATTTGCCTTTTGATGAGGTGCTGACAACAAACAGGGTTTTTTCAAGGCATACTTTGAAGACAAAAGGAAGTTTTTTTATAGAGCTGCACATCTTTTTTTCTTTCTTTGATAATTCTCATTCAACTTTTTGTGTTCCTAAGGCCCCGTTTACGCTAATATGTTTTAGTTTTAAAACGCATAAGCTTTGCTGCGGTTACGCCTTCCATCCACACTACCCCAGAGGTTTTGAGCCCTGAAAATGGAGCGTTTTAAAAACACTGAACAGGCCATTTTCATTTTAAAACATTGCTGCTCAATGTCAGTTTGGATGGAGGAAAATGGAGACATCTGAAAACATGGTTGCAGATATTCGCCTATTTGATTGGGGATTTTTCTCAATATTAATTACACAAACTTCAGTCTTGCATCCTTTTCTTGAAAGTTCAGACTTTCGCAACTTTGCGAGGACAAACTCCAGAGGACACGCCAAGTAAATCTTCAAAGAGAACAGTGTACTTTGTAACGTAATTTACTTAAATTTACTCAAATTTACTCAAATAAGCAGAATCAGTGAGCGTGGTTACATAAATTAATTTATTAACTTATCTTTGCGCTCAGCCAAAACACGTTACCTGAAAACAAGTAATTAAAAAGACCAAAGAGTCCTTAGATAGAGACAAGATGATTTAAATATCACGTTTAGCGACTACAGTGAGATGAAATCCAGTGGAAGATTGTTGATGAACTGTCTGACTTGCGCTGCTCTCATCTGGGGAGCTGTGCTCAAGGCACCCGCTGACTGCCTGGGACTTAGACGTGCGCATACGCTGCATCACTTACCAGAGTGTGTGTGTGGTCACGTGATGTGCATTTTCAGCGGTATAGTGTGGACGGAAATCTTTTCAGAAACGATAAGTGAAACGCCAGTCTGAACGTGGATCGTTTTCGTTCTAAATTGCCATTTTAAAACTAAAACGTATTGGTGTAAATGGGGACAAATGTATGTTCCTTTTCATTTCCTACAAGTCTACTAATAAAAAAAGAATAATTACTTAACTATTTTGATTTTTCTCAATGGCAGTCCATAGTAATAAGAAAAACAAATGCTACTGATCCCCTAGAAGGAAGGACTAGGTTTTTAACTGTTGAATTACAGAAACTGAGACTGGCACATCCCTAAAGCTCAGAACAATGGCTGGATGTGAGGTTGAGGGATACTGGCAGTGAGTCAGCCTGCGTGTTGTAGCAATTTCCTACAAATTTGTTTTTGAATTTACAGTGCTTGCGTGAGGAGCAATTCTCTTTTTCACAAAAGAAGAAAAAAGGCATGCCAGAACAAGTACAACCTCTTTCACCAGAGGCCCTTTAGTTCCAAAATGGAAAATGTGCACAACTAAGTGTCACCTTCCAGTTGTTGATTTTTTAAGAAACAGAAATGATTAGGGATAGATAAATCTCTAATTAATATCACATTTTCAGCACTTGAGCCAATGACTCTCACCAAAGATGATTATATGTGCATAATACAAATGGCATAATCATATATAATATCTTTTACAGGGGCATGACGAGTATTGTATTAGTAATATGTTCTCCACAGATTTATGGCCCATGAAGTTGAAACCCTTTCATGCTGACAGTGTTTATATTCCAGCCCTCATTCACGCCATCCATTGTTCTGAAGGCTCGAAACGCCTTGAACTCTGCCAAAACAGGCTGCTTCACCGAGGTGATACACTTCACAGTGTTCAGAATTAATTGCCTTGACAAGGAGGGCTTGATGTTCTGCTCTCTGAATCCAGAGGGATGAGCTCTTTAAAAACAATGTGATGATTTGGTCAGGGAAATCAAGCAATGATAAAATATGTGCTGAGGAAAATTGAAAGACACAAGGACGTAAAGAAAGCTCAAAAGAGGCATGTCAGTTCCCCTGAGGTATAGTATACCATGGAAAAAGACATAAAACATAACAAAATAAAAGCCATGGAAGGAACATAACATCTATTATATCCCCCAAAAAACAGTAGTGTTATTCTTTGAACTAATTATTTGAACTAACAATTCAATTATTGTAATAAATAAATTTGTATATTTACAATTAACAAATGATTCATTTACATATGATAGTTTTGTTTAGGGGCAACACAGTGGCACAGTAGGTAGTGCTGTCGCCTCAAAGCAAGAAGGTCACGGGTTCGAGCCTCGGCTGGGTCAGTTGGCGTTTCTGTGTGGAGTTTGCATGTTCTCCCTGCGTGGGTTTCCTCCGGGTGCTCCGGTTTCCCCCACAGTCCAAAGACATGCGGTACAGGTGAATTGCGTAGGCTAAATTGTCCGTAGTATATGAGTGTGAGTGAGTGTGTATGGATGTTTCCCAAAGATGGGTTGTGGCTGGAAGGGCATCCGCTGTGTAAAACATGTGCTGGACAAGTTGGCGGTTCATTCTGCTGTGGCGACCCGGATTAATAAAGTGACTAATGAATTTAGTTTAGTTTAGTTTTATCATTACAAATGTTAAATCATGGTGAAATAAAGCCATTTGTTTTGACGCTTTTCATCTTTGACTCACATCAAATTAATTGGTTATTTGCAATTGTTTTGATTTTTTAATTAATTATTATTAATTAAAGTAATTGGTGTCCAAGTTAACAATGTATTCCACAAAAACATTTTGTGAAATATCTTCTGGTGTGTCCCACAAAAGTGAGTTTGCAACTCTATAACAGCAACAATATTACATTTAATATTATTTATTATTTTAAAATACATGAATTGCATATTAAAGGGCACCTATTTTACCCCTTTTTCAAGATTTAAGATAAGTCTTTTGTGTCTCCAGAATGTGTCTGTAAAGTTTCAGCTCTAAACACCCATAAGAAAATTTATTATACCTTTTAGAATATTGGAATTTTTATGCTCTAAGCCATGTAGCTGTTTTTGTTGCCTGTGCCATTAATGCTAGTTCTCCCTGCCCACTGTTCCCACGTGCCTGTCAGAGTGTGCCTCAATCTCCTTCTCGGCTGCGACAGATAAACAGCACAGTGACAGACATGAAGGAAGCACATCTCACGTAATGTTTGTGAGAAGTACTACAGTATTTGATGTATTTGTTGCGGAGTTGCAACAATGAGTCGCACACAATATCGTTACAAAGTTCACACACAGAGCAGACACACACAGCGCACGCATTTAACTTTGCACTGTTTTTGCACGCAAATGTGACAGGATACACGTTAATATCCACTGCTGTATGATTATCCGTTATTAACGTTCAAAATAAACCTGATTTAACGTCCACAAACCAGGATTGAAGCATCTTCTTCTATAATTGTACTGACATGTGGCTGTGGTCATAAAGATGGTAAAATTGCTGTAATTCATTGCAAACATGCACTGTTTTAAAAATGTTTAAAACTTGTAAAACTCATTCTTGATCATATTTGATGATGATTGATGATCACAGAGAGCTAAACAGATCTTTTAATCCCAGTTGATTTGCGCACGTCCTGTCTTGCTGATATGATTATACGCATTACTATGGAGACATGTTAATACGCAGCTGTTAATCAATTTGGTGTCCGGGGAAACCGCACTCATACATCACATTGAAGTCGGCCTCAAAATGGGAGGGATTTTTATCCTATTTTAACATCAGGAAATTTAAAAAAAGAGACTTATTGTCTTTATATCACCCCAATATGACTGTGGACACACTATACCTACACACAGTTCTGTCCAAACAACGATGATTTTCATCATAGGTGCCCTTTAATTTATTGATATTTATATACTTAAAAATTAGCTATCCTAATATCTAAAGGAAACTGGTTAGGATATCCCAGGCAAGTGTTTTTGTGTACACGGATCAACAGTAATAAAGAAGTGAAACTCCAAGAGCTTAAATGTGTTCTCTTACCTGGCTTATAGGACATGCCTGGGGGGAAGAGGAAGCCCTGCTGAGCTGCTGCGGCTGCTGCCAGAGTGCGCTGGTCGTGTGGAAAAATGGGGATCATGAGCGGAGGCATGTGACCCTGGACCTGCTGAACACAGAGAGAGAGGAGATCACACAGGAGTCTAACACAGGCTGACAGAACCGCTCATATCCTGACCCCAGCGCATCCAGCACACGCTCACCAAATACCTGCACTCAATCCTACATTAGTGCTTCAAAGAAACCATCACACACACACACATACAGTTGAAGTCGGAATTATTAGCCCCCCTTTGAATTTTTTTTTTCTTTTTTAAATATCTCAAATAATGTTTAACAGAGCAAGAAAATTTTCACAGTATGTCTGATAATATTTTTTATTCTGAAGAAAGTCTTATTTGTTTTATTTCGGAATAAAAACATTTTAATTTTTTAAAAAACATTTTATGGTCAAAATTATTCGCCCCTTTAAGCAAATTTTTTTAATTCTGACTTAAACTGTTGTATATATATATATATATATATATATATATATATATATATATATATATATATATATATATATATATATATATATATATACACACAGCAGCATGTTTACTCCTGTTTGAATCATAGACTACAATTCAGTTTGTTAAGGTTGTAACATATGTGACATGCAGTATGTTATTAAATAGAATTAGAAATGTCATTCCTTAAAAAACTCAATCATAAGACAGATCCTCTCAGAAATACGTCTCTTGTTCTTGGAAGGTCATTTATATACATGATAAATGCCCAAGGGAGGCTAGTAATTTACAGCACCTGTTTTCAGCTGTGAAAAAGATGGAATGATCCCAAAAGCTCGTGCATTTATGATATTTCATGTATAACGTCGACACCTGGCATTGCGTGTGGTGCCTTTCAAACGCTCTCAGCCATGTTCATCTTCATTCCTGCTTTATTGCAAAACAGAGAACGCTAATGGTGTGCGTAAGGATAACATTAGCTTGGCGTAAGAGTAAAAACAGACAGGCTGAGCGGGAGACAAAGAAAAAGCGAGTCTGTGTGTTTAGGGATCTGAGCGGCAAAGTTTGAAAACACATGTTTGTGGAGCGTTGGCCGGACTCAATCTTGCTGTCATTCTCTGCTTCCTGCCTGTGGTTGATAGGCTGCAGTGCTGCTACCGTAGGCCAGGCCAAAGTTAATGCAGTCGAGCCGGCCACCTCTGGGGAGCCCAACCGGTGAACGGGTTAATAAAGGTCAGCCCCCCAAAATAAACACATTATAGAATGTTTCTCCATTCATCGCTCTTTAAAATCAGCCTGCAATAAAAACCGGTCTGGACGCAATTACTACTGCAGCATTGAGGCATGAAATCAACCTGCTCTGAGGAACCACTCTCCGCTCAGCATTTCTCGCTGAGGTTTGCGCGATCTCCATTTTTTTAATGCTGCCTTTCGCCTTCCGAGTGCCTAATGTAAGAGTTCAGTAGGGCTTGTTCCCAAGGTGCTAAACAAGTGCTCAGATCCACTTCATTGATTTGGATTAAGCGAGTTCTACTGAGCAAAAATAAATAGGATAAAATATATAGCGCTTTTACGTTTGTAAAGCATTGCACTTTCAAAAATGCACCTACAGAGTTGGGACGGCACCAAAGTAAGGGATTTGTACACATATGACCCAAAAGACTGAATGAGAAAGTGATCGGAGTGACCTCTTGTGTTTGTAGGAATGCATGTGAAGGTAATCAAAACGTAGGTGGAGGAAGAAAACCTATAGCATAGTAAAGATAAATAGCATCTGCAACGTCACAAACGATGGTTTTATACTATCTAAGACATGCTTAAGTGCTTTAGGAAGAAAAAAAATGGGGTCTGAGCATGTAAATTGTTCTCCTTCAGAGGTCCACTAAGGTCAGTCACAAACCTAATTGCCATTAGCCTTATTCACATTACCCTTGCAAGACGAATCAGTCTAAAGCCGCAGCATTACATACAACAGCTGCTTTTAAAGTGGAACCAAAACCCAACTGTTCCTTAACATGTCATTTCACATAGTCCTGCATCCATAATGACAGAAACACCTGGTCCGCCATGCCTTATCCCATCTGTTCCTAAACTATATCATCAATGTCTTATTTCATTCGAATCTAAACCATTGAAAACGACCTAGAATTAGACATCATTGAAACAAATAAACTGACTGACAATAACTCCGCTAATCAAACACACTCCCCCTAATGCTGCTTCAAAAGGGTGCAAACAGCAAGAGAATGAAAAGGGAAGGTACAAACAGATAAATTGCCCTCGGTTTGAAAGATCGTGATTTGCGGTAATGAGGCCTTTACATTAAACTTTAATTTACACATGCCACATCTGTGAGTGGCAAATCAAATAAGCGTCCTTTAAGTGGGGACTAATAGTGAAGGTTAGCTTTCAAGCCTGTCAATTAATGTACACTGATGGAGAGGAGCAGACAATGCAGATAAAGATTTAAAGATGATCACTGGCAATTTGCTTTGACTGTTAATAGACAGAGAATGGAATTAAGTGCCTGCACTTAGACAGGCGGATTTTTGATAAATTGCATTCTGCATTGAAGCTCACTTATTATATGCGTCAGTCTCTCATTCAGACACAGGAACGATGTGTCTCAAAATGTTTGTCCTTCTGAATCTTCATATATACACAGCTTACATTCAGCCATGCTTTTATGAGCTATCTATCTATCTACCTATCAATCTACCTATCAACCTATCTATCTATCTATCTATCTATCTATCTATCTATCTATCTATCTATCTATCTATCTATCTATCTATCTATCTATCTATCTATCTATCTATCTATCTGTCTGTCTGTCTGTCTGTCTGTCTGTCTGTCTGTCTGTCTGTCTGTCTGTCTGTCTGTCTGTCTGTCTGTCTGTCTGTCTGTCTGTCTGTCTGTCTGTCTGTCTGTCTGTCTTTACAGGGTTTCTTCAGGTTTCACTATGTCAAATTTAAGACTTTTTAAGACCATTATGAATGCAATTTCAGACTTACACAAGGTTTAATGCCAAGGATTTTTTCCAATGCCCAGGTAAAACATAAAAAACATTTAAAAACCAATGTTATTGTAAGGAAGATACTGTATCAAACCACAATAGTAAATGGAGTTAATTGATAAAGTTATGTTCAAACTCTTATTAAGATGGAATGATATACATGGGCATAGGAAAATTAAGGCCTGTTTAAAATGATTTAAGACCTACAACCCAATATTTCAGTGAATGTATAACATTTTAAGACCGTGCGGATACCCTATTTTAATCCTCCAGTCAAAAACTTCACTTATTTTTGACTTATTTACATAATATATATTATTAGTGTTTTTTATTTTAATTCACAATTAAATCTTTACATACAGCATGCTTACATCCATGCATGTTGGCAATTCAAAATATCGAATTTCTATCTATTTCTAATTTTTAACCAAGATTTATTTATAATATAATGACAAAATATGTAATCAGAATAACATAAATGAATTCATACTCTGGTTAAAATTGTTTATAACTCTATAACCCATATTTATGTACATCAAATAAATATAAAAATAAAACTGTTAGTATAATATATAAACACAGCAAGTAAATTTTACTTTTAAATTCAACAAGATATATCTTTTAAAAGTAAATAAAGCAGTCACACGGTTGATCCATTTTTTCAGCCGCATGAAATATACACTACACGCGTTATGTACAAACACACTCACTTGTTTACATGGGATTAGGAAAATTAAGACCTATTCAAAATTATTTAAGACCTACAACACAATATTTCAGTGAATGCAAGACATTTTAAGATGTTTAAAGACCCCGCGGATACCCTGTTTTAATCCTCCGTTCAAATACTCCACATATTTTTGACTTATTTACATGATGTATTTTATTAGTGTTATTTATTTTAATTAACAAATAAATCTTTACATACAGCATGAATGCGTTTGCATGAATACAATTCAATATATCACATATTTATCGATTTCTAATTTTGAACCAAGATTTATTTATATTATGATAAAATATATAATCATAATAATATAAATGAATTTATACAATTGTTCATAACCTAATTACCCATATTTATTTACATAAAATAAATATTACAATAAAACTGTATAATATATAAAGACAAAATAGATACAGCAAGTAAATTTTAGTTTTGAATTTGACGAGATGCATCTTTCAAAAGTAAATAAAGCAGTCACATAAAAACATGACAAATAATATGACCTATGCTGGTTTATCCATTTCTACAGCTGCATGTAATATGCATTACACACGGTATGTACAAACACAGTCACTCATTTACATGGGCATAGGAAAATTAAGACCTATTTAAAATAATTTAAGACCTACAACACAATATTTCAGTGAATTTAAGACGTTTTAAGACCCCGTGGACACTCTGTTTTAATCCTTCATTCAAGTACTCCACATAGTTTTGACTTATTTACATAATATATTTTAGTAGTGTTATTTATTAATTCACAAATAAATCTTTACATACAGCATGAATATGTTTGCATGAATACAATTCAATATATCACATTTCTATCGATTTCTAATTTTAAACCAAGATTTTTTTAAATAATATTATGATAAATAAAGGATATTATGGTAAATAAAGCAGCCACATAAACAGCACTGCAAATGATATATGATCTATGCTGGTTGATCCATTTCTACACCCGCATGTAATATACATTACACGCGGTATGTACAAACACGCTCACTCGTATTTCTGTATCTGTTCCCTGATATTCAGCCCCTCCCTTCATGAGCGTGCCAGGCGGCTGGCAGCCCACAGCATTAGTATTGCCAGTCAGATCTTCAAGAGCATGAAAGAATGAAGTGGAGCAGATGTGAGGAGGCAAACTCAGGCCTCTGGAAGCTCTGAACCTCATAAACTCAGCCCATTGTAGACTCTGCCTCATATCTGCCCTTTGTCTTATTGGGTCCTTAGAACCAGAGGATGGGATAATGCCATTTCTCGCCATCTGCCCCAAAGCTTCATTAAAGATACATGAACGAGCCCCATCTTATGAGGAACAGGTGCTATTGTTTGTCCCCGAAGACCTGCTGTGGCGAGGATGTAACTCGCGGTACTTGAGGAAGAGCATCTGTAGCAATCAGTCAGGCTGTGTTTGCTGGCAGACTTTCTCTCTTCACACAGCCGACTGGTTCATAGACACAGAGAGAGAGAGAGTGAGAGAGAGAGAGAGAGAGAGAGAGAGAGAGAGAGAGAGAGACCTCTTCACCTTCAGTATCTCGCATATATCATCAGTTTGGTGCAGCTGATGAAATCTGTGGTGATGCACAGCACAATCTGTCTCTCTGTCAGGGATACACACTTCACTTGGCCGTGTCTGCTCTACTGTCCCCTGCCCTCAGATCAGGCATCCATTTACCCTCCGTTAAAAACACAGGCCATGTCGGGAAGCTACTTTAAAACTATAGCTTGTCAACAAGCTACTTATAATTTAAAGCACATGAGCAAGAGTTAAGTACTGCACAAGTTTAAACGAATGGTGAATGGCTTTTAAAGAAAGGTTAAAGATTTTTTTAATATAATATAATATAATATAATATAATATAATATAATATAATATAATATAATATAATATAATATAATATAATATAATATAATATAATATAATATAATACACTTACCGGCCACTTTATTAGGTACACCTTACTAGCACTGTGTTGGACCTCCTTTTGCCTTCAGAAATGCCTTAATCCTTCATGGCATAGATTCAACAAGGTACTGGAAATATTCCTCTGAGATTTTGGTCTATATTGACATAATAGCATCATGCAGTTGCTGCAGATTTGTTGGCTGCACACCCATGATGCGAATCTACCGTTCCACCACATCCCAAAGCTGCTCTATTGGATAGAGTATGGTGACTGTGGAGGCCATTTGAGTACAGTGAACTTTGATTCACGCTTTATGACAAGGCACGTTATCCTGCTAGAAGTAGCCATCAGAAGATGGATACACTGTGGTTATAAAGGGATGGACATGGTCAACAACAATACTCAGGTAGGCTGTGGCCCCACAACATTACACCACCACCACCCTGAACTGTTGATACAAGGCAGGAGGGATCTATGCTTTCATGTTGTTGACGCTAAATTCTGACCCTATCTATTCTGAATGTCGCAGCTGAAATCATGGCTCATCAGACCAGGTAACATTTTCCCAATCTTCTACTGTCCAATTTTGGTGCATACCTCGGTTGTAACGAGTGGTTATTTGAGTTACTGTTGCCTTTCTGTCAGCTGGAACTAGTCTGGCCATCCTCCTCTGACCTCTGGCACCAACAAGGCATTTGCTCTCACAGAACTGCTGCTCACTGGATATTTTCTCTTTTTCAGACCATTCTCTGTAAACCCTAGAGATGGTTGTGCGAAAAAATCCCAGTAGATCAGAAGTTTCTGAAATACTTAGACCAGCCCGTCTGGCACCAACAACCATGCCACATTCAAAGTCACTTAAATCACCTTTCTTCCCCATTCTGATGCTCGGTTTGAACAGCAGCAGATTGTCTTGACCATGTCTAAATGCCTAAATACATTGAGTTGCTGCCATGTGATTGGCTGATTAGAAATTTGCGTTAACGAGCTGTTGGACAGGTATACCTAATAAAAAAAGCTATTGAGTGTATAATATTATATGATATTTGAAAATAATGATTACACACACACACACACACAAAAACATATATGTGCATGTATATATGTATCTTATTTAATCTCCGAAATAAAAACAATCAGCTTTATTTTTTCAGCTTTTTTCACATTCAGGTTCATTAAAAATGTAATTTACTGAGTAGACATTTTAAATATGAAAATATCGCAATTTTAAATACTACAATATTTTCTGAAAAGCTGTGGAAAAAGGTGACCGTGCACTGCCGATCCCGTGCACTGCTATTAGTGAAAAAGCTTATTGCTGGTAAATGTTACTGTAATCTTAAAAATAGCTGAGCTACAATCATGCTACTGATCACTAATTCCCAACACTGAATGGTGAGTTGTCAGCAGTGGGATGTTTAAACACACAATGTGCGCTCGCTGTAAGTTGAATGACCGAAATAAAAGGAGAAGGGGGAGAACCCCTGAAGTAAATAGGGAGCTATAGATTAATCAATGTTGTTACTGGAAATGTTGGCATCAGCACTTAGCTTCAGTAATGGTTTACAGCAGCAACTAATCCTAAGGTCAGACAGCCCAGCCTATTGAAGGAGGCACACTGTACATGGATTACTGTTAGAATAGGCTGCGGTGTGCTTTTAATCCAGCAGATGCACTAATATGTTTATGCCTTCCTTGGCAGAAGTGGTAAATGTGTACTTGCTGCCATATCCTGACCCAGCCTGTCACACAAGTGCATGGAAAATGGAGATGTACAAGTCATTACCATGCACGACAGGGCCCCTGTCAGCACCCATGCTCCTCGCTGTCTTTTAAGGGGTCCCGCTGGGCTCAAGAGACATGCCCCCCTATACCTGTCCACAACTCTCCTTAACATGAAAATAGAGATTGATCTTCAAGGAGCATCACTCTGGGATTCCTTCTGCTTTTAAAAGGAAGAGAGGGGGAGTTGTTTTAACATGTCCAAAATGCCTTTCAGTGTTGACGAGATAAGACGGCGATGGGGAGGGGTGGCTAACTTCTCTTCTCTTTGAGATTCTGGAAGGAGGCCCTAGGTTAAGCATTAGGCACACGCCAACCTATTTCAAAAGGTGAGGCCGTATGAACTTCCACACCCGTGATGTATTTTGGTCCAAATTCAGAGCACATTTCTCGTTAAAAAAAATCTCAAATAAAAGCTTTAACGCGTGGAGGTGTTTTAAATTTAGCTGGAGTGAAAACAGCTTTCGCTGTTACTGTAAGTACTGATACGTCACACGCTCTTTCCCTCACTCGATGCTGCCAGAGCCAAAATGACTGTGAAAGAAAACCACCTTAGGGGATCCATTTTAAGGAGAAGTGATTCTGGAGGACCTGGCAACCGCGCTCAATCTGCACGGCGAGCCCCGACAGCGCGAACTTCACACCCGCTACTTTGTGAACACACTCAGTGAGCGCTTTCTGGAAACTCACCAGCGCAGAGAGAGAGAGAGAGCTCTTTGCTGAATGAAACCACTTCTGCGCTCAGGAGTCTGCACATTATTCTGTTCTGAAGAGGTCAATTTTTTAAACAATCCCATAGATCCCCGAGTACACATTACTCCCACGTCACAGGTCATTTATCAGTTAACCGCACTCCTCCAGCACACGGCGGCTGCAGCTTTGAGCTCTAATCCCACCCACGCACACACATAAACCCACGCTCGCTGGGCTGTTATCAAAGCGCAAGATATTCTGCTCGGCCGCGCTTCAGCCCCTGATGACAATCGGGCCGTGTGGATCGATAGGGCTGAGTTGGACTTTGATCCCCACTCTTTCTGTCAACGCGGGGCCGGAATTAAGACCAGGTCTCCACCTTGATGCCACAGACTAAAAGCATTGTTCTCCTCTCTCTGCTCTGTTAGTGACGAGTTTTGCAGGAGGCCTTCATCAGCCACACAGATACAGCACGGGGAATAAAGAGGCTTTGTGTGGTGGCCGTGGCTCTGACCTGGACCGACTCACCTCCGACAATCCACTGGCCCACAGACTCAAAGGCTTATCGGTCGATGAGCAGCATGTTCTCTTGCTTTCATTCTTTCTTTTGTTCTGTCTCTGTGTGTGTGTGTTTTTAAACAGGTAAAAGATTAACGTTCCCGATACTGGAAAGGGACAACTAGCAAACAGTGCATTGATGTGTATTTGTATGTATGTTACGCCACCACTGACAAAAGAGTTGACAGAGGACAAATGTATTCTGAGGACTCGAGAAAGCATGTGCCGAAAGGGGCAAGGTGCACAGAAACCAGACACTGGCCCACACTCTGCTTGTCTGGAGGAATAACCAATAGATGACTTCTTGTTCCACTAATTCCTTACACAGTAAAACAAGCCCTCTTGGAAAAGAGCCATTCCAATATGTCTATATTAAGTCCGGGGCTGTTAAAAGCAGAACAGCCCTTCCTCCCCCACTCTTTGCGTTCCACTTCAGCTTTACTTAAAATCCACCCTCGAGTTTATGGCAAAAAACAAGCTCCAATCTCAGGATTTCATGCTCAAATTGGCCTAATGTTATTAAATGAATAGTTTGAGAATTGAAATTAAGTCATTATTCATCCACCCTCATTCTGCTCCAAACATGTATACATTTTCTTACTGTGCTGCACACAAAACAAAAAGACTGTAAAGAACGTGGGTCCCCAAATTTAGTGAAGTTAATCAAAATATTCTCTTTCCTATCTTCTATTCTATTCAAACAGTTTTGGAGAGACATGAGGATGAATGAAGACCATGTCCATGTTTGTTGTAGGTTAGAGTTCATTTGGATACTGTGTTTATAAACTCAGGTGAACAGTGCTCGAGTCTGCATAAAAAGGTGGTCTAGGGTGGGTTTATAACGTGAACACAGACGTACTATATCATTAATGTAAGATGGTAGTTATGATATACATAATCAAACTGTGTATATACAGTTGAAGTCAGAATTATTAGCCCCCCTGTTTATTTTTTCCCCAATTTCTGTTTAATGGAGAAAATATATTTTCAACACATTTCTAAACATAATAGTTTTAATAACTCATTTATAATTGCTGATTTATTTTATTATTTTATCTTTGCCATAATGACAGTTAATAATATTTGACTAGATATTTTTCAAGACACTTCTATACAGCTTAAAGTGACATTTAAAGGCTTAACTAGGTAATTAGGTTAACTAGGCAGGTTAGGGTAATTAGGAAAGTTATTGTATAATGATGGTTTGTTCTGTAGACTATAGAAAAAAATATATAGCTTAAAGAACTAATCATTTTTACGTTAAAATGTTTTTTTTAAATGTAAAACTGCTTTTATTCTAGCCTAAATAAAACAAATAAGACTTTCTCCAGAAGAAAAAATATTATCAGACATACTGTGAAAATGTCCTTGCTCTGTCAAACATAATTTGGGAGATATTAAAAAAAGGGGAAAAAAATTAAAAGGGGGGCTAATAATTCTGACTTTAACTGTATGTTTTTGATTTTGCATAGTTGTTACATTCTAATGGTGTAAACACCTGCCACTCTGACAATTCAAATGAACCATGGTTAAGAATCAAAAACATCTGTGTGAACACAATCCAGTGGAGAAGGAGGGATCAATCAAATTTAGTCAACTAGCGTGTAAGCACCCTAAATGATGACAGATTGACAAAAAGGTAAAATATTCACCATATTTTGTCTTTATTTAGGTTTAAAATAGCATGAGAGATTTCATTTTCATTGAACTACCATAAACACATGTTTAGTTCCGTAAAACACTACCTGTATTTTTTTATTAAGTACGATATGCTGATCCTAATTTATGAAAAATCAAATGAGTGTGCTTAATATCACAAGGGGAGACTGGAGGATCATGCTGGGATGCTGAAATTAGTAAATCAGCTCAGTACAAAGATGTGGGGGGAAAGGCTATTCCCTTAAGAACACCAGCAAAATGTGATCAGTGTGTGTTCAACAGAAATGTGTTCTTAAGGCAAATTCTTGTTGAGCCTCTAAGAGCCTAAAATGTAATTTAAGTCTGTAAATATTTCAAGCAATTAGGGTTGTATTGCATATAAAATATCAAAGACGAGCCTTAGGCTTTAGTAGTCTTCTGAGCTCAGCAGTGCTGTGGCATAGTGCACACAGATATCAAGTCCACCTCACTTTCGTTCACTCGCGCGGTACGCTTTACTTATAGTTACCTGTTCAAGCATGACACAGTTAACATGGGATTGCTTTTATATTATGAGAAAAAGAAAGAAAATGGGAGAAAGAAATAAAAAAGGAAAGGGAGGAGAATTTTTTTTTTCTGTCAGGGTCTGGTCATAAAATTAAAAAGGTTTGCAGTAAACTGGCTAAACCCGAGGGGACTGGCTCAAACAGCATGGGTAATGAGGGGAGAAAAGGACAGACATAAACAAACCCACAAATGAGTCTGAGGCCAACATCATTATCCCACATATACATCCCACTTTTATGAAAACCGGCACCGGCACAATACACTCCATACCCTTTCATATGAGACAGCAGAATAAAGGCAACAACTTAGTGGAACAAGCATGTATGCTTTCATTCATGTACCATATATATTTTATATATAATTTTATTTACTTTCTGATGACTTCAGAATTATGCATGATATTTTTAAAGACCAACATTTATTTTTATGCTTGATCCAACCTTGCAAATAATAAATATTTAAGATATAATTAGAATACCTAATATACAGTAAAAAAGAAATGAGAAAGAAAAAAGATAATGCTTATTAAGAAATATTGGTAACACTTTATTTTGATGGTCCATTTGAGTATTAGTAGACTGTCTGCTTAATATCTGTTGATACTGCTTCTTCAACAGACATTTAACTGACTATAACAAACTTTGCAAGTACATGTCAACTTACACTAACCCAACCCAAACCTAACAGTCTACTTATAATCTAATGAGAATTAATTGACATGTAGATGCAATGTAACAAACAGACCATCAAAGTAAAATGTGACCGAAATATAAAATAGTGGTGTCCTTCTACAAATAAAAGAAAGGAAAAATTATGAATAACAATAATATTAATAATAATAATAATAATAATAATAAATAATGACACTTTTTTATATATTTTAATAATTTGAAAAGTCTTTTTTATATTTTGATCTCTTTCTGGAGAAATATGTTAATATATTTTTGATGAATGTACAGATTTAACTTTAGTTTAGTTAAATATATATATATATATTTAATTTAGTTTTCACTACTACATAAAATTCATAAATACAACACTACAGTGTTCTAGGAGCAATAACATTTCCTTTTCATATTCTCATAATTATAACATAATAATAACAATGATAACTGTTTGGTAATTTATCTTGCATTACTTCATTAATTCATTCATTCATTCATTTTCGGCTTAGTCCCTTTATTGATCAGGGGTCACCACGGCGGATTGAACCGCCAACTTATCCATCATATGTTTTACGAAGCGGATGCCCTTCCAGCTGCAACCCATCACTGGGAAACACCCATACACTCTTATTCGCACACATACACTATGGCCAGTTTAGCTTACCCAATTCACCTATAGCGGATGTCTTTGGACTGGAGCACCCGAAGGAAACCCACACCAACACAGGGAGAACATGTAAACTCCACACAGAAATGCCAACTGACCCAGACGAGGCTCGAACCACCGATTTTCTTGCTGTGAGGCGACAGCGCTACCCACTGCACCACCGCGCCTCCCATCTTGCATGACATAGATTTCAAGGATGAAGATTTGTCACCTGTCCATGTTGACATTTGTCTGGCAACTACAAAGTGACCTATCAATTTGACTGTGACTGAATACACATGACTTTGTTATCAGACATAGATAGCAATATTCAGCATTGTTTTCCCCCCAATTTTGGGTCCCAAACCATCAGCTTAGAACTGAGAGTCTAAAGTCAGACCACCCATTAACTAAAAATGCCATTGTCCAGTGAGTGAGTCCATGAAGAGAGAGAGAGAGAGATGGAGAGAGAGGAGCATTTCTCCTTCTTCCTGTCATCTGTGTGCAGACTAAGCCACTGTCTTCCCTCTACCCTTCCAGCAGCTGGGCCCAGAAAACAACAGAGAGCGCTCTGTTGTCCAGCAGAAAGCTGACATTGTTACGGCCGGGACTTTATTGCAGGCACATGAGAGTGTTGAGACTTTAAAACACGCTCAAATGTCATGTGCACACCCAATGACGGAGAAGAATAATTATGAAAAAGAGAGAGAGAGAGAGAGAGAGAGAGAGAGAGAGAAATGGAGAGGGAGAGAAAGACAACAACAATTCAGTGTGCATGAAAAACGGACCAAAGACAAAACGGCCCATTCATTGTATTCCGTTGGGAATGCTCGGACCCTCCTCCGCCCCATCCGAAACACAAAGCGGCCCTTTTTTTGTGCTGCGACGCACAGGGCTGAATGCTTTGCTTTGCCACCCTAGCCCTAAGAAAACACGGGCCCCCTTTCTAAACTGCCGGCTGGCCGCACACAGTAGAGGCTATTAATGCCTTGCCTTCTTTCCCCCTGTGTGTGTGCCCACTGCGGAGGCTGAGGACCACGCTAAAAAGCCAATGCAAAGACAAAACAGTTTGCTCAACATTAACAGGGAAAACACTGGGCCAGGCAGGAGGGGAGAGGAAACTAAGTCAATATCACACTGGAGGATGTGTTCTCCACCAACTGATATTTTTCCTCTCGCAGGGCCCGGGCACAATGACAGCTAAGTATAGGTTCGCCGTGCATGCTCTTGTGGTGTGGCGGCAAGTGACAGGTGCTTTCTGATGAGATTCAAGCGTTGATGCTGGCCGGACAGCACTCACTTTATTTGATCTGAACTCTGCAAACCGCTCAGATGGGTTGTGGATCAGCTGGATAGTTTAGATAAGATGCAAAAATTCCCCAAATGCCTTCGATTTGGTTATTTCGGAGTTCGTCACCTTGGAATTATAAGGTTATATCTGTGTTCTAAATGATTTTAGGATATTAAGCTTCAAAATTTTTGCAATCCATATAGCAGACAATATGTGTGTAACAGTTTTCTTTTTTACATGAACATGAAAGAGACCCTAAATGTACTCGTCATATGAATTATCGAAATTCTCTGAAATTTGCAAATTGGGGTAAAATTGGGTGTGCAGATAGAACCTTCTAATTCTAAAAAGTCATTTTCTGCTTGGAATTATAAGGTTTTATCTGGCAGATCATTAATTGAAGCATTACTTTTCAAGAAATACAATCAGTCTGCTTATTAATTTAATAAAATTAAATAAATAAATTGGTGTTTGTAACAATATGTTGATGTTTGAGAAAGTTTAGTTTTTTGCTTTCTATAACATTTATTTAATGTTTTAGGGTGAATATTTTTTCTTGTTTAAATTAAGCATATAAGGCTGTGCTAAATATATTGTCCAGTGCAGATGTTAACTTTATGTAATTGTTATGGTAATATTTATTGAATTATATGTTTGATATTAATTATTGTATTGTATTTATTTAATTATATTCCCCATGAATTAAATTAAGTATTTGCCCTTCAAGGCTTAATATCAAAATTAAAGACTTAAAGAAAACAAACAATGAGCAAACACTGAAAAATGTTTGACCGACTTTAAATGCACAAATAAAAACTTCACATTTAATAGGTTACATTTTTCAACAATGTAAAATATAACATTTTATCTTAATGTCAAAAATGCTTCTAAATCATCACATTTACAGTTTCAGGTTTCATCTCAATTTTGTGTGGTGCGGCATTATTTAGTCGACTTTGATTTTGTTTTACTTTCTGGTCTTTCCCGCTGTCAACCAGCGAAAAAACAAAGAAAGATGATCCTGATTGGTCCTTCTATGTGCATTAGGAATGCTGATTGGCTCCCAGAAAGAATCTTATAGAGCCAAGCTCGAGTTCGACTTAGTTGATAAAACCTTTTTTGTTTTTTAAAAAAAAGTCTTAAAATATAAATAACTTATAGAAAAACATCACATAATGAAAATCACATAATGTTGTCATTTAATAAGAATATATGAATAACTCAATTTTGACAAAAATGTCAGATATAACCTTATGATTCTAAGGTGACGAGCTACCTGTGTGTCTTTCCCCTGTTGAATGCCTTTTAAGAAATAATTCAACTGTTTTCATCCTTAAATTTAAAGTCAAGCCAAAGCAACATAGACTTTCGTTGTGTGGACATTAAACTCTTTGGTTTGGAATGAAATGAGGGCAGCATGTTGGCGCAGTGGGTAGCACAATCACCTCACAGCAAGAAGGTCGCTGGTTCGAGCCCCAGCTGGGTCAGTTGGCATTTATATGCAGAGTTTGCATGTTCTCCCCGTGTTTGCGTGGGTTTCCTCCGGGTGCTCCTGTTTCCCCCACAAGTCCATAAACCTGTGATTTAGGTGAATTTGGTGAGCTAAATTGTCTGTAGTGCATGTGTGTGAATGAGATGTTTCCAAGTGATGGGTTGCAGCTGGAAGGGCATCCGCTGTGTAAAACATATGCTGGATAAGTTGGCGGTTCATTCCACTGTGGCAACCCCAGATTATTAAAGGGAGTAAGCCGAAAAAGAAAATGAATGAATGAATGGAATGTGCCAAACTGAAGTCAGAGTTTTCATTTAAGGATGAGCCATTCCCTTAGGTTGTACAAACCTTCCATTTAATGGGGACTTACAAAAAAAACTTGGTCTTTATCCTGAACATACCCATACATGAGCTAAATGCTAACTGTTCCTGCTTTTATCAAAAAAATTCGGTGTCCTTTTTCCATTCTATCGAAACAGCAAGTTATTTGGTCAAAGGGTGAAAAGCTCTTTAACAAGCAAAAAAAATGCAGTAGCCATCAACCTGTTTATATTCTAACAGTAAGTGTTTGAACTAGCGTAAAGCATTCTACCTTCATCCATCCATTAGCTTAATATCGAAAGCATCATGGCCCGTTGGTAAGGATGTAACTATTTGTCCCGTTTTTATGCATCATTAAGTTTTAAAACGGGCCTACAGAAGCTTTATTGTTTGAACCGCACATGACTTTATTTAACGTCAGCGTTTCTCCTGCTTCGTGACAAGAAGTCACATTTCATAACTAATTAAATTGATCCCCCGCACCCCCTCCAACCAAGCACACTAAATGGAATTATTTGTATCCAAGTGTCAATATATTAAATCAAAGGGGGCTAATGAGTCGGGTCACCGCTTTCTTTTATCTCTGCTCTCGCATGTTGGGCTCTTCATCAGCTAACAGTCTCCGCTAAATGGAGGATGAGCGCGTTTCAGGCTCCGGCGCACTGGGCTCAAGCCAAGAGGATTTGATGAGACTGTTATGGCCCTCATCCTGGTGGAGGAGAAGCTAGCATACTCCACACCGTAAAAGAGAAGGGCATTAGCCTGTGGAAAGAAGCGAGCGAGCGTGCGCGCGCAGAGATGTAAACACACGCCCGCGCTCATTTCCTTCCTTATTACAATCCATTTGCCTGGCAGACAATGCTAATTGGCAACACATTCTTTTTTAGCATAGCTTGTTTTCAGCGCTGTCTCTGCATAAATGAGACTTTAGCATGAGAGATCACAAGGGTGCTGGGAGACAACCAAAACCATCTAACAAGAGGCAAATTAGGAGCATTATCTTTGTTCAATTAGACACCCCTATATTTATCTAAAAAAAAAAAAAAAAGAATTGAAAAGACCCAAGCTGAATTATTCACCATTATATGGCGCCTGGTGCATTTGAGGGAGCTTAATGAAATATTGGATTTAATTGTTGTTCATTGAATTAAAAAGGCAAACCAAATGGCTCCAGGCTAAAGACAAAGCTATGGTAATTAGCCTCATGTGCAGCAGCTAAATAATGGTGATTGTAATATGGCTGAGAGATAAAGCAACCGGCGTACAGTAACCGGATTACAATTCTCTTAACACTGCTGAGCCAGAGGCAAATGGAAAATATGTTAACAGGCCATGGTCTATTTTAATATATGGCCTTTCTCTTTAGATAAATAAACAATGGCATTATAAAAACAATGTGTTTATTTATTGAGGATCTCTAATATTAAAGACATTTTTTTATGAGTGAGTAAGAATCAACATTCAATCAGCATTAAAGAAACGATACTTGCACAAAGCGAGCATACTCTATGATACATTGCTAGATATTTGTAACTGTATGTTCAATGTATGTGCCACTCGCACAAGCTTATTAAATAGTTTTTGCTCAACATGGTTGTCCACTAACTAGGTGGCAACACTGAATCAGGTTCTTGTTTCATAGTGTGAAGATAAACGAATACAGAACAATAACAGGGACATGTGTCAGGGGACTAAGGCCCCGTTTACACTTATACGTTATAGTTTTAAAAACGGCGTTTCCACGTCCACACTATACCGCTGAATACGCACATCTCGTGACCACACACACACTCTGGCATGCGCTGCAGCGTATGTGGATGTCTGAGCTCCAGGCAGTCAGCGGGTGCTCAGCAGGCACCTAACCCAGGTGAGAGCAACACATGTCGGACAGTTCATCAAGGACCTACCAATGGATTTCATCTCATAGTCGTTAAACGTGATATTTCATTCATCTTGCCTCTATCTAACGACTCTTGTGTATTTTTTATCTACTTGTTCTCAGGTAACATGTTTTGGCTGAGCGCAAAGATAATCTACTATATTAATTTATGTAACCAAGTAAACTGATTCTGCACATTGAGCGATAGCTTGCTTTATTTCCTATATTGTATAAACTTACTGCATTATTGATTGCCATTATTGATTATTAAAACTGATATTTAGCAAAAGAGGCAGTTTATGTTTAATATTTTTCAATGAAAATGAAAGGAGGCAGTTATGGTATAGGGTCCATTTTGTTATGCATACAGTGAAGATGATGGTCATATAAATATGTAGCTACACAATGCCTCAACATTTTTGGTGTCGGTGTTGTCAATAGCCACCTGGTGGCTAATGGGTAAAGCACAAAAAAATATATATATATTTTTTTATGAAAAGGCGGCCTTTGCTGCTCTAGTACTACATGTGACTGCGCGTGATAAATTGCAGCACTGCATGTGAAGAAACGCGCATTCTCAGTAGCCACATCTGTACAAGGAAAGAATGCAAGACAGTACTTAATATTGAGAAAAAGCCCCAATCAGAGAGCCGAATATCTGCAGCCCCGCCTCTGTTTTCAAATGTCTCCATTTTCTCCCATCCACACTGACACGGAGCAGCAGCATTTTAAAACCAAAATGACCTCTTCATTTTTTTCAAAATGCTCCGTTTTTGGAGCTCAAAAACTCTGGGGTAGTGTGGACGGAAGGCGTAACCGTAGCAAAACGTATGCGTTTTAAAACTAAAACATATTAGTGTAAACGGGGCATAAAAGATAGACCACAAAGACATTTTATACAATCATCACTTTTGTAAAGAGAAAACACAGACTCTGGATAAAGATATATCTTTGTAGTGTGCATCTACATGCACCCAAACATGCAACTTGACTGCATTCGAAGGCTAAAGCAGCTAAATATGTATTTTTTTAAAAAGGAGAGACATAATGAATGAGTTCCTCAAAGTCTTGTGAGTTTAATTAGGAGGCTCTCCTGTTCTTTCTGCGCAGACAGGGTTTCTTTTTGTTCTACTTCCCTTGTGAATTCTGTCACCGCTCTGCAAAATAGTGAGAGGAGAGACCTGAACACCATTATGCAACTTCTCAGAACAGACTGCTATTATTCCCCTAGTTTGGAAGCTTTGAAATGTCAAAAAACATCTTCTCGACCTGCGCAAACTGTCAAGCCTCTTGAGCATACATCAAGTTTTATAATGAAATAATACTATTACGCAATCAAAATACACAGGATTGCTTACAATTAAATTAGTTTGTCATGAGCAGCAGAGCCGGAAGTGTGTGTTTTGTGTTTGAGAGCTGGCTCTGATTAACCCTTTAGCCTGGCCTCCTCTCCCACCGATAAACACGGCTCTGAGGGCAAACCCGGGGAAACGGCACACATATGAGAAAGATCAGTCTCTTTTGCGCGCAGACGTTTGTCTATCAGTCCACAGGAACAAAGGAATATCCTGAAGGCCCACTCTTCCAGCGGCCTCTCAGACTGCTCACAAACACACTGGCACATTGTGTCTATCATCTGCACAGGTCGTCTTTAGTCTGTCTGGCTTCACTATGCTGGTGGTTAGCCGTGTATAATTAAAAAGAATCTTTAATCTGGTGGCTGTATGCAGCTATTATCAGTTAACCCTTAGAGGCTCCCTGCTGCTCCCCCACACCATTTAAAACCACATGTGAGGGAACCTTTCCTGCTTTGAAGTGAATGTTGACAACAGCTTCTGCTTTAGCTGTAATAATGCCACTCCTCTGCCACTGAGCTGGAATGCAGATCCTATGGCGCTGGATTTAACGGAAATGAAGAGATGTGGAATTACTCTATTATCTTCATTCAAACGTGTGGGCTAATAAATAAATAACTAACTAAGAATAATAATGGAAAATATTTCAAATGGCATCTGTCAGTGTGCTAATATTGAAGAAAATGTACCGTATGAAACCCGACGAAGTAGGAGTGAGTGATTACTGAGATAAACAGGCCTGCAAAGAATCTGCGCCCACAAAACAAAAACTCAAACACAAATATCTGAACACAAAAATTCAGCCTGTCTTCCTGTAATTGATTTTTTCTCGTTATAATTGCAGATGGAAAAAAAAGTTCCTTTCCTCTTTGTGAGCTTTGAAATACCAAAAGACAAGGAATGGCTACTCAACATGTGAAGATTTAATTTGTTTTTCTTCATTATCATAGCATCGTGAAAAAGTTTTTTATTTTAAATGACATGAATGCATCAGTTAAAGACGTAAATAAGAACTAGAAATGATTTGAATGAGCAAAGCCTTCAAGTTCAATTTCTCTTCAACACTTTTATACTACAGTTATCTAAAGAAATCCATCAATCTATCAATCCGTTCATGCATTATATCGTTTTGTATTTAATATCAATCCTATTTCATCACATCCATCAATCCATCCATCTGCAGAGTATATACAGGAATCAGAGAGTGAAATTCAATACCTTTTAAGACTTTTTAAAGACTCTTTCCATACATTTTAAGACCTTTTAACCACTTTTCAACCGGAAACACTGGTGAGATTTTAACTTGCAGTACATTTACTAATTATTAATGTAAGAAATGAATCTAAAACTTAACGTTGTTATTCATTTACTGAATAAAAATCTATTAAATCTAGCTAATTCGCCTATAGAACTGCAGTAATAATGGTGATGACTTGGTTACTGCAGTAAACAAAGCAGCATGATGTCAAATCTAGTAGGCTTTCATTGATTTCATAAACTACACAGCATGCTGATATTTGCAGACTTAATTCTGGCAAACTTTAGCATACAACCATACACTGCATAATCAAAAATGATATCAAATATAATACCTTGCAAAACAGCATTTAAAACTTTAAATACTTTTTAAGGGCCTTAAATTTCTCTACATTAATTTATCAACTTTTAATACTTTTTAAGACCCTGTGGACACCCTGATCTGTGTGTAATAATTCACTCCAGCTATATACAATACATATATGTTGAGATAATACTTTATTCTCTTTATTGCACGCTGTGGATGAGTAGCGGTTCTTGCCAGGAGAGGGTTAGCGATGGAGAGCAGGAGATCTGTGTGATCCAGCCGGTGCTGGCAGGAGAAAGAGGGGAGAGAAACAGAGAGAGAGAGAGAGTGGGGACGGGTGGGAGGAAGAACGGGGGGAGGACAGCGGAAGACAGCCACGTGGAGATTTCTCTCAGTAGAGCAGCAAGAGGAAGCGGAGCCCTGGGGTTAGATAAGTAGAACCAGGCCTGTACAATGACAGAGTGTTTGAACCGGCGGTCTGCTTTAAAACACAGGAAGCGACCGTCGGCACAACAATGGCCCTACACGGACAAACAGCATCTCTGTCCATCAACAAACAGAGCTCAGTGTGACTCTCTCTCTCTCTCGTAGCTGCACTGCTTGAGGAGGGAGAACCAGATCTGAGCTAATAAACTCTTGTTTGCTGTGATATGAGAGACAGTATATGAGTGTCATAATGGGATTCTCAAAGAGAAAGAGTTGTTTAATCTAGATGATTTTTTTTCCCCTCAAACAAGCCGTAGCCTCGCCTCTCATCAGTATCTAAAGTTCACGCTGACCTTTGAAGAAATCATTCTTCTCTTAATTCTTGTGCGTGTGTGTATACAATAAGATGAGCCTGCCTCCACCTGTGTGTTCTCCTCCCTGCGTCACCTCAGCTCATGTCGTACCAGCCCCAGCGTGCAGGAATGCCTGGAAAATGGCCAAGTCTGTGCTTGAGATGCACGTCAAACCCCGGCCCGGATCATCCCAGAGTCCAGCCTGGGAATTTACAGCAGCCATCGCAAAACATGGGCCCAGATAGAGACAATAGCACCTAATACGTATGCACACGTGTACAGGCCTTTGAAATCTCAACTGCGCACAGCAGCTGTAATCATAAGTATTAGGTGTAAGAGACATATGAGCTCAGTGAACAATGAGCAGTTTCTTCTGACAAGCTCCTGGACAAAGAAAGCTTTTTTTGAGCTCAGGCAAAGCTAAAGGAAATTTAACAGGATAAGTGATTACTCACATATCAATATTTTTATGATGATCATAAACTTTTGATAAACTTTAGTACTGTCTGTCTATTTATTTTATATTTTATTTATTTAGATTTTAGTGCATGAAATACAACACAGAAAAAAAACATGTATTGCATGCCATTTCTTTTTTAAACAGTGTTTTTAGAAAATTCGAGTGTGTACATATTAAAATGTACACTCACCGGCCACTTTATTAGGTTCACCTGTCCAACTGCTTGTTAACAGAAATTTCTAATCAGCCAATCACATGACAGCAACTCAATACATTTAGGCATGTAGGCATGGTCAAGACGAGCATTGGAATGGGTAAGAAAGGTGATTTAAGTGACTTTAAACGTGACATGGTTGTTGGTGTCAGGCGGGCTGGTCTGAGTATTTTAGAAACTGTTGATCTACTGGGATTTTCATTTTCAACCATCTCTAGGGTTTACAGAGAATGGTCCAAAAAAGAAAATATCCAGTGAGCTGCAGTTCTTTGGGTGAAATGCCTTGTTGATGCCAGAGGCCAGAGAAGAACGGCCAGACTGGTTCGAGCTGATAGAAAAGCAACAGTTACTCAAATAACTACTCATTACTTTCGAGGTATGCAGAAGAGCATCTCTGAATGCACAACATGTTAACCTTGAGGCGGATGGGCTACAGCAGCAGAAGACCACACATGGGTGTCACTTCTGTCAGCTGAGAGAACTGAGGCTACAATTTGCACAGGCTCACCAAAATTGGACAATAGAAGATTGGAAAAACGTTGCCTGGTCTGATGAATCTCAATTTCTGCGGCAACATTCGGATGGTAGGGGCAGAATTTGTCATCAACAACATCAAAGCATGGATCCAACCTGCCTTATATCAAAGGTTCAGGTTGGTGGTGGTGGTCTAATGGTGTGGGGGATATTTTCTTGGCATACTTTTTGATAATCTCAGACTGGTTTCTTGAGTTCACTGTACTTAAATGGCCTCCACAGTCACCAGATGTCAATACAATAGAGCAGCTTTGGGATGTGGTGGAACGGAAGATTCGCATCATTTATGTGCAGCCAAAAAATCTGCAGCCATTGCGTGACGCTATCATGTCAATATGGACCAAAATCTCTGAGGAATATTTGCAGTACCTTATTGAATCTATGCCATGAAAGATTAAGGCAGTTCTGAAAGCGGTCCTATTAAGATATACCTAATAAAGTGGCCAGTAAGTGTATATTTGATGCATTTGGTGTACAAATATTAAAATTATTAAAAACGTATCACAACTTCGAAAATAAACAAAATATATATTATTAAAGTATGACAAGATATGATTTTGTGTGTGTTCTGGTTTATGTGCTTTATAAAATTGTATAGTGACACAAGGATGACCTAGTGCTTTAACATGGGCATGTCCTTGTAACTCCAATTGCTTAAAAATCTTACTTATTTGGGTCTTTTGACATTAAAATTTAGCAATTTTGGTTTCATGAGAGGGTTGGGTAAGGCCATATAGTAAACAATTTTTAAAATACATAATGTCTATGCGGAGTCCTCATAAACCACATTTGGAATTATGCGTGTTTGTGAAGCTATCCATAATTATAGCTGATCTTAATTGTACGAGAGCAAACAAAGCAGTGAGTGTAAAAGTCAAGGAGACTGGCTCTTTGTAAAAAGTAAACAGGTCAGCAGAACCCGAATCACTCGGCATGATTAATACCAATTCCAAACGGCTAAGAACAACACAGCTTTGCCTTCCTGTTAGAGGCGGCGACTTCGAAATGGTCTTATTTGTGCGGCTTTACTTGTCTTACATAAGTAACACATTTTCTCTTTCAGATCAAGATTTACTTCGACATTTGTTTTTAATTGTTCCTAAGCCTCTCCTTCAATCTCTGATGCCGCTTTTAAGTTCATGCTTGAGTCAAATAACAGTAATCCGGTCCCTGGACGGAATTAGTTGCCATATGAAATTTCTCAACAAGAGGCTTTTGGCTAAAGGAATAAATAAGGAGAAAAACCTTCAGACTGAAGTTCTGATAAGCCTCTAATGCAGTAATCTAAACATCTGTTATCTTTAAAACAAGTGACATTGTAATTCCCAAAAAGACAAAGACTCAATCTCTCTGACTCTCTGAGATCTTTGTAAAAAAAATGGATGAAACAGAGAGAAGGGCAATTTAAAAGTGGTTTGATTTAAGCAATGCACAGTGCCAAACAACTCTGGAGAAAACCAGAACTGGTCTTCGGAGCCAGCGTTGTATTGTGTTACAGGCCTGATGGTTTTATTTGGACCCCATTCAGTCCCGTTTACAGAATCCAGTGATGTGATCAGTTACATCATCAATAAAGGTCTAAAGAGCCGCTTACCGTGTGAGCCAAAACAGTAGCGCTTTGATGGGAAAGCTGGCTCTTTAAACCACGCACACGCTCCGTGCTAACAGCGGGGAAACCCAATCCTTGCATGCTGTTTTACCACTCAACTTTTACGTCTTCTACACGAAGGCTGAAGAGCTTGTTTGGAGTACTAATTAACTCAAAGCTGTTGTATATTAAGAGCACTGGGCATTTTTTGTAGAGCTAGTTCTAATGAAAACAGAATGCCAGAGAACTGCATTAGCAAGTCGCTTCTTCCTCTTACTTCCCAGTGCATTCTAACTCTTGTATTTCGACTTTTCCTTCTTCCTTTTACGACAAGCCATGGCCTCTGGAGGCGGAAGTTAAATGGGTCACAAAGGGAGGCAGTGGTAATGATATATGGAAACAAAGTCGGAGAAGATAAAAGGAATGATAAGATAGAATTAGTCCTATGACTGACTTGCTTGGTGTTTCTGGTGGTGTTCTGGTTTAAATATTTGTGATTAGGAGACAGTATAACAGCCATTAACAGCAGCAGATGGAGACTGTCTCTTATGTTTAAATCTTGGACAAGTGGTTCTTCAAGAAGAAGGGGATTGATGTCCTAATATCTATTGGCAAGTTACAAAAACAAGTAAGTTACACTGTAAAAAATATAACAGTTTAGTTTATTTACGGTTGTGAATTTCATAATGGGACCTCGATCTCTGCTCTGTCGATTTTTGATGTTGAAGATTCAACTCTATACTTTTATTGGCTTTTATTGGTATTTTAGTAGTTTGAAATAACAATGTATAAGAAAATAATATAGAGCGAAATAAATAAAAATGTACCGGCAGCTTATTACAAGGCTTTTGCAGCATAAAATACAACACTAACCCAGACAATATATGACTTTAAACTATTAAAAATGTTCATAAAAGTCACTTTTTCCAACTTTTTATTGTTCAAAGTTGTCAAAAGAAAGATCAAGGTCTCGTAATGTGATTCAAAAGCATAAATAATAAAAAATTAATCACAAAATACGGCAAACTGTTAATTCATGGATATTTTTTACTTAAAATAGTTAAAATGGGTTAATATCTTAATTCTGGATTATGAAAAAAGAAAAAGATATCTTAATAAATAATATTAAGACTTTAATCTCGCCAAAATTCATTTAATAGTTTTTTTTTTGTAAGCTAAAGCAGTAATAGTGCAGCAATTTTACAATTAGAAAAGATGTATTGTGCTTTAATTAGTTTCAGTATTCCTGAAATGGTAAAGAGTCTTCAGAGTCACATGATGGCACAAAAATCCCTGTAAGTTTTCTTCTGGTGCATCAGAATTTTTTTTTTACTATAATCAATATGAAAAGAAAAATAAATGCATCGTTTAATATTTTTAAGGGAATTATGCCTGCTTTATATTTCTGCGTTGAGTGATTGGCGTAACTACAATGCATGCATTGCGCGTTGCCATGTATTTATACTTCTGCGTGCTGTTTGTGTTGCTCTGCAATAGAACTTCCGAAATGCTAGCTGGCAGTGAGGTTTTTATGTTCCTCTGTGTCGAGTTTCGTCGCTGGTGTTTTGTTTTTCCTGAATGCTACCTTAATGTACAAGTGGCTAAAATTCGCTTATTTTGAGGCAAGAACCGGTGGACGTGCAACAACTTTAATGATAATGTAAACACAAAACAAAAGTTTCCATCTGGAGCTCCTTCACAGGACTTGACACTTGTAAACACTCGCTCCAACAGGCTCGCGCAGCTCTCTGCCCCGCCCACACTCATCAGCACTACCAAGCTGACCAATCACAGAGCTTGCGCAATGTGTTGTTGCGATGTGTACATTTTTTGAGAGGTGTGCATCAGCGACGGCCAAGGCGAGGGGTACACAACCACATGAAGGCTGCGCTGGAGCATATGCGTGTGCTTTACGCAGAAGTATAAATCAGCCCTAAGTATTCTTAGATGAGTAGAATTTTCAAAAGAACAGCATTTATTTTTATTTCAGCTAACATTATTAATATCTTTACAGTTACATTTGATCAATTTAACGTTTCAATGCACAATATCACAATGTAATAGTGAACAGAAATTCTAGCTTGTTACTGTAATATCTATACTGCTATGAAAGCTTAGCTAATGTCATACATATGAAAAAAGAGCTATTCCTCAGTCATGACAGTATAGTGTAGGCCAGCTGTTTAAGATCAGCTCTGTTCCTACTCCAATATCCAAACCAAGTAGCCTCCACTTCTAAACATAATTAAATTGTTCACAAGAACTCCACTGCTACCTGAAAACTGTCAGCATGTAGAGGCCTGTCTACTAGAAGGTGCAGAGCGCTACTTCTCACAGACAGGGTGCGATGGAGTGCGCCAAAACAGACGGTAGTAGCACAGTGGCTAGTTCTGCGGACGCTACAACAGCGGGAGCCTTTAACAGATTGGGCCTTTCTCTTAAGAAGTGCGCTTGAAAGAGGTTTTACAGCCGAGCTATAAATCTGTCGCGCTTCAGGCTGTGTAAATAAGACAGTGGTTTGTTTTTACCTGACACATCTGAGCAGAGAGAGAAAGAAAGGCTGATGGTTAACCTCACAATGATAGGTAGAGCGTTGAGAAGAAAACCGGCCTGGATTCCTTTCCGAGGGCCTCAAGCTCTAGGGCTTTGAAGTGTAAGTCAAATGCAGAGGAAGATATGAGACGTGAAAAGTGAGGACTGAGAGGACAAGAATGAAAGAATGTGTAAAAAGGGATGAAAAATGAGAGAAGACCAGCTGACGTACTGAAAGGAGGAGTGGAGATCCTTGTACCTGTCTCCAATGAAAGCGCAAGAGAAAAAAAGAGAAGAGGAAGAAGATTCTCCAGGCACAGACTGCTCTCATTGCCCTTGGCTTTTATGTGTGTATGGAGTGTGTAAAGACCTTGACCACTGCCACTGACCAGCTTGTGTACGTCCACGTCTCCGACTGGGTGGTCCACTAACCTTGCTTGATGGAGCACCACATACCACACAAACCAACATCACACACACACACATACACACAAAGGCACACTCATTCTTCTGCTGCATCTTTCCCCCTCCGTCTTTCTTCGCATATACGTCACATTTATTTATGGCGCTCTTGTAAGCATTCTCTTTATTCTCCCTCCTTTCCATTTTTTCATTTCATATAATTGCTCGATGGAGGGAGTGAAAAAAAAAAACGCAATCCACTTTGTGGCGAGAAAACGGATTTGGGTGACCGCAGTGTGTACTTTGCAACTAATCCAATTCAATTATTTTTAAGCAAAGAGCAAACTTTTCAATGAGCCTATTCTTGAAGCGCACTTACAAAGAGAGACCTTCAAAAGATCACTCAAACTGACTTAAAGCAAGCAGCAAATATTTGCAAAAGGCAAGGTTTGCGCAATTTACATGTCAACACGCCATGTTTACAGGACGGTCAGCCACAGCGGAGTTAAGGTGCTTTCACACTTGCACTTTTGGTCCGCACTTGGGTTCATTTGACATTAAAGTACGGTACTTTTAGCTAGTGTCTTCTGAACTCAAGTGTGCACCCGTGAACTGTACTCGATTCCGAGTCTAGGGTACGGTTCACTTCTGATTTGAATGTAATAATGGTTGGGTCGATAGACGATGATCCATCGCTGATCGCGATCCTCCAACCCGCCCCCGTTGCAGCAGCAACCTACTCACTAAAAACAAACACTCAGGCCCCGTTTACACTAATAAATCTTAGTTTTAAAATGGCATCTTAGAACGAACACGATCCACGTCCACACTGGAGTTTCATCTAACATTTCTGAACAGCCCTCCATCCACACTATACCACTGAAAATCACGTGACCACACACACACACATACACACACTCTGGCATGCGCTGCAGCAGCATATGCGCATGTCTGAGCTCCAGGCAGTCAGTAGGTGCTTTGAGCACAAAACCCCAGAGGACAGTGCATGTCGAACAGTTTATCAAGGATGTACCGCTGGATCGCATCTTACTATAGTTGTTAAACGTGATATGTAATCTTGTCTCTATCTAACGACTCTTCTGTCTTTTGAGCAGGTAAAGAATCTTTCGCTTTCACACTTGTATTTAGTAATTTTACAAAATTAGATACTCAGATACTGTTGGTTGGCTCCTGTTGGTTGTGCACCTTTTTTACCAACCAAGTTTGACGCCATTATAACGACACAGATCACTCTGCCTGTTCATGCCAGAGTCCTGCTGAAAAAAAGAAGTGAACCGCCAATTGTACAACAAACTTTAGTTTTCGTAACGTTCATTCGTGTGTGTATGTCTGTGAATCACCTGGCTTGGTGACAAGCAGGACTGATCCAATGCAAACAGTGATAATGTCTGCTTGTCTCCAGCAAAAACGACTTCTGCATACATTGCGTGAAGTTCTGAACATTTGTAATTTTTTTTGCGGCAGATAGACGCAAATGGCTCTTTGTATTTTGTCACCTAGCAACAGCTGTACACAAAACAGCAGCTTGATGACGCTGGGGTTCAGGAGAAAAAAAGACAAGGTGAACACAAACCAGCCGAGAAAGTGGTAATCGAATTTGGGTTCGGTCCAGCCAATTAAACCAAGTGTGAAAGCACCCTTAAAAGCAAAGGAACGCAATTTTTTTCCTAATATCGGACAGTGGGAAACGGGGCTAACAGTAGCGCTGTTTTTTCCAAAGCCGCTGCCACGTCACCGCGCTGGGACGGTGTAATTTCAGAGGCATTTATCACCGGCTTTCATGTCTCAAACCCTTAGGGCACTTTTCCACAAAACATGCAAACAGGCACCACTTGGTGTCATTAAGCTTTCTCTCATTTCTCTTTTTTTCTTCTTCTCTTCCTTCATTAATTAGGGAGTGATAATTATTCTACGCATCTATAGCCCCTTCCGAATTACCATCGGCCAATTATCCTGATTGGTGACAGTTGTAACGTGATTGATGACAGTTGTAAAAACAAAATAAAGGTTTTTGACAGAAGAGGAGATGAAGACGTCAAAGTCGAGCACTGACCTGGATCTGCTGCTGGAGGAGATTGATTTTGTGCTGTTGCTGCAGAAGTTGCTGCTGTTGTCTGGCAATCTACAAAAGCAGAACAATTTGTTTAGACGAACGCCAAGAAAGACTGGCCTAAAGCGTTAAAAGTATGTGCATTATCGCAGCTTATGAGAGAGCAACCTGATTTATTATAGCATGTATTTATGCAGACAGATAATGCGTGCAATCAGAGCTTGTGGGTAACATCTCTGGTCCACCAATTGACCCTAATGACTGTAATCAGGAAGCTGCTAATGTGCATCAAACCCAGCTCCGGGCCGGGCCAGGGCGATGCGCCGCAGGGTGAAAGACTGGCATGTTTATGCAACCTAGGAGTGGTCGGGTCTGCCCAAGGGTGGGCTCTCGACGTTAAACGAATCCCATCCACCCTCCCTCTCTCCCCAGCCTCTACAGACTCCCGCGTTCCTCCTCCTCCTCAGTTAGCCTGACAGCCTAGGTTTAAGTGTCATTTAATTTTCATTTTCAAATATAATTACAAAGTGTTCACTGTAAGATATCACCCGTCTGCAAATGTGTCAGGATTAATTTGTGCTGGCTTCTTCACTAGTGTCAACAGTTAATTACTGTGTCGTGTCTGGATGGCTAAATGACATCCTAACTTCAGGCTCCCCCCCACCCACCCTCTCTCGCTAGCTCTCTTCTATCCTCTCTCCTCCATTTTGTTTGTCATTAATGGAAAGGGATGCATTCTTGAGCGTTTTGCCAAACAGTAAAATCCTGCAATAACCATCCATTAAAATCAGCTGAGCATACAATGAAGATACAATCCTCATAAAGTCGGAGAGTCGTTAATAGGACAGATTCCGAAGCGTGTGCATTCGTTTCAGGTAAACCGCATTAATATGCACCTATTCATCTGCATAATAAATTGACAGCAATTATATGGTTTGGCTATAAAAACAGAGAAGATGTAGATGGATCTTGTGCGACATTAACGGAGCTCATGAGCTGCTGATGCATTCAGTACGCCTCATTTGCTTGATCTACACATGCTGCTCATGCAAACTTTGATTTAATAGTGATCAGTTTCCCTACCAATTTACACGCTTCCATATTTCATTAATTATATACAATAACTGTTACTTTGCACGTCCGTCCTCGCAAACGCAGAGCCTGATTTGTCAAGGAGTGAAACATCAGGACATAAACTAAATCAAAATATTAAATCGCTAAACAGAAAGACTCATTACATATATAAAAGCATAGAAGAGCAATCTTGTTTTAAGTGCCTCCTCTGATAAATAAGACCATAAAATGAGTGCATGCGATGCATGGCTGATAATATCATCATTATGCTGGCTTTAAACAAAACAGGGATGGTTGCAGAGATGATGCAAGTGTTGGCTTGGGGAAAGTGTGGGGAAATTGAATTGAATTGGCATCTCCCTATAGGATATTTAATTGGAATGACAGGAAGAGGAATTGAATAAATTGTAATTTAATGAATTCAAGACAGGCAATGAATTCTGTCAAATTATTCCACACTGGTCAACAAAAGTGCATTGAAATGTTTAATTAAAAGTGAACAAACTATTATGATATCACGATCTTTCAGCTTAAGGTTTGAATATAACATGGAAATAGTTTACTTTATCCGTATTTTTGTCTCGTTTTCCAATGCAAATATCTGAAGACAGTATTTCTAAAGAATTTTATATTTCACTATAAAAGCAAAATGACAAAATATAAGGTTTTGTTTTCGGTGAAGAAATATCAATACATTGATATTTGACAAAAAATATCAAAAAAGGGAAGCTGATTTAAGCATAAACTCTTACTTTATTTCTCTTTCTTTCTTTAATTATTTGTTTGTTTATTTGTATTGCAAAAACAAATATATGTAGGAATATTTGTATTTATCGATTACATTTATTTGTTTTTTTTTTTTCCATGAGTTTTCCTCATGAGATTTTATGCTTGGATTAAAGACCTAAATTGTGAAAGGGCAAATTAAGATTTTTAAAGACACTTTTAAAATCTGATAAATAAAATTTGAGGCAATGAATTGTGTGAAATTCTTCCACACTGGTCAACAAAAGTACATTGAAATGTTAAATTATAAGTGAACAAACTATGATGATATCACGTTTTTTCAGTCTAAGGTTTAAATAGAACATGGTAATAGTTTACTTTATTAGTATTTTTGTTTGCCAATGCGAATGTCTAAACATTCTTATAGATATTTCTAAAGTAGTTTATCTTTCACTATTAAAGCAAAATAACAAAATATAAGAGGTTTTGTTTTCTGTTTACAATATCAAAATAAAGAAGGGTTATGATTAATACAAGAACAGATATCTAACAACTGGCTCAGAATAAATTTCACTGAAAAACTAATTTTCATACCACAAATCACTGATTACTTCTTGATTTAAGCATCAACTTTTTATTTATTTATTTATTTATTTATTTATTTATTTATTTATTTATTTATTTATTTATTTATTTATTTATTTATCTGTATTGCAAAACAAAGATATGGAATATTTATGTATCGAATCCATTTATTTATGTTTTTTGTTTACATGAATTTTCCTCATGAGATTTTATGCTTGGATTAAAGACTTGTTTAAAGACACTTTTAAAATCTGATCCATAAAATTTGAGGCAATGAATTGGGTGAAATTATTCCACACTGGTCAACAAACTATGACAATATCACAGTCTTTGAATAGAACATGGAAATAGCTTACTTTATCAGTATGTTTGTCTTATTTTCCAATGCAAATGTCTAAAAATTCTTATGGTATTTCTTAAGTATTTTACATTTCACTTTTAATAACAAAACATAAGAGGTTTTGTTTTCTGTTAAAAATATAAAAAATGATGCAAATATATGATTAGTACAAGAACAGATATCTGAAAACCTAATTTTCATACCCCAAATCACTGATTACTTCTTGATTTAATCATCAACTCTTTATTTATTTATTTATTTGTTTGTTTGTTTATCTGTTTTTGTTTGTTTTTTGTATTGCAAAACAAAGAGATGGAGGAATATATTTATTTATCAAAAAAATATGTTTATTTTTCCCTATGAGATTTTATGCTTAGATTAAAGACTTAAATTGTGAAAGGGCAAATTAGGATTTTTAAAGGCACTTTTAAAATCTGATACATGCCCATTACTGCAGGTGTTATCTTTAACTTTCTTCGAGTTGCCTTGGCAAACTTTTTGTATTCTAGCAAATTTTACTTCCTTGCATTCCAAATTCAATTCTGTATCCTGTCCAGAATTGACTTTAACACTGATTTATTCAATTCTGAATGGTGCTCCACCCTGGTTTACACATTCTCACCTGCTCTTGCTGTTGGCGTGCCAGCTCCATTTGCTGACGCTGTTTCTCCATCTGAGAGGCGGCCAGTTTCTTCTGCTCATCATGGGCTGCCAAAAGCTGCTCTCGTAGACTGATGAGCTGTGTGATCATGGTGGAGAGTTGTCGCTCCTTCTCTGCAAGACTTTCTGGAGTACCTGCGACAAAACAAATGCAGTCAAAAACAGGGAACAAAATGAAAGAAAAAAAAAAACACTTCACAACCCTGCACCCTCTCCCAGCAGTGAGAAGAAAAGGTTTACATCTCACGTTACATCAGCCAGATGTCCCTCACCTCTTAAATATAGTCTCTATACCAAGGCAAAGGTCAGTTTTCCTAGAGACAGAACAGCAAACAAAGCAAGTGCTGGAAAACAGAGCCTTGTTAATTGATCTGCGCTTCTCGGATATAAAAAGCTCCCACAATCAAGAAGCTCCTGGGATCAGCAGGTTTTTTTCTTTTTTTTTTTCAAGAGAGGGCAGGACAGAGCCAGCAAATGCTGAGCATCCAGTACGTCTCAGTCAAGTGAATTCCTCAAGACCACAGGAGGCGGTCCAGGAGGCTCCGTCAAAGCCGAGAATGGTGTCTTTCAAACAACCAATGGAAAAGCTTCATTAAAAGTGCGAAGGTCGCAACTCCCTCGCTCTCTCTTTCCACTTGTGGTGATCGCGGCTTCTCGGAGAGATGGTGAGGAATGGAATTGTTCCTATTAAATAAGAGGGGCTGTCACAAGACGAGTGAAGGTGCCAGATTAGTGACAGACAATACAGGGCAAGTGTAGCGACAGTTGCACGACTGGAGGCACCGCCATGTAACGACTGCTCTCATTTCTCATTAAGGGAGGAGCAGACGCAAACACCTCGGAGCTGACGTGCCTCTCACAAACAGGGTCACCGTCACCTCTGTATCCTCTCATTATCTCCCTCACAAGCATCAAACAGCAACGCTACCATCGCATAATCACACCAGACAATGTGCAAGCCTCCTGAGTATCCTCCTGTGAGGCTGTACCTTTAGTTAATCAATGCTAAGCGATCCAGCCTCCGGACAGTAACCTGCTGCTCTGAGACAACAGTACGATTGGATTGGCTAGCGGCCAGCTCGGTGTTGAATTCTTTCCTGGGTGTCTTCCTGTGCTCCCCTAGCCACATCTGTCTTGAGTTTCTCCGAAGCAGCTCCCTGGGGCCCGCTCTAGTTCAACTATTTTAATTTGACTAAACACCTTGATTTATTTTATCTCTCCGATGAGGAAAGTCGTTTGTCTTAATAGGGCCTGTCAACTTCCAGCCCCCATTCAGAGCAATTTACTGGCCGGCGCTTGAGCTGCAGCGATGAAGGGGAGAGGGTGAAATCGTCCCATTTACTCTCTCTGTCAAAAAAGGCACCTAAAAAGGCGCCCATTGACTGCTTGCTACATGTGGCTTCCTTTGGGCATGAATTGACTTTTTATTCACTTGTTGTGAATGGCTTATCTGTAAAATTGATACATTTGCTACCGATTTTATTAACCTTTGGCTTGAGGCATGAAGGGCTGTTGTTTAGCGCGTGCTGCAGTCGGGACTGACATATGCCCCTCGTGCTCGCTCAGAAACGAAAGAGAAGGTGGGATGGCAGTGCATTTGCGATGGGAGTGACACTTCAAGTCAGAAGGACTGTTGGATGTCAAATAGCAAAACTTGCTCCTTCCTCCAGCTCCCAGAGATTCTCGGGGGCCCCTGGGGCAGGACAGAACTCATATCCTACTGAGGGGCAAACATCTGGACTCAATTCTGCCCGCTCTTCAGACGACCCTCCAAATCAATCACACTTTTCAATCTCAGAATCTTTTGCAACGATTATGCAAAAAAATACACTTCTGTAAGTACACTTCTGTAAAGATGCATGGTGAAATGATCATGTTACTTTATTGGCTATTCTATATTAGGCATGGGCCAGTATAAGATTCTGACAGTATGATTACCTTGAATAAAATATCATGGTTTGACGGTATTGTGATTACTGCTCTAAAATATATATTTTTTTCAAATGTCTGGGTAAAAAAACAAGACCTTTTTCCCACTTTGAACACAATATATTTTAGTTTGAGAAACATTTAAAATACTTTGGAGCAGTAAAAATGTCAGGTTATATAAATCAACTGAATCATTGACCTCTGCTGTCTTCATTTGTTTCGAAAACAGATTTCTTTACAATTTAATACGGCATCTTTGGATATCTTTTCTGCTGGAGATACTGTTGTCCAAAAAACAAAAGAAAAGTAAATACAAAATCTTATATATACCGTAGAAATGGTTTTCTGGTGAATTTTGGTGGTTTTAAAACCTTGACTTTTCCAAACCACTGTAAACCTTGAAAATGGTTATCGTCCCATGCCTATTCTCTATATATTTTGATAATGCAGGTTACAGTAGCTGTGTTTTAGCGAGGGGCCACAGACTATGGAGGGCCCAGGAGAGGTTCAGTGTGTGCAGAGTGCTGGTCCGCACAAACACCAACAGCATACTAACAGAGGCTCCATTGTTTCGTCTCGGGCTTGATTGTCCAGAGCTCACCCCACCACCCCACCCTGCTACAAAAATGTCTTCCCTCTTCTGTTTTCCCCTCCTCAGATTTCTGCGCTGTTATGCTCCTGTGTCATTGTTTTCTGACTATAACAGCAACATTATGGACAGTTAAGTTATTTTGTGCATTCTTTCTGACAATACTATAAAAGGTAATGTGTAAAGTAGAATTTAGCTTTTTCTTGTTTTAGTTGTTTGTATTACAGTTGAAATCAGAATTATTGAACCACCTTTTGATTATTATTATTATTTTTTCATTTTTAAATATTTCCCAAATGATGTTTAACAGAGCAAGGATATTTCTGATAATATTTTTTCTTCTGGAGAAAGTCTTATTTGTTTTATTTCGGCTAGAATAAAAGCAGTTTTTAATTTTTTTAAAAACATTTTAAGGTCAAAATTATTGGCCCCTTTAAGAAACTTTTTTTCCGATAGTCTACAGAACAAACCATCATTATACACTAACTTGCCTAATTACCCTAACCTGCCCTGTTAAACTAATTAACCTAGTTAAGCCTTTAAATGTCATTTAAGCTGTATAGAAGTGTCTTAAAAATATCTAGTCAAATATTATGTACTGTCATCATGGCAAAGATAAAATAAATCAGTTATTAGAAATGAGTTATTAAAACTATTATGTTTAGAAATGTGTTGAAAAAAACTTCTCTCTGTTAAACGGAAATTGGGGGGAAAAACTGGGGGGCTTATAATTCAGGGGGGCTAATAATTCTGACTTTAACTGTATAAATAATTTTTTTCAAGTACATTATTATATTTATAAATATTGTACCACCTCTGTCTCATTACTTCTTTCCCAACAGAGTTCTGCCCATTTGTTTTCTGACTTTTGTTAATTGATGTCTAGCAGCAGTTTTTCAGAGGGTAACGGAAGGTTGAATGTTTTTTAAAATGTTTCAGCCAGTATACATGCTAAGAGCACAATATCATAAGACTAAATCCTATGACTTTATTTTTATTACATTACACATAAATAAATTTGCATCTACTCGTTTAATATATAGAATAAATAGAATAATATAGAATATATGTACACTGTAAAATCTAACAGTCAACTTTATCAAATGAAATGAGTGTAAACTGAAATTTACTGAAATAAATTTACCATAAGTTAATTCTACTCATTCTCATCCTCTACCTTCTGCTGAAGGTAATGTGTTAACTAAATACCTCATTACTTCAACTTAAATGGAGTAAGTTAACAGTACTTATATAGATTAGTTTTTTTAACTCAAATGGTTTGTTGCAATTGATTTCCTCAAATGGTTTAAGTTACCCCTCAACTTTTTGGGTTTTACAGTATATATATATATATATATATATATATATATATATATATATATATATATATATATATATATATATATATATATATATATATATATATATATATATATATATATATATATATATATTTTCATTCTAATTTAAAAATGAAAAACACAATACAAAACGAGTAGATGCACATTTATTTACTCAATTGTGAGATTTAAATGAAAATCCTGTTTATTTTGGTAATCCTGCTCTGGCATACAGGACTCTTGCTTGCTTTGAATTATAGATTCCTTTTAAAAGCAGATAAAAGTTTTATTGGCAGGGGAGCAGGGGGGAGCTCGGTGTGTATCTGTCCTTACAAAGAGAGCAGTGGTGCATATTGCATTGCTCTTAACAGCGGTGAGTCTGGCTGCTCTTGTAAAGGTGTCTCGTTGCATTGTCGTTCCCGCTTGACACGGCCTGGCCGGGAGATCCTAAATAATGAGAGCAGGTTAGATTTGTCTAATTCATCAACGAGGACACAAGATTCCACTCAGGACCTCTTGGATGAGGAGGAAAAGGAAAGAATGAGGCGGCGTCAACCGAACATTTACCTTCCTCTCCCTTCACTGTCACAAACCAGATTGGATGACATTTCCCACAATGGCCAGCTCCAATGCTGGAGAGAAACAACTGCGACTGCGGTGAATGAGCGTGAGAGGGAGCTGTCAAAGAGAGGGGCCACCAGATAAAAGACACTTTGTAGGGGTGCGATTTGTTCTGTCCAACAGCCATTCTGCCACCCCAGGCCAACCCCACCCCCCCCTTCCCCTCTAATCAAGCAGGCCCTAATTTGAGTTCCAAGTCCAGCACCAAGGGAAGAGAGGGCAGCTTGTTACTTTGAAGAGTCCCGAGTGAATAAGAGAGATAAAAGATCCAGGCACACACTAGGAAGAAAGAGGAAAGGGGGCGAAAGAAGGAAAGACCCTCTATTCTCTTCTCTTCCTTTGGTTAGGACAGCTGAACCATTATGGTGAAATTTGAATGACTTATTTTTTTCTGAATACTGGAATTTCTTTGTCTCTCCATCAGTTGGCTTTTTGTGGATGCTCCCATATGCTGCGAGCTCATCCTAAGTAAATTAAGAGGGCTCTAAAAGCAACGATTGTGCCTGTGTCAGGTCCAAATGCTGGACTGCGCATAACTGGCATGCCTTCGAGGCTGGCGAATCGGAGGCAGTGAAAAGGTATATTCCCTCATATGATCCAGAAATGGGAAAAAAAAGGTCACTTATGATTTTCAGCCCTGCAATACATACACACAAGGACATTGATTTATAGTCCCCATATGGACAGTGAAGGTTGTTTTATGTGTCTATTGTCGATGTCAATACCAAAGAAGCAATTTCCAGATGAATAAAAGGGAATAATACAAGAAAAACTATAATATGTTTTTATTTCAGTGACCTCAAAGTGAGTTAAATTACTTTTAAGACTACAGAACCTTGTTGCATCTAAAGACAAGACCCAAGGGTAAAGATCAAATTAAATCAAAGATTAAAGACTGAAAGCACATTCGCATAGACACACGCAAAAGCATCATAATTTGGCTCAGATGACATTTTTATTAACCTGCACATGCCAATAATGTAATTTTACAAATAAATAATGACAGGGTAAGCTAAATTGTCCGTAGTGTATGAGTGTGAATGACCGTGTATGGATGTTTCCCAGAGATGGGTTGCAGCCGGAAGGGCATCCGCTGCGTAAAACATGTGCTGGATAAGTTGGCGGTTCATTCCGCTGTGGCAACCCCAGATTAAAAAAGGGACTAAACTGAAATGAAAATGAATGAATGAATGAATGAAAGTTTGTAATTAATTGTAATGAGATAATTGTAACTAATTAATTAACTTATTTATTTATTTATTTATTTATTACTGATACTATTGTATAAACTATGTCATTATTTATTTGTAATATACAGAAAATGTACAATACAATTACCTAAAATTATTATTATTAATATATTATTAATTAATATTATTATTATTATTATTACTATTATTAATACAATTTAAAATGATGTTGAATGACAAGCAGCATTTGAACTAAGCATTAATAAAAAGTGTCCCTTTCTCCTGAATCAGATGGTAAGACCAACAGCTGTTTTACCTGGCCCTCTGCCCCATGTGATGATCGAAACCCTGCTGATCCTGCCAATAAAACTTCATTAACTAGCATGCACCAGGACCTGCTAGCACATGTAAGCATATGGCAGCCCAAATCATCAACTCCAAAAAAAAAAAACTTTCAATACTGCATTAAATTTAGCATAATGCAAATATACAGCTCTTGTTCAGGCTATAAAAGAAGGTGAACATCTTGTGCTCAGTATTCAACAGTGCCAAACCAGAATCATTACAGTGTCCATTGAAATATAATTAGCTGTGCATGTTAGCATGTGTGACTTGGGCTCAAACAAACTGCATTAAAGAATGATAACAATTTTTAGAAATACAAGTAATTAATAAATTAATATTTAATTAACAATAAATAAACTAATTATGATCATTAACATGTTTTTTAACTGTATATTTATAAAAAAAACATTTCATTTATTCATCTGTTGTTTGACTGACAGAATAATTTATTGATTCATTCATTCATCCAATTTGGCACTTCTTTCAGCAATCAAAAATGCATTATTTACATTCTTTTTAAGTAACTGCAAATATTTAACATACAAATAAGTGTTCGTGTGATAGCGAAGTCTACTCAGAGCTTGCAAAATGAATTAAAACGCACTCCATTACTACACACTCTCATCCATGATTTTTATTTTTTCCCCCCACCCATCTCGAAAACACTTGATTGACACCAAAAGTCAACAGAGTGGCTCTTAAACAGAGACACACTTCATGTTCTTGACGTTCATGGGGCACTTTAATGCCGACTAATAATCTAATGACGACAGCAGCGATGCTCACAAGTGTAATTAAGATAATGCAAGAGCCCTGCTCTTCTCCCAGCATCCTCAGCATCACACAAACCTCTTCATTAAAGAGTCCTACCGAGATAGCAGCTCGACCTGACCACAAAACACACACACATGCAAACAGATGTGGGACAGTGAGCTTCTGGTGTGCATTTCAATGTTTCTCCTATCAGAGTTGATTGACGGTGAGGTCACTGCTGAAAATTGGGCCGTCCTTGAACACGCACTATTAAAATCAACCATTCATCACTCACTTACATGCCTTGACCTCTTCCGGTTTTATTATTATTATTATCATTGGAGAGAATAATATACTCTGATTATACTCAACATCCATTCAAGGCCTAATTGGTTTACTAGTGTTATATGCTTTTGCATAAATATTTTGGGAACATTTTCCAATAAGGTTCTGTTGGGTTACAATTGTTAATGCATTAAAAATTATTAAATAACATTGAATAGTACAAATACAGTAATTATTTATCTTTGTATTTTTTTTTTTTGTAAATACACAGCAAAATCCTCTGAGCAAGATTTACTCAGTGCAGAGAGTATTTGGTCCCTTTTTAAATAAAGGCAAACAGGTTGGTAATACGTAAAGCTGCTGTTTGTGGAGTTGCTTAATGATCCTTTGCTGAGATTTTGAGAGATTCAATGTATTATATTTCAGCTGTTTTCATCTAAGGCTGTGACTGAAGTAAGTTGTACGTTTGTACGTTTTCTTCTGTGTTTCTGTTTATAAACAGCAGGTGTTCATCATCAGTGCTCTATCATCACCTAGTTAATCCTTTAGCTAAGTTTCCATCCACCTATTTCTATGCACATTTTGGATATGCACATAAAAAACGGTTGATGTGAACTCCAAGATGGGCATACATTTTGAAAATGCACATGAGAAAAACGTTTTATTCAATAAGAAGTTATTGTATAATGATGGTTTGTTCTGTAGACTATCGAAAATAAAGTTAGCTTAAAGGGGCTAATCATTTTGACCTTAAAATGGTTTTTAAAAAATTAAAAACCGCTTTTATTCTAGCCAAAATAAAACAAATTAGACTTTCTCCAGAAGAAAAAAATATTATCAGACATACTGTGAAAATATCCTTGCTCTGTTAAACATCATTTGGGAAATATTTAAAAAAGAAAAAAAAATTCAAAGGGGGGGCTAATAATTCTGACTTCAACTGTATATACCATTTTTTAAAATGTCTCTGTTATTTCAAGTAACACAAATGATTTTTCTTTCACGCTTTCATTTATAACCATAACTTTAAATCTATAACTATAAAACCATATGTAACCCTATAGTAAATTGTTTATCAAGGTTTCATTAGTCAAAATATTGTTCCCCTCAGGACCCAGGGGTTTGCGGATGAGCGGAGACACAGTCCAGAGCCTCTACTGTAGTCGGAAATCCAGCGTGACACAGGCTAAAGCATCCCTGCCAGCTCTTAAACGCCATTACACGGCCGTGAGCAGAACATTAGCTCTGAGAGCCGGCCTCTGATAAGCATTAGCTGTCCTGACACCGAATTAAACCTGCCTTTGCCAGCGCCGCACCTCACGCAAACACGTTTCTAATTTGTGAATAATTGTGTTATTGGGTTTCACCAACTGCACCCAGAGCTTGTAACAGTGCAGGACATTGTGAATCTTCTTAATAAATGAAAATATTTGCCTAGCAGGAAAGCTTAAATGTGTGCCCTGCGGTTTAGCGTTCAGAGAAGATGTTTTTTTCTCAGGTCTGAACAGTGTGTGTGCTTTCGATGCCTGTCTTTTTCCTCAACGCGCTCCTGTTCGCAAGCACTTTCAATAACACCATGTGAGGAGAGGAAGCAAACAAGGTGTGCCTTTCTCCAGCCAAACGCCACAAGCTAAATTCCTCAATTCATTAGGAGAGAAACGGAGCACAGCTCTCCCCGCATTCATCTTGCAAATGTGGCCCAAAGAATAATAATTTACAGTGGCTCATATTTCACTTGGGTACATAAGGGCAAACAGGTTGACTATTGAGGCGTTAGGGAGAGAAAAATGCAGAGCGTGCCGCTGGAGGATGGGGGAGATGGAGGAATATTTCACATTCTGCGATGGGTGGAGAAGCTTTCCTCTCTATCCTGGTCAGGAACAATGTCTAAAAGGAGTCTCGGAAAATGATTTCAAATCTGGCACCCATCAAATGTCAGTTAGACGCCAGAGATGTGCTTTGATTTGCTTCACCTCAAAAACGAGCTCAATTAATTTGGTAACATGTTTGATGCAAAACAGTAAAGATTTGTTTATTTTTATTTCAATGAATTGAGTTATACATACAGTGTTTAGCATAATTGAGTTCACCTCATTTTGACACCTCACAATTTTTTATCCGTTTCTCATTGAATATAGGCAATGTTATTTTGTTAGATAAGCTCCAGATTTGGCTTCAGTACTGACTCATTTAATGTATATGCACAAATATAATATTGTATAGCTTCCAATTAAAAATATAAATTTAAAAGATATGTGAGGGGTGTACTTGCATATGCTGAGCAATGTACAAATAAACATATACGCTTCATTATGCTTCATTAAAAATATTCATTAAAAATATACAGTTGACGCATTGCACTAAAATGTCAAATAAAAAAAGAGTGCCAGTTTGAATATTTTTTCGCATAAAATAACAAAATAAGGAGACAATTATATTCATTTTTAGACAGCAAGATACTAATGATTCAACTTCAGTTAAGAAATCCTTCATTGGTGGAATAACTTAACTTGATTTTTAATCACAACTAAAGAAAACATTTGTTATTCTGAAAACATTTGTTTTTATGGATAAAAAACAACAATTTTATTTTTATTTGAAATTTGTAGGCAATGTTATTAGGGGTTTATGTTATAATAAAACAAATATGAATATTTTACTCAAGCCCATAACTAATAAATCCATTACATCTAAAGAAACCAAGAATTTTTAAGCAGTCCCTTATTTAGTTCTATAACTGTATATGTAAATGATAGCATTAAAAAATAAACAGAAAACAAATAAATACATAAAAAATTGTATTTGAAAATAATTCCTATCCATTGGGATCTTTTTTCAAAAATTTAAACCGCAAATTGAACAAATTTTAAGCACCATAAACAAGATTAACACACAAAACTTTTACAGCATTTTTATGTTATTAGTTTTGATCAAATAAAATTGATTTATTTGACTTTATTGACTTATATTTCTTCTCATATGCAATGCATTAAAAAGTGATGATTAAAAAAGACTATTGTTATGTAAAAAATGTTCATGCTCATCCCAGAGTGTCACTTCACATACTGAATCTACACTAGCATGGAATCCCTGCCCTTATTGGAGCCATTAAGAATAAAGCTGACGTTAAATTGAATAATCATGTTATTTATATTCATTTTTAGACAACAAGATACTAATAATTCAATTTCAGTTAAGAAATCACTCATTGGTGGAATAACTTCACTTGAATTTTTAAATCACAACTAAAGAAAACATTTGTTATGCTGAAAACTTTTGTTTTCAAAGATGGAAAATGCTGTAAAGGACAATATTTGAAATTTGAAAGCAATGGTACTAGAGGTTTATGTTATCTTAAAACAAATATGAATATTTCACTCAAGCCCGTAACTAACTAACGTACATCTAAAGAAACAGAGAATTTTTAAGCAGTCTCTTATTTTGTTCTATTTATTTTGTCTACTTTTACAGCTTTTTATGTTTATGGTTTTGATAAAATAAAAACCCAATGCTTTAAAAAGTGTCTAATGATGATTAAAAAAGACTATTGTTATGTAAAAAATGTTCACGCTTATCCCAGAGTGTCACTTCACATACTGTATCTACACTAGCATGGAATCCCTGGCCCTTATTGGAGCCATTAAGAATAAAGCTGACGTTAAATTGAATAATCATGTTTTCAAGTAAATCCAGCTGCTGGAACAATCGCCGCTCTGTACCCTCACAGTCCGCTCTCTGTCCAAGAGCGCTTAAGCCAGGTACGAGTCCCATCGAAATCACACTCAGCCCTGCTGCTCTCTTAAAAAGCTTCTACTTATCTATCAGCCACAGGACTTTCTCTTCACAGCCATGTAGACGGCTCTCGGAAATTGATTAGGCAAAAAGCGAGGGACCTCTTTTTCCACACTGCATGGCTATTTTCACACACTCACACAATGCTGAGATTTCGGATTTTCTATCCCTTTTTTTTGGTTTACGTTTGGATAACCTGATCTTGTGTTTATAGTTTGACTTCCAGTCACATTTTTTTAAACAGTCAGGGACATCTGAACGTTCAAGGTGATACAAACAAAAACGGCTTCGCGGCAGAAGCGCAGGGCTCCGATTGACTAATGAAATCCATTAAAATGACAAAGCCGAATTAAAATTCCAGGAGAATATTCATTCAAATTTTTGGGGGGAAGTTTCCAGCATACATCAAAAAAAGAAACAAGGGTGCAAAGGGTGCCGATGTCTTTAATTGTGTAAAAAATTAAATGTAGCTGAAGTGAATCAAACCTTAAAAAATAGAGCTCTTAATTGCACCAGCAGCGCCTCTTTCCATTCAATTTGGTGATTAAACGTTCTGGCATATATCTGATGTGTTACTCTGTATTTGTTCCTGTATCTCTCCCTCTCTCTCTGACAATCGAGCAGGCACTGCTGTGGTTTGGACGTCCTCCAGACATCCTGCTTCTCCTGCTTTGTGGTTTTGTTTTGCAGATCTCATCTCTCTCTTCACCGTTCCTCGTGATTGACAGCTGAGCTCAGGTATGAAAACAAACACAGCGCTCCAGCGGCAGCGGGTGGAAAGCGATCCCCTTTACGCCCTGTACCTGCTACTGCTACCCCTCAACCCAGTGTCAACGTCAACAAGGGGCTTAAAGAAAACACACAGCATTCAGAAAACACTTAAAAGCACTTAAAACTATTCTCGGATAGAGTAAAAATCCAAAACTACCTGAAACATCTTGTTTCACGTGGATAGATCAAAACCAAAAAGTGATCTGGTTTGATGAGTTTGTTTACTTGTTTTGTGCAGCAGAGCTGGGCATGTCTGGACGTGTCGCTACATTTTAAAAAACAGGTCTAAGTGTTCTCTGAGCTTTTTTTCCACTCTCTCTCCACTATTGTTCTTTGTTCCCTAAAGCAATCGGTTACTTTTTCAACTGCTAAACTGTTTCTTACCACAGCGGTGTCTCGACAGGATCACAAGGTGAAAAATATGTAAAGGCTCTAAAGAACAGCTGTGGAAATTTCAAAAGCCAGTAAAAAAACTTTCTATAATTCCGACACTGAGTTTGGTGGGGGCAACGATTCCTCGCCGATTTATTTATCGAACAAAGATCAAAGGGGGGTTTTGTAGTGCAGCGACAATGGCACAAAGAACTGTGGGTAGAATGCACAATGCCATTGGTTCAGATATGAGAGCAAAAACAGCAAGGCCAAACAGGCAACAGCTTCCTTTTCATCCTCGTGCCATCTTTTATCCGACACTCTCCTCCATTAATTTCGAGCTGGAGGAACGTGTGGCCTTTGTATTGATTTTTTTAACCCAACTATTAACGCGCTCTCTGATTTATCATAACACTTTAGATCTTAATCATAAGTTGTGTGTGTTTTTTCTCTTTTTCAGCTTGGTGCCTTTGTTTGTGTATTAATTAAGCAGACCTTGTGTGTCTCCAACCCTGAGCTTCCTTTTTAATTGCCCGTATTTACATCAGGCCGACTTCAAACGCAGAGAGAGACATTTTGTAAGGGGGAGCACAAAGGAGGCCTTTGAAATGTCTACAGTCATATGAAATGGCAGGCTAATTAGAAACCTTAGGCTGCCGGTATGATATGAAAAGTAATTCTGTCTGTTTCTCTACAGTCGCCCGCAGCCTCGCTGGAAATCACGACAGAGGCCACTGGTGGGGTATTATCAACGCCTTCTACCTGTTTATACCTTTTAAACATGACCTCACCCAATGCCATTTATCCAACAGAAAAAATACCCTGTAATTTAAAAAGATCTCCTTTCAAAAGGCTAAATCTTTCCTCGCCATTTTCTTCGCTGCACTTTGATCTATGGTGCCACATAACGGGGGCAGGTACAATGAATCTGGTTTACTGAGATGTGATTTACATTTGGGGGTTCATTAAGGTTATTGCCGATGAATGCACTTATTAGAATGTACGACTGTTTCTTTTCCCCCCACCTCAACCCCTCCTCCACCCACACGCCGCAGAGAGTCAGTCTAATCCAATAATTAAAACCAAGGACAAACGTTATTCATAATTCTAAATAGCGCAGGAATGGAAAAGAGAACCATTAAGCGAGGGAACAAAAAAACAATAACACTTCTCTCCAATGTTATTACGCTCGCAATCTAAATCCTGCTATTAACTGCCTCCTAAATGTCTTCTCCATTAAAAGCGTCCTGACATACTGATGCTATAACATTGGGTATTCCGGCTGCCATGACACCTGTATCTCTGGCGGCAAAAAAAGCCTGCTGCTATATGGAAACACATGGCTGTACAATAAAAGTCAGTGTAAAGCTCTAAGGATATTGCTTTCGCCAGGAACGGATGACAAACCCAAGTGTGCCAGAGGAACGGAGAGAAAGAGAGTTTGAGATAGTGAGGGAGGAGTGCGTGGTTGGAGCCGGGCAGAACTTAGTGTGTTATCTGAGAGCCGGTGCAGTGCCGTCTCCTGCTACATAAACACGTCTCTGTAACAGCCAGTGCTAAGACCTAATCGTGGAAAAAAAATAATAAAGCACATCCCATGAACACCTTTAGTGGGTGTAAACGGTGCATGGGCAGTACTGTCCTCCAATACAAACACACACATGCATTTTTTTCTGTTTATATCAAGCCCACCTTTCCACTGAAAGTGTGTTCAAGCATTATAGAAATGTACTCCACCTGAATACACAGAATGTTATGGCTAATTTATATTCCAGGAGCTAAAAAATTCAATTTTGCAGGCATACAGCACATCAGACTCTAAGAGTGAGTCTTGACTATAAGAGTCAATAAGAAATTAATTAAGGAAAGATACTGTAAGGCTGACAGGGAAAAGGGAAGTTTTCTGATACTACCAAAGGACCAGTCTTATTTAAATGGAAATATACCTGTAAAAGAGACACACTTCTTACCTTTAATTTCTCCTAATAGCTCGCCAGTGTTCAGTCGCTCCATCTTCTCTTTCCAGTCTTTAGAAAGGAGTTTCTCCATGCAGGAGGATTCTGAAATACAGACGACATTTCGGAATTAAATTGAATGCTTATAGAAGAAAGAAGCAAAATCATTTAACTTTACACTTTTTTTCTGTGGTTGCAGCATTAATACAGTGTAAATACAAACATTTATATAAAAAATGCTAAACAACATATTTGCCACAGAAAGAGAATTCCAACAAACACAGTTTGTGTGAAATCACAGACGACCGCAGTAAAGATGCATTCATACAGTACAGTAATTCACTTTGAATAACTGCATTTCTCAAATCCATAGCTTTGAGTGTGACCCATAAACCTTGAGCAACAAAACGATTTGTGCTTGTAGAAATAAAGAGGCCTCAAAGACAAAGAAAAAAGACAGAACGGAAAAACGGGGAAAAACCTTCCAATTGAAAAGGTGTGCAGAGCAAAATGAAAGAAACAAATTCCTTCTACTTCTCAGGGAAGTGAATGTTACACACACCTGGCTTTCAACCACTATGGTGCACGATAATTGTCGAATGTGCGTTCTAGAGGCTGGACCATGGTAATAAAGTGAAATTCTATAGAGATCAGTAGCTGAGTGCATTACAGTAAAAAAAAAAGCATGTCAGCTCAGTTCATAAAGAGTATCAGGGGTAATGTCTAGAGGTCAGAAAAAATGTTTTAATTTCAACAAGAAAAAAAACTGGGGTTTGTAACTGAATGAAATGCTCTAATGCAATATTTTCAAGTTAGGTCAACTACATTCTGTGAAAGTGTCAAGGTGAATCTATTTGTGCCTCAGAGCTTGCAAACAGCTTCTTTATGAAAGGCACTAATTGTTTTGTTTAATTTTTTTTTCATATATTAAAAGGGCAGGTATGATGTTTCTTAAATTCTCAATAATGTACATACTGAGAGAAACACAAAGACGAACATATAATATGTGGATAATGCGAGAAGTGACCCCTGGTCTGCTGAAGGTCGACTAGAGAGGCTGAAAGAGTGATAAGAACGAGGCGCTGCACAAAGAAAGACATTAAAAGGAAAGGTAGAGAGGGTGAGATGGGCCTGCTTGACTGGCCCCGCACAGCCGGCAATGATGAAAACAATTAACATTTGTCTGGCAGACAATGAATCAGGAGGAGGAATGGCTGGAATCTGCAGAGCCGCGGCCCCGAGGTCATTGATAAAGAACACACTGCTCACCAGCGAGCGCTTGAAGCTCGCAGCCTGGGTCAGCCTGTTCCCATCGTACAAACACACACACAGGGTAGAAAAACACCCAGTCAAAAGATGTGTCCAAACATCAGGCAAACATAAACAAAGTGAAAGCTACTACATTAAGAGCTCTACCTTTTTCAAACTAAATTTCTTTTTTGCGGGCCGTGACCCCTCAGTAGAGGGGCTACGGGTGTCATGTTGCCATTCGATGACATCATGGACAGGAAGAGTAGAGTTTGTACCCTGTGTGAAAGGCCAAAGGGCACGGGGCTAAAGCAGACATTCTTGCACGCTGCTGGCAGCCCTGCGGCACCGTATGCTGTAGTTAAACCACTCGTGGACACAATGGCTCATTTGTGAACACACTTTGCCAAACAAAAGGGCACAATTCATGAGAATGGGAATGACTTTGGCTATTCTGTTGTGCGTGCTTTGTGTCTGCGTGCATTGTAGTTGTACAGTATCTTGAGGTACTCCAGGCCATGGAACATTCCCCATGACTGACATCATCACCCTCATGAATGTGGTGTGATGCGATTTTCATCCCATGCCATAACAATAATTGCTGCATCTATGCTGCTATTATCATGAGCACTGCTTCATAGTATTTACTACTAAAGGTGCAATGTCAGCTGTATAGTATTACTATAACATTTGGTAACACTTTAGTTTGATGGTCCATTTGAGTATTAGTAGACTGTCTGCTTATTATCTGTTGATACTGCTTCTTCAACAGATATTTAACTGACTATAAGTAACTTTGCAAGTATTCATGTCAACTTACACTAACCCTAACCCTAACCTAACAGTAAAGTGTGACCTGACATTTAAATAACTTTGCAAGACAATAAGGTATCGATGTCATACAAACCTTTGAAATGTCTTGGATCAGTAAGACTTTTGAAATATTTTTGTGCGTCTTATAAATAATATGGCTGTATTTATTTGATATAGCACAACACTTAGGCCCAATCCCAATTCTATTTTTGTACCCCTACCCCTTCCCCTTCTGCTTGGCCCTTGAAACAGAGTGTAGCCCTACACCTTCAAGCTAAAGAGAATTGGGACACCCCTACCCCTTCACGTGAAAGTGCAAAACGAGGGGTAAGGTGGAAGGGCTAAGTGGTAGAATTGGGATTGTGCTTTAAAGATTTTGCTTGCAAGTCCAAGTGGGTTAGAGGCACCCAGCATAAAGGTGCACCATACATTTTAGGTCAGATCAAGGGGTGGTCACATTATCTTTGATACACAATTTCCCTTATTTCAGAGAGAATGACAGGACACCTACTGTACATCAGGATCATTCCAACATGATTTCTACTTTACTGACTCCCAATCAAGGACTCACTTTTCTTGATCTATGTTGTGTGTGTGTGAGGTCTCTTGAATATAGTGCCTCTTGTCACAAACTATCCTGCCTTTACTTAACTACATTCAGTGCTGCTCAGCAAATACGAGTACACCCCATTTTGAAAATAAACATTTTTATCCATTTCTCAGTGAATATATTGGTGCATTTGAACAAAACAGATTTATTAAACAGATATATTTATTAAAATAATACTTTAGTCACAGAACATCTTTAGAAATGGGAAGATGATACAATTACATTCAAGCAAAATATTGCAATTACAATCTACAAAATTTCAACAAAATTATATATTTTTTTAGTTTCTCTTGATTTTTGCTATTTTTGACAATTTTTTTAAAACATTTTTCTATAACAAATTTTAGAACCATTATTGTAAGTTATTTATTGGATTACCTGTAGATTTGCCTTTAGTACTGACAAATCTAATGTACTGTATTTGCACAAATCTAATATTGTAAAGCATCCTGTAGAAAATATTAATTTACATGAGTGATTTGTGTGTGTGTGTGTGTGTGGGGGGGGGGGGGGGGTGTACTCATATATGCTGAGCACTGTACACACAACACGCATTCGTATAACAAAAAGCAGTACATTCCTTCCTCCAAGCTGAAAAAAGAGCTGGAAACAGAGAAACTTCCTTTTATGGCACAAGGCAGGGGTGGATCTGTCCTGGGGGGTTAAAAGGTTTTAGGGAAGACTTTTCCCATATTCCTCCTCTGCATCTTACACACACAGACACACACACACACGCACACACACACACGCACACGCACACACACACACACACACACACACACACACACACACACACACACACACACACACACAGAAAGAAGTGCACAGATGCTTCTCCAGCACTTGATCATTAAGGAATGCACCAACTGTTGGAGATAATGCGGTGCCAGCTCCCATTCTGCTCCACTCTGCCTCCCTTGAGAGTGGCCGCTCCCTCACTCCTCCACGCAAACACACACACTCACACACTACAGCTGGAATGTGCCGAAGCTGTCCTCCACAACATTTTACCTGGAAGAGGTGAGGAATGTCCAGCATTTGTGGATGACAGACCTGTCCGAAACTGTACTTCTCCTCCTGCGTTTAATGCGAGGATACTTTAGGAAAACAATCGGTTAATGAAACAGACGTCTGGGTTTTTTCAAAGTACCCTTATAAAGCTAGAACATTTGAAAGGAATTTAGATTAATAATAAGGGGATATTTTTTGCACAATTTCCCAAGTTGCATTCCATCTTCTCCGGAGAGAGCACTAATGCCAATGGAAACACTGCTTAACATCTGGATAATACTTAAATGTCATACTAACATATTACCGATGTAACGAAACAAAAGTGGGCCATTCATTTTGTAAAATCAAACAAAGCTTCAGCCACATCCATTCATCTCTCAGCGCTGCTGCTACTTCAAATGAGAAACGCAGCACAGCCCATTGAACAAGGTACATTTCCTTCCCACATTTGCATTCAGATTTCAAAATACAAAGAGTTCAGAGACAGTCTGACATTTATAGACTCGGAAAACTGAGGAAGAAGTGTGGAAAAGCCTACTGTAGAATGAGCAAGCGCTGACTTTATTGTCATTATTCCACAAGGGCTCCAAAAATCTCCTCATGCCCTCTCTCCTCCTCTCGGATAAAGTAGCTCGAGGGAAACCAACTCAGCCCAGATGAGATAGGAATGAAAACAATAGCCCTTATCTGCGCTTGTTTTTGCATTTTCCCAAGGTCCCCACATCTCAACAGACGGCTTAGCCCCTTCCACATTGGACCCGGAGCGGCTATGACATGGCACGAGCACTGGGGAAAGGACTTGGAGGACGACCTACTGATTTAAGACCTCCTGGGAACTAATTCTAAGAGACAATGAAGAGAGAGAGAGAGAGTAAAGAGTGTGTTGCTTTAGCATCACCCATCTGCAAACTCAAGAGACCATCCATGTCAAAACAGCAGGATTAGAAGGCAGCACATTCCGGCAGAAAAAAAGCAGCATGTCACAATCCTTTTGTGGCCTGATAAAGCCAAAGCCACTAGTCTATGAAAGTGCCATTACATCGTAAAGTCGTAAAGTCAGAGAGACTTCACTGATCTCAGTATATGAATAGATGTAACCACCTTTCAGTGCCTCCTTGACATGCTAATGGACGATCTACACCTGGCCCCTGCGTATCTAACCACTCATCTACGATCCGATCTCGACAGCTCGGTTTGCTGCCAGAGAACTCTTGCTCTTCTTCACAAAGCAGCTCAATTAAGACACCTACAGCGAAGATCCGCTGACAAGATTACGCCGATGGTCTTAAACAGATGAAAAGGAAGAGCAGCGTGCTCATAAATCTCGGAAAAGATTTAGGGATAGTGTTGAGTGTAAACAGTTTGTCCTTCCCAGATGAAACAGGAAGCCAAAATTGTATGTCTAACAAAAACATTAAAAGCGGTACTGTAAAGCACAGGTAGCACTTGGATCTGTCATACTTTATAACGAGCAATAAAATATTTAATCATGTAAAACTAGATATGCTTTTACATTAAAATTGATTGATTTATTCACCTATATATTTAAGACATCACCTCTTTCATTCAGCAAGGCCCCATTAAAATTGTGCTTTAAATACAAAAAAACATGACAAATATATAATTTTTATTATATCTTATTTTAAATAAAGGCAGAATGTTTTTTTTTCTTTTTCAGAAACATAGTAAGGAGCAAAGCAGTTTCCAGGCTGATATTGATATGAAACATTTCCTCAGCAGGAAATCAATATATTAAGATACATTAAATCAAACTTTTCACCACCCTCAATATTACCTGAGGTGGTTTTAAATATATAAACCTTGGCTTGCACACAACGGCACACACATACCAATAGGCCCAGATGTATTCATCAATTAATTTTGGAGAACGCCACTCGGAGACCTTTTTCTATGTTCAGTTGTAGCCTGTATTTGTTTTTAATGTATGTGAGTGCGGTAAAGGTGTCCGAAAGTTTAACCTGATGCCATAAAATCTATGTGCTGCATCTCATGCTATTGCTGTGTATTAAATATAATGTAATCATCCCAGGGGTTGCAAAAAATATATAAAAATAGATTGAAAGACTGATGGCTTTTTATTTGCATGTGGTATTGTTGTTAACATGCTAACAATGTTACTATTACTTATTATTTTGTTCTTCAGTAAGTTATGGATAAAATTTGGTAATTCTAGCAGTTATAGAAAATTTATTAGATTTTTGGAAATCGCCAAGTGACCCCCCTTCATTGTCCGCAACCCACAGGGGATCCCGACCCCCACTTTGAGAACCACTGCATTAAATATATTAAACATTACATCAAAAACTATTTATTTAAAATCCTACTGACCCAAAACTATATATTATATTATATTATATTATATTATATTATATTATATTATATTATATTATATTATATTATATTATATTATATTATATTATATTATATTATATTATATCATATTACATCATATTATATTATATCATATCACATTACATCATATTATATTATATTATATTATATTATATTATATTATATTATATTATATCACATCACATCACATCACATCACATCACATCATATCACATCATATCATATCATATCACATTATATCATATCATATATCATATCATATTATATTATATTATATTATTATTACTTAAAATGAATCAATTAGACAGTACAGAAAGTGGCCTAACATGCAAACTAAATAAATGTACTGAGGTTGCACAGAAACCTACTTCAGTTACTGTCATTAATGACCTCCACGGCTGTGTATGTGAGATGGAGCTGTGTCATGCCCCTGAAGATGCAGTTGTGCTGAGCGGAGAGGGTGTACCCCCATCCCGATGAGTCCTGCCCTGTGGCAGGCAGCCAGAACATCTGCCAGCACCCCCAGGTCTCACACCGCCACTGTAATCCCCACCACAGGAAGCTGCTCTTCCCCCAATCAATCCTTACACTTGAGAAACGAGAGAGCAAGCAAGAGCCAGACTCTCTCCTGAAACACTTCACAGCACAGACATCATTACAGCAGTCTTCAATGAACTGCCCTATTGTCCCTCTGCAGCCTTTTGTCAATTGTCCACAGAACACAGCATCCTCAATCTGACTTTCAATGAACTGTAGCTACAGTAAATTATCCCTCTTCCTCTCAATAAACTCGAAGAAAACGTCAGTGCTGTGCTTGGAATCTCTTCTCAGAGGAAGAAGGAGACAGACCTCCCTCTCCGTCCAGCACATGAGCGGACGGCCCCGCTCCTCGGGGAAAACAGGGAATTACCAAATCGATGATCAACTGACAATGACGATATAAATTTCCCAGGCTTTCTCCTGAGCGCGCCCTCTAATGATGGTGAAAGCTGAGGAACCGTTCCCAGTTTCAGCAGAAGGAGAGAGAGAAAGGGGAGCAGGATGAAGGCCCAAGCGAGGAAGAGGTATTATGGTTCCACTTGAAGCCACCCAGGTTGAAGGGCACTCTTATTGCAAGTGTCGCAGTTAGGTTAATAATTATCCGCTAAGCACTCTCATTTCTAATAATGTTATGAGAGAAAAGGCTCGAGCGAAAAAGAGAAGTAGTCAAGCAGCCAAGGTCAAGAGAATATTGAGAGTTTCATGCAATTTAGAGGGGGGAAAACAAGTTATTCCAAGCATTCTCCTTGGCTCTCTCTGGAAAAAAAAGCACTGTCCCTTCTCTCAAATCGCATCTCAAGGCTTCTCTTGCGCTGGATTTGTTTCTTACAAAAGATATGCTGCAGTCAATAGAAAAGCCAAAAAAATGTGCTCTTTCTCTTGCTATTTCCCTCATCTCCTTAGAAAAACAAACTGGAGTCACAAGCTATCCAAACACGCACACACACACACACACATCTTCTGAATGTCTTAATCACAGAGCCACTAAAACAAGACTCCATCATCACACAAAATAAGAGTATAATAATTACAAGAGGCAGACAGGAAAGTGAAACGGCATAAGAAAACATGTTTTGTCGTTCCCGTCGTTAGTTCCAGAGACAACAGCTGTTAGCTGGGGCGGCGGCGACGAATGCTCCTGAAGTCTCCATAATCACGCCGTTATTGAAGTGAGGACAAAAAGGGCACTAATTGCAAGGGAGCAATCTAAACGTAATAGGTTACACACCCAGGCAATGGCGCACAATGCTAACAGCTAAAAAGAAGAGTCGGGTTTGAGGGAAAAAAAAAAACATTAAAAATCACGACAGAGAGAAAACATGCACGCACACGCGCACAACACTGTATAACAGTAGCGTTTCCCTCATTTTCTGCCAATTACCTTCTTTCCCTGTCAACAGTTTTAATAACCTCGATCATTTCCACAAGCCCCTTTTTTTCTTTTTTGCGTGTTTTTTTGCTACGGTTAAATAATTTTGCTTCTTTAATATGCAAATGCACCCATTGGCATGCATGGGTGAAGAGGCTTCAGCTCCTTGAGATGTGTCAGTATATTGTCGAGCACCTGCACCTCGGGGAAGGCTTGATTTAATTGACACCTAATACTATTCATTATTCCACTTAGTGAGCATCACTGCTAGTCACCTGTAGGCTGCTAGAACACCGCGTTGCCATTTGCTCCTGTCGACAGCTGCTGTAAATAGCCTGACTAACCTTAGAAAGTCTTTTATTTGCTTTTAGTATCATTTATGCACTACTAAAAGTGATAATGACCAGAAGTAAAGAAAATGTAGATAAAAATATATTAAATAGTAATAAATACATATTTAAATAAATATTAGCAGTTTTTTAAATCACTTTAAATTTTACATTTGGAAGTAGCTGTATTTATAATTCGAAAACTCTTTTTTAGATACACCGGTGGCCATTCAGTGAACTGCAGCTTATTGCTTAAACATCCAGATGCCATCCACACTTAGACAAACAATAAAATTAACTAGAAATATTACAGTGATGCAAAAACAGCAGTTAAGAAGGCATCTGATCATAGGGATGTAAATGTGCTTCTAGTTCACAGGCAAAATTGCAGAAAATCCTTAACATAAAAAAAATCTGTCCACACGCTTTTGTAAACAATCTAGTTAGTCAGAGAATCTTGCTTTTAAGATTCAGGTACAAGCTATTTACAAATTTGTAATCCAAATATTGGCAAAGCTCTGTTTTAAATATAAGGTTACCTCAGGGATGTGTATTATCCCCTATTTTATTTTCTCTATATATTTATGAACTGCAGAGAATTAATGATGATAATCTCGCTCTTATAAAATACGCCGATGATCTGGCATTGGTTTAGTGTCAGGAATAAATAAATAGCTCTTTATATTTTAAATATATTAATGGTATCACAGATTGGTTTAGCAAAAGTTCATTACATCTTAATATTGGAAAAACAAAGGAGTCATGTCTGGAAAGTCAAACAAGAGCAGCAGATACTAGATATCCTCACTGTAAAACCCAAAAAGTTAAGGTAACTCAAACCGTTTGAGGAAACCGATTGCAACAAATCATTTAAGTTCAAAAGCTAATCCTAATGAGTACTGTGAACTTAATCCATTTGAGTAAATTAAGCAATTTGAGAACAGTAAACCCCAATAAATGATGAGAACTCAAATCAGCTGAGTACTGTAAAACCTAATAAGTTAAGGCAACTCAAACCGTTTGAGGAAACCGATTGCTACAAACTATTTGAGTTCAAAAACTAATCTATATACAGTAAGTACAGTGAACTTACTAAAGTTGACTGTTGGGTTTTACAGTGCTGGTTTATAAACCAGTCATCAAAAATGAAAATATAGTAGAGCAGGTCTGAAATTGTAAGTATTTATGCACAATTATTGATGATAAACTGAATTTTGATAGTAATGTTGAGGTTGTTTATGAGAAGGCAAGTCAGCGCCTCAGTCTCCTCTGCAAGTTGAGAAGTTTTAATGTTAGTACACACACTTTAAACATGGCATATACTGTAGATCATTAATAGAGAGTGTTATGGCATGTAATATTGTTTCATGGATTGGTTACACAACACTTAAACAGAAGAAGAAATTATCGCAAATGATCAATCAGGCAAATAAGACAACTGGTTACAAACAACATTCGCTGCAGATTCTATTTGACTCCATTATGGAAAAAACAGCAATTGTGATTTTTAAAGATACTATACATCCCCTTCACTCAGCATTTGAAATGTTACCATCAGGACACAGGTTAAAATTCCTAAAGCCCAAAGAAATGCTTATAAAAAGTCATGTATCCCAATTGCAGTTGTCATAAATCAGATCACTGTTTGATGTGATTGGGGTGGTTGTTAAGAATGATCTGCGGGGCTAATTTGTTTTTAAGTTTTTAATTCATGTTTTCTTGATTAATGGTTGCTATAATATGATTATTGTATAGTTGTATGTAAGTTACTAGTGTCAAATTTCCTTTCTGTGCCTAGCAGAATAAACAATAAATTTTAAACTAAACTAAACTAAAGTAAACATTTTAAAAAATATCTATGTTTTTAATTCATTGCATTATTAGTTAACAAAAGTCATTTTAAATATACTATCCTGCTGCTCAATTAGTAGTGTGTGGCACCAGCAACTCAAAGGTTATGGGTTTATTTCCATGGAAAAAGAACTGATAAAATGTGTATCTTCAATGCGATAGAATACGTCAGTTTGGACAAAAGATCTGCCAAATGAGGCTGGATTGCAATTTCTAGGAAACGGATTGTACTATAAAAAGTGCACTGTAAAAATACCGGATGGCCATAGTGTCATTGTCTTTATCTGCCAGACTTAAGGTGCTAATCTCCACAATGACCCCATCATCCTGGCCATTGCAACATTGGTGACCTATCTAAACAGGACACATGTCCATCAAGCACATATGAATTAACCACTCCCAAGAGGCTTCACCTCTTGAGCAGGGCAGCGCATGACCTCTTCTTCAATCCATTTTACTGCAGGACTCGGCACTAATCAGGGCTGAATTATTAAAGTGAGCAGCCACCGATGATCAATTCGCACTGGCCAGGCCTTCCACGACAGGTACTTCTTCAGCACTAACGACGCAAGAGAAATTCCATCGGACAATGAAAGACATAGAAGGGAAATAGATCATGCTGATTAATCACGTGAATGGGAGAGATAAAGTTGAAATATGGGAAACAGAAGAAATAAAGAGTTCAAGTTCAATCAAAGCTGTGGATGAAAAACCATTTCCATGGCGTGTTTGCACTGGGACTACACCCTGCAAGATACCGTCACCCTTAGAAGAAGGGGAATTCTGGGCACCATGTACAAGAGGAGACCTGAATAATAAATGTCGGTGAAGACGGCAAGAAACTAGCAGAGGGTCAGTGTCTTCTGAAGGCAAGCCATGCAAATGAAGACTTGGGCAGACGATTAAAACACACCCCCTGAGCCTCCGACAGGAGGAGGAGAACCAGACAAAATTAAAGCAATGTTGAAAGAGAGATTTCTAGTGAGAGAAGTACAACTCAAGGATCCTACAGATTGAGAAGAGGAGGGAGATATTAGGAGTGAGGAAAAGGGAGGGGGGCACAGGAAAGAAAGGGGGGGGGGGGAGCTGAATCCAATCAGAACTTAGTGTGGAGAGATCAGGAGCCAAGATAAGCCCATACTCCGAGCCCCCAAAACTGCAATCTCCTCTTAAGCTGTAGAGTGGCAGCTGGCAGAACAGCTGGTGAATAGGATTAATGTCAGAAGAATGAAATAAAACTCAACATATGTCCGAGCCTGAGGTGTTGGGACTGCGCGTGATTGTGCCCCGATGGATGCCATGTGTGCAGCTGGAAGGAGCTGCGCTGGAGCTCGGCTGCGCTGCCTTCCCCACAAGGTCACTTTTAAGAAAACTAGGACCATTTAATGCTTGGATAGCAAAATGAACTTTCTCTCCCCTGTCCTCTTTAGTCTCCTCTCAGACTGAGCGAGCCCTCAGAGGCGGCCCACCCGGACTGCTCCGCTCCTGCCGGCTGCTGCTGCTGCTCATTACGCTTTACTCACAACAAGAATCTTCTTCGGCAAACACGGACTGGAAAAACTAAAGTCAGCCAGTGAACTTCGCAAGTTTGCCTGAGAATGACTACGTTAACTAAAAACAGCCTATCGGATATCTTATTTCAAATTCAAATTTCAGCAGTTTATTAAACGAAACAGGAAATGACCAAATAAACTGACATTGACTTAGCCTATCTACTTACTCCCCCTATTTCCAAAGATTTATTTAAACAAGCCATTGTCATATTGGTGATCTGGTGCATGCCTTCTATAGATGATTTGTTTTTTCAACAATTTCTTCCTAATGTTTTTTCTAAAATAATCTGTCACTAATTTAAACAACCTGTGCCTTCCACCCTTTTTATTTCTTTTTTTCTCCCTTTTTTGTTTGTTTGTTTTTGTTCTTTGCTTTAGTTTTTTTCCCCATTCTTTTAATTTTTTTCCTCCAAATTGAAAACAAAGATGTAAATACGATTGTAATGTTATATTGTCATATTCTTTTATCACACCTCAAAAAAAAGATTGTTCAAAAGAAAAAAAAAAACAGCCTATCGCATTTATTAATCACATAATTAAGTTGGTTAACATCCCTTCAGAAATCATGAACACCCAAATGTACAGTATATAAAAATGCAATCGATTAAGACTAATTTTGGAGGATCTTCTTTGATGGAATACAAAAGGGGTGAAGATTGACTGCAAATCTGCAAACAAAATAAATTCCTCATACATATCTACAATAATTTGATGCTTCTCAGTGTTTAAACTTCATAAAACAAATAATAGCTAATATTATTCCCTTCTTTCTTGAAAAATAAACAAGTTAAAAATAAAAATACACTTTATCCAACCATCTTGAAACGCTGCTTAAGGATTCAGAACATGTAAAGGTAGGAATAAGAACAGATATGCAGATCTAATCTTAATTTATAAATTCCATTTCATGTCGGTAATCATTAGAGCCCACATACTGTAATAAATTATAATAATTTCACACAAGAATTAAATTACTGGGTACCTTGCAGAGGAGCCATTTTTATGCCGACTACCCTGCAATCTAACTGTCAGATACAAACCCTTCTACTAATCAATGCTTCAAAACATTCACTTTTATTCGGCTACGTTGAATTAATAAAAACGTGTGAATAATGTCGCTTACTGTGATCATTTTCGGCTCAGAGTGATTTAGTAAATTAATGGGTGCTAGGGACAAAAAGAAACTGATAGGATCCACATGAATAGATTTGAAATTTGCTGTGAGGCCAACTGTCTTGAGTCGTCACTGAAACTTTATTTCATTTTGAATGCCGGAGCAACTTGGACATGCTTGAAGGCTTTCCCTGCACAATATACGACGAGTTCAAATGTGGCGTCAAGAGGATGATGTGCTGCTAAAATTAAAATAGAAGACATTTCAACCATAAAAACATAACGGCTTGGTTTAAACACACTCTTCGGGGGAAGTAATCGACAGAGGCTGTTACATCTTGGGATCTCATTTTTAATCATTAAGAAAAATCATTACAATATCTTTAAAATGGATGATCTTAAACTATCCAAATGGGTATATTACTGTATGAGCCACGAGTGAACTGTTTTACAGCAATAAACAGTACCGTATGAGTGCATAAATTAAAAAAAAGAAGCTTCGTTCTTTGTAAAACTCGCTTGACTAATTAAGGAAGCATATTTTTTACACCACTGCCACTGACAGTCTCTGTTTTTATGAGGCAACAATTAAAAATGTTTATAGTCCCGTGCAGCGCACTCTGTTTACCAGCATGTCAGAGTTCAGCGCTAGCGCACACAGGCCCAAAAGGTCACTATTTTTAGCCACCGACCTCCATTCTCTCGCGCGCACACACACGCAGCTATCATGTAACTGCACACTCTCACTACTTCTCAGACCACCAGTGACTGCTGGGTACAGCCCACACAGCTGCACGCTGGAACACAATCCGCCTATGGAGTGCTATTGAACAATACAGACACAATCTGACCAATTCTGCTTATTATCAGCAGCAGGATGCTGAGACAAATCTGTCAGTTTACAGAGTTTTTTTTGTCTGTTGATATCCGATCAAGTATTAGAAGAGGCTTTGAGGATACGGAGTAGTTACCGGTAACTACAATACTTCAAAACATTCCGATTTTCTTTTGCTCTCAAGTCCGCCCTACAGCTAACACACTCAATGAATGTACCATTGTTTCGTGCATGGTTCTGCAACAATAGCCACCGTATTTTCTTTCAAATCGACCCGTTTCTTTTTACTCTTTGCTTTGGGGTCAAATCCACAACAGCATGCTGTGAGAAGACGGAAAACGCTGCCGTTTCACATGGAGCTAAGCTCATTTCTTTATCACCTCTCAGAAATGGAAAAAAAGAAAGTGTGCGAGACGGAGAGACAAAGATATATATATATATATATATATATATATATATATATATATATATATATATATATATATATATATATATATATATATATATATATATATATACGGGTGGAAAATATACACCATGAATTACCACTGTACCAACGTTTCCATCCACCTATTTTATGTGCATTTTGGATATGTGCATAAAAAATGGTTGATGGAAATGCCAAGATGCGCATAAATTTTGAAAATGCACACAAAAAAATACACTCAAAAAACAATATTATTGCTGCTTGTTAAAACTACCTGTTTAAAATGAGCTGAAACAATCCAATTCTTGTAATTTCTTTGGCTAATTTAATTGTTTTTTGTTCATTTAAGCGTTCTGTGCTGCGACAACATAAAGGAATTTTGTTGGTCTAACTACCTGGTTTTGGGATTTGTTGTTCCCAGCATGCTTTGCGTGGGTTTAATTAAGAGAGGGGAAATTTGACAATAAAAGTAATCTTAGATGTTTTAACTTACAAGAAAGGCTTGCTAAGAGTTTAATCTTCACTTCAGTTGAAGATTTAGAAGATTTTCATGTAATGCTTTAAAGTTTTAAGATTACCATCTTGCAGAAGCACCCATACTTAAGGTGTTGGTAGCTTAAGTTGCTTTGCTCAGTGAGCAATAACTGTCCTAAAATTAGTTCTGAGATCAGTCTCAATCAACTGTATATTTAATTCATGAAATATGATTGAAAAATAGCTCTTAATTAATTTAGGATAACTTCAAGTAAAACTAAGAGACTTCGAAATGTACGACACATAATAGACCTACATGATATTATCAGACCTATGAGTTTAAGTTAAATAAAAATACAAATGTATTTAAACTTTTATTTGATAAAATCATGTTGGACCAACTCAATTGCATTTAATTGTGTAAACAGTTTTTTTTTAGTAGGAGCAAAAAAAATTTATTGGATGGAAATCCTGCCCTCAATTAACTTGAGTTTATTTTATGAGTTGTTTTTTGAGTGTATGCACATAACTGAGTAGGATAAACTTTTTATTCAATAAGAAAAGTCAAACTGCGATGGAAACACTTTTACCGAACAAATTCCAGTATGTGCATTAAAACAGTCATGTGATTTTGTTATAAGAGATCATGTGATGATCAGAATGTGTGCGAATGGACAAACCAGCAGGCTGAGCATATTGTAAAACATCTGAAATGTTGATTTGGTCAATCTAAAACGTTTCAGTATTAGTGTTAATATATTATTAATCACCGCCAAAATCAATAGCGTCTGTGCACCACATCTCACGGCTTCAAACGCCACTGTGCGTTCACCGCACGTCAGGATTGCCTTCTGAGGCGCAAGTCATTTATTAAATGAAGAAAAGATTCACGCAGCTTCTCCTACTGCAGAAAATTCTGTTTTTACTGTTGATATTTGGCGCCAGTTAATCAGGAAGTGACGACTTTGTTCTCTTTGACTCGGATGGAAACGCTGCTTTATTCGCACGTCTTTTATGCAATAATCCAGTTTTACGTATGATTAGCATTTTTGGAAGGAAACGTAGCTTGTGTAGACGGCATCCTCAGGCAGGGCACTCTGGGAAATTAAAGAAGTGAGAAAAGCATGCCTCACTACCCAAATCACAAATTGCAGTAGACGTAATTGTACAAAAAAAAATTAAATATAAGATCTTTTTCCTTCCTGCAAAACCATTCATTAGAATTAAAACTCATAACTTCAAGCTATCATTGGAACTTCATGACATGTAATGGATGACAGGGTCCTAAAACGTATTAACCACGCGACCTACACAGACTTAAAATTATATGGGGGCCACTCCCAATGAGAGATGGTGTTCAGCGAATAATTACAATGATCCCAGCCGCAGCATTTGCCGAGCAATAAAACATGTTTCTATCTGTTTTTTCTGACATCCCATCTCATCCCTTGGCACCTTATTGAACAAAGAGAGAGCAAGAGAAAGGCACAAGGAGACAGAAGAGTCGTGTACAGCACAGAAACATATCGTGTGGATGTGTATCACTGATATTTTAAAGGTCCCAACCTATTTAACTTTGCTTTAATAAAATATTTGCAATATTATCTCTTACAAATCAATTTGGTTTAAAAAATTATTAAGAGAAAAAGCAGATAAAAGAAGATCATTCAGGTTTATAATGAAATAAATATAAATAAAGTGTTTATTTTAGGTTGATCTATCCAGTGGCTGTTGAAGAAACACAACAAACTTGTGTGCACAGGAGGGCTTGTGTTAGCTGTTGTGTCTGTGAATTTCAGAAAGGGTGGTGGTATTAGCAACCAGATGGAGCTGACGTAGCTGGGTCTTATAAAACAAGTCTTGCTATGTGGCCTGAAATCATTAGCTGGGCACACCGGCCCGTCTGTGGCTACGGTGTGAGTTACATTGACACTATTTTGATCCTAGTCAGATGACACCATCTCCTTTGTCCAGTTATGTGCAGTCAATGCTTGGGAACCGAGCACGAGGCGGGTGGTGGTGATCTCACACTCATATAGCGCAAATGCACACACGCTTTACAGGTTAAGTTCAGCTCATCTCGCTCTGACTGCTTTTAATCTACATAAAGGGTCCTGCTTTTTTCACCGGCAGCGCTCAGCTGCGCAGTGACAGATTTAAGGCTAATTAATGGGGTGGTCCTCTTTTCTCAGGCATCAGCATTTTGCTTTTCTCACTGTGCTAATCCAAATACCAAGAGGGGAACATAAAGATGCTTGCTCATTAAAACCACTCCATTCCAGTTCTGCTTTACACATATACTGCTATTCCAACACTGCTGTTAAACAAGAGCAGGACTCAACGGCGTCTACATCAAAACTGTTGCATGGGAAAACGCTCATAACTTACCCTATTACAGTAGACCTAAAAGTGTCGCTTTCTTTTTTATTCAAACGCGAATAAATGTCACTCCATTCAATTATAAACATTAAAGCAATAGGTTTATATGAGGAAATACTGTTAGTAGGGTTGTCATGATACTAGAATCTGTCCCTGTATGTGTTTACACGTAGTAAAGTGCGGTGAGTTTGGTGAACCGATGACCTTCACGGCCAATCACAGTCATTTCTGTTGAGCACGTGAACACAATGACAAATCAGCGCTGTTTGAGAACATGCTCAACAGCAAGCATTTTTCATTAGTTGTAGTTTGTTTCATTTAGACTTTTTGTTTTCAAATTTTGAAATTGCTTAGTTTTAGGTTCGTTTTTATTAGCTTCAGTATTAGCTTTTTTTTTTTGTAAATTAGGATATTTGTTATGTGCAAAATTCAAAATCATCAGAATAAATATTGTATAATAACTTAAGATATGCTACAGTTTTTGACACAAGAACACTACCATCTGCCACTACCAACAGGATGGGTAGCATCCTCAAATTCAAATAAAACAGCCCACAAGATAGTAGCCTTAGGTAAAATATGTGTGTAAGACTGCTTCTGAGGTTAGATACACAGTTGTGATGGAAATTACTTTTGTGACAATCTTCTGAAGTTTGGACTCAACATATCAAAAATATGTAGTCAGCAATCATAATTTTAGTTTTAAGTTTCTTACAATTATGTTTTGCAACCCAACTGAAGCATGATTCACTTATTTAAATTCCATCACGACTTTCTCTTACGAAATAAACGTACATTTCACCAGATCCTTTTATTTAAGCTCTCGGTTTACCCACGCTGCAGTTGTTCAAGTTTAGTTCAGTCACACCAAGCTGTCATGTACTGTTTGTGTTCGGTTCACTGAATCACGCATGCGCAGTATTACACCGCTGCTCAAATCTGATCTCAGTGTACTGTTCTAATAACTGAATAACTCCGTATATATTGGTTTATTTCGAGGGGTATCAGGCAAGTTTTAAAATAAAAATTGTTTTTTGGATAAGTGTTTAACATTTCTGGAAATGCAAATAATTTCAAATGATTCAGTTCGATTTGGTGAATTAGTTTAACCGGTTCACTTAGAAGATCTGGTTGTTCATGATCGCGATCACTGCTACAGAAATAAAACCAATTATTAAGCACAAATGTGTTCAATTAATACTTTTAAGCGTGTATTCGGGTCGTATTTAATGTTGTCACTGTGTTGCTGTCATGTCCTGTTGAAAAAGAAGGACGTTTTTGCTATATTTTTATTTCAGTTAACGAAAATGTTTTTTTTTCATTCTAGGTTTTTTTTTCTTTTCAATGATTTTCGTTAACTATAATAACCTTGCTCAACAGCGACAAAACGTTTTTAAAATTCCAGTACCAATTGGTATCGAATTCCAGTATCGTGACAACCCTAACTGTAAGTACACTAAGCAAAAAAGTCAGTTTAAGATTATAAAACAAAATACATATTTTTTCAAAATAAAGATTCAAGTATTTTCAAAGGTAATTGAACACTGAGTATACAATATGTTTAGGGATAATAGCAATATCCAAATTAAAAGTTATTTTAAGTGTCTCTAAAAACAGCATTTATATTGTGAAGTCTCCATTAAAAATCTTCCTTTTGAGCATGCACTTGTGCACACTATCAAGTAAACAGGCTCAAGGTATGTTAATATGATGTACACATCAACTTATGTGAAGTGTAAGTCTCATTTACATCTGAGGAAACGTACCTATGGTGTTGAGTGGGGACAAATGGAGCTCTGTTCAGGAGCCCTGGCTGTGATTTGTCTCCCTGAAACACCCGTTTCCTCCTATCAGGAGAGGCCCAACTCAATGACAGAGACCGGCACAATGGAAGCGTTGTGCTTGGTCCTGCACAAGAGGGACAGAGTCAACAGCTGAGCTCGAGAGAGAAGATGGCTCCTGGAATGCTCCACAGCAGTTGCTACTGTTGACTAATGGGAATCTGAGAAGAGGGAAGGTGATATGGACGCAGAGAATGGCACAGTGAGGCAGAAGCAGCTGCTTGTTTTGTCATCTGAAAGAGAAGCACTCTATTTGGAGCAGGGACAGAGTTTCGGAGGTCCGCACTCAGCAGTCAGGAGGGGAACGATTTGTCTCTGCTGTCACACACTCCTCTGGGAAGTGTGTTTGTATTATAGACGTTTGATATGAAGCATACAGGCCGCAGAGGGTTTTGATATGGATTGAACAGAGCTGCCAGAGTCTGTTTGTATCAGTCTATCTTCCTTTTTTTTAGTGCTGAAGGCTTGTCAGTAGAGTAGCTTTCTCTCCGAGGAGAAAGACAGGACGAGCAGACGCTATCATTTTTGTCAGAGTCCGAAGAGTGGCAGAATGCCCGCAACGTTAAAAAAAAATCTATTTAACGTCTGCCTCACAGGGTGACAAGAGAGTTGACTGGCAAGCAGCGGAGAGCAGGGAGACAAGCTTTTGATCATGTGTCCTAACAAGCCATTCCAGCTCATGTCTGCTCAATCCCTGCAGATTTACATTACCTATTCAAACAAAAGTGATGGGCCAGATCTTGCTCTTTACTGAGCAACCAACTCACAACTACCTTACCTGCCAACTCTCTAGATCCACACATCACCCTGAAGAGTAACTAACATATTTTGACGTGTACCAGGACACTTGCATTAATCAACCCCATAGGCTTTCATTCAGACAAGCGGCTTGGTCGAAGGTACATTAGACAAGAAATCTTCCAACGACTGATGTTTGGCCCGGAGAACACCGCCCGAGGGTCTGGTGGACTGACATAACAGAGCGCTGGGATGTCACTCTGTTTGAAGCATGCTTCCAGATCTCAGGTTTGAAACCAACACTAGCCAAGAAATTAAAAAGGTCAACCTCATTGTGTATGCATCAATCCTAGGGGTTGGTGCCATGCATCATTACAACAAAGATTGCTATTAATTAGGTGGAATAGAAATCAGAAGTAGATGACACTGTAGCTGGAGAGCAAAGCTAGCCCCTCTCCATTTCCAACAAGAACCCTTTCAAGAGGGTCATAAAAATGCAACCGAAATGGCATGCGGTAAAACAGCTTTCTGCACTCAATTCTCCCGTTGCCCAAACCCATCAATCTCCCGATCTCAATAGGGAAAAGACACATGCTGCCTAGAGATATTAGGCTGGATGTTAAAAAAAGGGAAAAAAGGGACAGATTTCAATTAGAAATGTATAAATATAGGGTAGGAGCTGGGAGCTTATATAGAAATACCTTCTCAAGCATAGTTCATCAGAAGAATGAGTGCCTCAAAGGAGATTTTGAGGATAGATAGCCTCTATGGAGCAGATCAGAAATGTAACACACACACATACACACAGCTGTTATTCAAATGTGCACCGGTGCTCACCTGCTGCTGAAATGGCTAAGGTCCGCAGGGCGGGGGGGCACTGGAAATATTCCCTGCCCCCAAGATCAGGCTTTACGTGGGATGGAGCCACTGAAGAATCTGCCCCCCTGCTAAACTCATTAACTCTGACTCAATACACAAAGCTCCAGGTGTATAGAGCCGTACGCTAACCTCGTCTCTCCTCTCCCCCCTCAGAGGGCTCAGGGTTACCACCCCAGAGGGCGCCCTCATCCACGCCATATTAGCAACTGTTCCTGTTGTCACCCGGGTCACTCCTGCAAGCGTAATTCACTTGCTTTTTGAAAGTGCCTCTTTGACACCTGTTGGCGCTGACATATTTCTAAACGTGGCTAACAACCTTGCCCTTTCACTTTTACTGAGGAAAAAAAAAGGTGCAAGAGTGCATAGGGTTGAGCAACTGCTCTGGGAATGTGCACATAAGAGAGCACATTTATGATTGATTTTGTTTTTTAACCATTCTATGAGCATTATGGAAAGATTATCCATCAAATAATCCTGGCAAGCAAATATAATTTCAAATTAATAGCTTCTGTAACAGACTGCAGACTATATAACAGCATGTGTGGTCTTCAGCAGAAGCAGTGCACGTCACAGAGGAATGGCAGGCTGCGTGGATGGTCTATTTTTCAGCCACCAGTCTGAACCCCTGCCACTGAACTGCCTGCGAAATGTAATGCTGGCATTCAGATGAACAGTGCTTTAAGCGTGGATTAGCAGCTAACAAGCTATTACCAGCAGCCATGGCCAGTCCTGCCAATACGAGACTGCTGACTAAGTTGGCAGAGCCACTGGTTCACTGGTGCCCAAACTAGAGCAGTAGGCAGTGTGCCTTCTTGACTAGGTGCAGATGATTTTTTTTCTAGATTTTTCTGTCTGCTGGAAAGTAATGTATAAATGTTAGGGTAAAAGAAAACGTTTGCATGATATTAAAATTCTGTTATCTAATCAATGTTACTATGTTTTTCAAAAATTTAAATAAAACAAAATAAAATAAAATAAAATAAAACTTTTGCAGTGATATTAAAATTCTGTTATCTAATTAATGTTATGGCAAATTGTCAAAAATGTATGATATTAAAAAATAAAATAAAATAAAATAAAATAAAATAAAATAAAATAAAATAAAATAAAATAAAATAAAATAAAATAAAATAAAATAAAATAAAATAAAATAAAATAAAATAAAATTAAATTAAATTAAATTAAAACAAATAAAGAAATGCCTCACTGGTCCACAAATTAAAGTGCTGTGGAGCCGATCAGACCAAACGCGATTTTTCCGTTGAGAGGCGCTTTTCTTGTATAATTTACTAACGGCCGGAAGCATTTTACACACTGCTCATGTGCCCTGCACACCTCGCATTTTCGCCTTGTGTTTTTGGAATGTAAAAGCACGTTCGGTGTGATTGGCCCCTGAGTTGGTAAGAGAAAATGGGCCATGTTTAAGCTACTCAAAGTAGAAATCAGATATTTAAAGCATTAAAGATGCTTTTTTTTTCGAGATTATTCTGTCTGCTGGAAAGTAATGTATGAATAATATAGTAAAAATAACATTTATGATATCATATACATTTATAAAATAAAATACATTTAAGTAAATTTAAATAAAATAAAATAAAATAAATAAATAAATAAATAAAATAAAATAAAATAAAATAAAATAAAATAAAATAAAATAAAATAAAATAAAATAAAATAAAATAAAATAAAATAAAATAAAATAAAATAAAATAAAATTAAATTAAATTAAATTAAATTAAATTAAATTAAATTAAATTAAATTAAACAAGAACTGCCTTTACTGGCCCACTAAATAAAGTGTTGAGTAAGTCGGTAAGAGAGAATGGGCTATGTTTAACCAAGCTACTCAATGTGGAAATCAGACATTTGGAGCGCTAAACTGCAAACAAATCATTTCAAGGTTGAATATGGGTGAGTGCAGTGCATCCAAACAGAGGTTAAACAATCACTCATCTTAAAAAAAAAAAAAGGAGTGTTGATAAAAGTGCAGCAGGAATACCACAGAACTGTAACAATGAAAAGAAACGACCCAGTTAAGGATTCATGTATATCAAAGTTCATTACTTGAGTACATCTAATAAGAAAGACCTTAATTTGCTTGCGCATCTTAGACACGGTCACCTTGAATCTTTGTAATGGACACTAATGTTTTCCTCTTGTTCTATTTGTCTTTCTTTTTTATTTACATTTTATTTCCACTTTAGGCATTTTAAACAATCAACAAGCATCATCCCGAGAGCTCTCTTCATGATAATATTGTACAATACCAGTTTTATAAAATCCTAAGACGTCCTCGTGGCTCGTGTAGCATTTTTACAGCGAAGGTGACTATTCAGCTTAATGCAGTCCTCAAGGCAGGATATTTTCATTCATTAGAGTGGTCACAAGCACTTAAGGCACTTTAAGGATTGTTAGGGAGTGAAGAGATGGAGATGACAGTCCGGTTTCACTGACTTGCGGTAAGGTTCTAATAGGTCTGATTGAATTTGAGAGTGGTTGACTTTTAGGGCCCCGGTGCGCATTCAATTAAGTGCATGTAAAGACAGGTATGAAGTACAGTGTGCGTCTATATCAATGCATCTTTTCATGCTTATGAAGTACAGTGTGCATCTATATCAATGCATCCCTTCAAGTATGTCCCAATTTATTTCTCCTTGACTGAAAGACACTGTTTTACAAAGCAGTGTGCTTCAGTCAGGTATGTGCTGCCTACACAATGCCATTCTCAAAGACTGAAATCTTAAGACCCAAAGCAATCCTGACAGCCCATGGAAAGAGATGGCTGCATTTTAACCTGGCAATGGCAGGGATTTATTTTATTATTATTATTATTATTATTTTTTGAAGTACGTTCAAATGCAGAAGAATTCAGTAATAGCTGCATTTTACTGTAGCTTGGTAATGGCAGTTCTTTTTTTAAAAGTATGTTCAGATGCCATAGGTTTCATCTTTCGCTAAGTAAACTTTGACCTGCAGATCTGATTGTTTCAATCAATCTTACAGCAAGTTGAGAATCAGTCTTTTTAAGTGCTCCTATTAGGCTTTTATAAATATTGTCCTTCGTGCAGTGTTTGTAAAGGTTAGAAAACTTTTAAAAGTAAAAGGACCTCTCCTACAGTAAAAGAAAAAAATGATTCTGGACTTCCAAAGTGATTTATATGTACTGTATGTACTATATGTAGTGTAGTCTGCTCGGCGAAAGGGCTTACAAAAAAAAAATCTTATAAAATAAAATAAAATAAAATAAAATAAAATAAAATAAAATAAAATAAAATAAAATAAAATAAAATAAAATAAAATAAAATAAAATAAAATAAAATAAAATAAAATAAAATAAAATAAAATAAAATAAAATAAAATAAAGAAATGCCTCACTGGCCCACCAAATCAAGTGTTGAGTAAGTAAGTAAGTGAAAATGGGCCATGTTTAACCAAGCTACTCAATGTATAAATCAGATATTTGGAGCATTAAAGATGCTTTTTTTCAAGATTTTTCTGTCTGCTGGAAAGTGATGTATGAATGTAACTAAGCGGAAAAAAAAATAAATAAATAAATAAAATAAAATAAAATAAAATAAAATAAAATAAAATAAAATAAAATAAAATAAAATAAAATAAAATAAAATAAAATAAAATAAAATAAAATAAAATAAAATAAAATAAAATAAAATTGTTTAATCAAGCAACTCAATGTAGAAATCAGACCTTTGTAGTGTTAAACTATAAACAAATCAATTGTATATGAATATGGGTGAGCGCAGTTCTGAGTCATCTATCCAACAGAGTGTAGTGTGCTTACAAAAAAATCTTGTTTGAGACTCTAAGAAAATAGGTGGTATAAAGAAGTGTTTCTCAACCACTTTCCTGGAGGACCACCAGCTCCGCACATTTTTCATGTCTCCTTAACCAAACACACCTGATTCAGATCATCAGCTCATTAGCAGAGACTGAAAGTGTGACAGAAAAAGGTGACATCCAAACATGCAGTTCTGGTGGTCCTCCAGGAACGTGGTTGAGAAACACTGATATGAAGTTTTTGTTTTTTTTCTTCAAATGTAAGTAAACATAATACAAAAAAATAATAAAATCTGCAAATAACAAATATAGTTTAATCATTTCCTGTTGCCCATATTAACAGTGGGAATAAATCTGCCTTACTATTTACTGTGCAAAAGGCACTACATAATATCCAAATGCACAGTATTTCAAAAGTACAAGAACAATAATCTGACTTACTAATGTCCTTGTTCATCAAATACAGTACATGATTTTGGATGCAGTTGTAGCATGACCGCACCTTAAGAAGGTTAGCAGAGCAAGCTAATGAAAGGTTACAGTTGGTCCCTTAATAACATGCTGAGATGAGCATTATTTTTAGCTTGTCCATTCTTTGCCTCGCATTTCATAAAGACATGCTTTGTCGTTAAGACAACACATGGCTCTCTCAATGACGTCTGGAGTCACGCAAGGGGTTAATCCTGACATTTGAGGTTCCGTGGGCTTGAAGATTCCCCTTACAGCTGCATCAAACTGAGAAGTTCTCAAGGACGCAGAACTGCTCTATTCCAGCATCTCGACGCATTGAACTCTGCATGCCTCTTGTCTCTCTTGAGCTCAGGAACTAATTTCTGTGCAACGGGGAGACCGTGGTGTGAGGCGTAGAGGCATGAGGTCGGCTCGGTCCCCATTATTAAGGGCAGATTAACACAGCTGTACACTAGAAGTGAAGCACCCTCTCCTGTCTGCACTAAACATACGGGCCTTCAGGATTATGAGCTGCACTTGACCATTTAAATTACTGCAGCAACCGGCCATACCAGCTGGGGCTCATTAGCATAGCACCCTTGCACACGAGGGCTGAGAGTGCATCTTAAAAAAACACCCTACTAGAAACAACAGGAGGACACAAGCACTTCACTGGATACTACTGATGCTGGAGATGCATGAGAGGTGAGGGAAACAAATTACATCAAAAGAAGATTTTTTTAGTTTAACATTATACAGCAAGGTGTCACGATGGCGCAGTGGGTACCACAATTGCCTCACAGCAAGATGGTTGCTGGTTCGAACCTTGGCTGGGTCAGTTTCCCGCACAGTCTAAAGACATGTGGTATAGTTGAAGTGAATAAGCTAAATTGGCTGTAGTGTATGTGTATTATTGCAAGAGTGTATGGGTTGCGGCTGGAGGGGCATCCGCAGTGTAAAACATATGCTGGATAAGTTGGCGATTCATTCCGCTGTGGGGACCCTTGATTAATAAAGGGACTAAGCCGAAAAGAAAATGATTGAATGAATTATACAGCAAGTCACTTTAAAGGGAAAATGAAGCACTGGAGACTGGACCAAATCACATCAAATGACCGCTAATTAAAAGGGAAAAAAAATAAAAATAGAATAAATATATATATTTTTATATTAGACACACATCTGATTGTTGTATTTGCACCACAACTTCACGCATTGGGTTGTATTAGGCTTTACAGTCTCTGTGTTCAGTCCATAACTTCCACTGTATCTGTTCAGACGAGGGAACGGAACCAATCCCATGACGTCAGACACATCGACATTCCAAGATGGCGGCGCCCTAGGTCTAAAAGCTATAGTAAAACATGCCGTTTTCTGCTCAATAGGTTACATTAATTGAGTTTGTTTAATATATTTTCATTAAGTGGAATCCAATGTACAAAATAATGTAAACTTGACTGAGTGCTTCATTTCTCCTTTAAGTGATATTTCCAAAAGTGAATTCTGTTTAATACAGCAGCTTAATTGACAGACAGGCAAATTATAGGTGCGAATATTTTTATAGGAAAAAAAAAATCAGTTCACAGAAATTTAGATTGCTGTTAAATTATTTCATCGCACCAGCAGCAAAATGAAGCCCCTTTATGATAATGGATGGCCTGTCATGATTTTCTATATCAATTATGAATATGAAAATATTCTAGACTGACAGCCCCTCACTCAGATTTATTTAATTTGTCCTATTTTCTTATTCAAAATATTTCTCTAACCCATGGTGATAATGAAGCAGACCATAAACAAATACAGTACGATTAAATTAATATGAAGACCTTCACAAAATGAGAGCGGAAAAATATGTGAGGAAAAAAAAAAGATACTTTTAACTGAATTATGGCCTAATTTATTCCTCTGATCAAGTGTTCGGGCTAAGAGCTCCCAAGATGCTTAAATGAGACTAGCATTTCCCCAAGGAGCAATAACATCTGAGTGTGTGTGTGTGTGTGTAATATTTGATTGTATAGGTTTCTGCTTTACACTAATTACGAGGAGAGGAAACTGTTTCAGCAACTCTTTCCAGTATTTGCTTTTCAGTCGTGCTCCCTGAGGACTTGCTCCACTGCGGCATGATCTGCACCAAACGGTTCATTAAAAATATCTTTTAAAAAATAAACAAAACAAAATAAAAAGATTGTTTTATATCTATTACCTACATTCTGTTTTCAGCCACAGCACTGGATTTTCACTTTTACAACTTAAACCTACCCTGAATGCATAAATCCATCATATAATCAAATCCTTACACTATACATATGTATTTTATATCATTTTATATCGTTCAAATTTAATTGCCAAATCCTTGGATACTTTTAAGCCCTAAACACATGGAGGAAAGAAAAAAAAACGCTTTCTTGGAGCTGTTTGAGTTGGTCTGTAGATGAATTTTGCGGCATGAATGCTGTCGTCTGTACTGAAGAATAAAAAGGTAATGTTCCTGGCGTCAGGTCGTGGCGTGTGTTTTATGGTCTGAGAGTTTGGTTTGGCATCACCAGGAGACCACACTTAAGCTGAGGGGTAGTGCCACCCACTCTTTGTCACACTGGACCCAGTTCAGAACAAACTGGAAAACACAGCCACGTCAGTCCTCCCAGGTTAAACGACTGTGTGTGTGCATGTACAGTGGGAGAAAAAAGATGGATTATGTAGAATAAGAGAGAAGACAGAGTTATACACTAGGAGAAACGAGGAAAACAGAGCGATCGAGAAGATCGATGCACGCCAAAAAACGCTTCTCGCTCAGAGGAAAAGAGCACTCGCTCACATAACCGTAGATCCAAACACACGCAAACATGCGGAAACCTTGCGTACCGTCTTGTTCTGTCTTTGTCATCTCCTCCAGTTTCTTCTGTTTCAGTGTGTCCACCACATCGGCCAGGCTTCCTTTGCGGCGTTCTGGCGTACCGAAGGCTGAGCTGCTCAGCAGGTCACCGCGCTCCCTGGCCCCCTCCTCTGGCTTGTGTGGAGAGGTAGAGTTATTCCGGAAGGAGTATAAGGAACATACTTTATTGCTGTCCGATTCCTGAAAAGAAAAAAGAAACACAAGACTTTTTATTTATTTTTATCTTTTTACCTTAGATTTTATATTATCAAAGTATGAGTAGACATAAGTAAAATTGAGATAAAATGTTTATAGAAGATTACAGATTAATCGATTAAAGAGAAAATGAAATATTAAGACCAAACGTGATCATGACAAACTACGGTACTGTAGGATTGATTGGAATTATGAAAAGAAATGGCTGCAATTTAGCTTGCCAATGAAAGCAGATTAAAGGTGTGTTCAAATGTGATTGTTTGTCAAGCTTAAAGCAAAGTTGAGGATCATTCCATTTTTTTAAGCGCTCCTATTATGCTCTTTATTATTACCCTTCAATGCAGTGTGTTGCTGTTGTGAATTCAATTCAATTCATCTTTATTTCTATAGCGCTTTTACAATGTAGATTTTGTCAAAGCAGCTTAACATAGATATAAACTGCTTCAGTCCAGTTTTCACAGTTCAGTTTAGTTCAGTGTAATGTAAAATGTCAATATATATGTGACTACTTTTAAAGGTTCAAAGGTAAAAGAAAACTTATTCTTGATTTCCAAAGATATTTACCAATAACAACTGATTTTCCTCTGTGATTTTCTTAAAGCAAAGTTAAGTTAACATCATTTATATGGATGCTCCGATCGATCGGTCGGAGATCGGTATTGAGTGATAATCACATTTCATGACTCGATTGGTACTCGGTACAATCTGACCAATCTCACGAACCCATCACAAATGTTTGTTTAAGAGTTTACAAGCAGAAGAAGAGGTACGTGCGCACCCGTATATTATATATGAGCAGCACTACAACACATGATGTCTGCGAATTAGATACCCCGCAAATCATGGTGACGAGAGTGAATGAGCAAGAGAACAGATCGAGAGAGACACAGTGATGTTCTAAGCATTGCATTGGTTGGGTTAAATGAATAGAGCAGTAAAGATATCTCCAGTGCAAATTTCCCTCTCTCTGTGAGATTGTTCGCTGTTGTGCTGCTGTCAATAGTTGGAGATGAGTAAAATATTTGAAAGGCCTTGCATGTATTTACTTTTTACATATAAGAACTGAAATTTTTGTGTTTTTGACAATGTTGCAAGTTCATTAAAACTGGCTGGAAATATTAGGACTTTTATTAAAACCTGAACATTTAATAATATACCTTTTTGTAATATACTTACTGCAATAAACAGTAGTTCATAGGCCTATTTCCATTTATTGGTGTGCATTTTAACTTCTTGTGCATGAAATATGCGCTCTAAACTTTTTCTTTATCGAGACATTTTGAATTCGTCCTCCATCATTTGTAATGTTTCTAAATTGCATTGTTAATCATTTATTACCAATTATTTTGATCAGTTTTATCTATTATTTTCTGTAAAGCTGCTTCTGACCATGACATGTCCACACTAAATGGTTATAAGAGACATATTTAAGGAGTTATATGCAGCATCCTTCATTTATTCTTTTAGGTAAGGCGAGATCTTCTCTTAAGGCTTATACTTAGAGGAAAAATGGGTTTTATGCATTATAAAGCTTGAAGCATCAGAATTGGTACTCGGTATCACCTTGACAGAGAATCGGTACTCGGTATCTGTGGCAAAAATCCTGATCGAAGCATCCCTAATCATTTATTTTCTATTTTCAACTGTTCCTATTATGCATTTCAAACATCAGCTTTTAAATATAGCAATAAAAAAGGAGACATAACAATTACAGAGCAGATGAATAGTGTTGAACGACTCCTTTCTCTTTACAATAGTCATCGCTGTAATTCCTTTGCAAAGGTTACGAGTGCGCGTTTGAGCTGAGCTTGAGCGCTGTGTAATTTGTTGGTTCTCGAGTGAGTGGCTGCTCCTCGCTTAACCCTCCAGGCCATCGTAAATCTGGGCCCTGTCTTGAGCTGCTGTTGTTTTGCGGTCCCACCTGTGTGTGGTTTAGTGGTTAACTGGCCTTCTGTCTGCAGCTGATAGTTCAGTGTTCCCTGAGCGAGTACACAGAGAGGGAAAACAGGAGAAGTGATCTGTTTGTCTGATCCTACGCAGAATTCGACACACTACTGAGTCATTGTCAAGTGCAAAGGCACATTAGTTAGCGGAGAGGGAGAAAAAGCTGGCAGGTGGATTTCTGGAGAGCAGGGCATTGACGGGCATTAGGGTGGTGCGATTATGTGGCAGCGACACATAACAAGATCGCATTAATCAGCTGGCAGAGACTGAGAGTTCTGCTAACATACATTTGAAGTCAGAATTACAATCTCTCCTGTGATTTTTTAAAAAACTTTTTTTATATTTCCAAAATGTTCCAGAAAGTTTTATTTGTTTTATTTAGGCTAGAATAAAAGCAGTTCTTAAGGTTTTTAAAGACCATTTTAAGGTCAATATTATTAGCCCCCTTAAGCAATATTCTTTTTTGATTGTCTATAGAACAAACTATCATTATACAATGATTTGCCTAATTACCCTATCTTGCCTAATTAACCTACACAGTAAAAAATAATCTGTTATTTTACGTTTTGTTTCCAGCAGCTAGGGAAAAAAATGTAAAATAATGGCTGTTAAATTACAGATATTTGCCATGAAATAACATGGTAAATTACAGAAATTTCTTGTAAAATAACAGACAGTAAATTACAGAAATTTACCAGAAATTTAAATTTAAGGAAATTTCTGTAATTTAATATCCGTTATTTGACAGTAAATGTCTGTAATTTAAAGGCCGTTATTTAATTAAAATAATGCATCTTTTTACAGTGTAGTTAAAGGCTGATTTATACTTCTGTGTCGAGCGCACATGTATGGTCCGGTCCACACGGTCGCATAGCTACTGTTTGTGTTTACCTTAGGCCCACACGGAATCTGCACCCGCAGAAATCCACAGATTTCCGCATATTTTTAGCCCATCATTGAGAGAAACATGAAAGATTTGCTTTGTTTACCAAATAAGTGGATCTACTTGGACTTGATTTGTAAACATTAAATAAAAGTTAAAAATGTATTATTTTTTATTTCAAATATTAAGCTTTTAGTTATGATACTCCTAAAATCATTCCGCTTAAATCCGCAGATTTTTTTTTTTAATTCTCAGCAGCTATAGCAACAAATGTTTCTATCAGATTCTGTCTGGCCTTACTAATGATTAATTAGTAGTTAATTAATTGTTGCATGTCCATGAGCGAGTTTTAGCTACTTGAATATTAAGATAGCGTTCAGAAAAACAAAAATACCCTCGAAGAACTTGACACAGAGGAACATAAAAACTACTGCAGAGCAAAACAAACAGAACGTAGAAGAATAAATACACAGCTACGCACAAGGCATGCTCCGTGGGTCACGCCGATCACTCGACGCAGAAGTATAAACTAGCCATAAGCCTTTCAATTGCACTTTAAGCTAAATAGTAGTATCTTGAAAAATATCTAGTAAAATATTATATACTGTTATCATTGCAGAGATAAAACAAATCAGTTATTAGAAATGAGTTCTTAAAACGCTGATGTTTATAAATGTGTTATTAAAATATTCTCTCCGTTAAACAGAAATTGGTGAATAAAATATAGTCTGACTCTCTAATATAGTCTGAAATATATCATTCTGACTTCAACTGTACACATGAGGTTGAATTTACAAATGAGATCTATTAAATATAACATCTATTGAGCAACAAGATTATATCTGATATAAAAAACGGCAAACAGAAATCTAAGATATCAATATCAGAACTATTTATCCCATTCTAACGATCAAATTGAATGATTCAAATAATTCAGTTAAGTATGTTCTTACTATTAATAATAATCGTTTATAGGGGAAAAAAGAATATATTTATTCTGCAGAGATGCATTAAATGCATTAAAAAGGTGACAGCAAAGATATATAATGTTTCAAAAGATTTTTATTTCCAAATATGCAGTCCTTTTCTAACATTCTATTCATCTCATTATTAAGAAATAAATGCCGCTTTCATAAAAGAAAAAGAAATCAGTATTGATAAGAAGAAATGTTTCTTGAGCATCCAATGTCTATATTACTTTGGTGACACTGAAGACTAATGTAGTTTTGCTCTATCTTTTATCAAATAAAGGAAGCTTTTGACCTCAAATATTTGACAGATTAAAAAAACAGACAATAGGGATGAAGTTTCTAATGATAGTCACACAGAGAGAATAAGAAATTGTCACAGTCAGAAATGGTTCCCACAGTTGCTTATAAGACTAATGGATAATTAAATTACACAATTTGCAAATCTATTGAAGAGATTATTAAATTACCTCATCATTTACTCTCCCTCATGTGGTTCTAAACCTTTATTAGCTTCTTTCTTCTGTTGAACAAGAAGAAAATATTTTAGACCCATCAACTTTCATACACTGTAAAAAATGCTGGGTTCCACATAATTCCTTCATGTTATCCTAACACAAATCGATTAACTCAATCATTTTTACAAATTTAAGTAGATCGAACAGAAACCAATTAAATTATCCAAAAAAAACATAATTGTGTTGTTTCAACTTATTTTAAGTAAGCAGTTTAAACAACCAGCAAAAGTAATTTTTTGAGTGTAGCAGAACAAAAAATACTATGAATGTCAAAGGTTAGTAGCATCCAGCATTTTTCAAAGTATCTTCTTTTGTGTTCAACAGAAGAAATAAACTCAAATAAGCATTGAACATGTAAAGGATGAGTAAATAATGACAGATGTTTCAATTTTGGATTGAGCTACAGTATCCAGATCTGTGAATGAGAAAAACTTGAGCACTAAAATATTACCCTGGACATAAATATATCTCCTTTGCAAACAAGCACTGCAAGTTTTGCAGGAACACCAGCAGAAACAACTCTCTCTTTCATCTTATACTCTTGTTTATCTTCTATTCACTGCATACCTCCAAAACTCATTTTCAGTGCTGTCATTCTTGTTTTTATGTTTGTACATATTTACCTTGTTTATATTTTATGCCACGGCATTCTCCACACTTGGATTGACATACCAGATCTTAATGCATGACTCAATATACACTACAAAGAATTTCTAATATATACGGTAAGAGTTTGCACATACCTCATATTGCATTTCCATATTACAGACGCTTTTATCCAAAGTACAGTGAAGTATTTGTAAGGTTAGAGTAGCAGAATACTACTGAAACAAACAAAACCTCTCGCTCGACAACAGGATGTCCTGCTCATATTAAGACAAGTGAGTGCGAGTGAAGAGCTCACTGCAAATCAAACACAAGCAGCTGCACTTGAACATCAAATGAGCACAATTAACTTTTCATATGCTTTCCCTCATTATATCAAGAGGAAACCGAGAGATCATCCTGCGCACATCCAAGCACAGCAGTTCGGTAACAATTCTTTGAAATGCCTTTCTAATTACACAATCACAAAAGCTCTCTGTAATGCAATTAGGAATCAGCACCACCTGAGCAGCGCATGAGATTTACATGTGAGGAAAAGACAGATATATTATATTATATTATATTATATTATATTATATTATATTATATTATATTATATTATATTATATTATATTATATTATATTATATTATATTATATTATATTATATTATATTATATTATATTATATTATATTATATTATGGGGTGACACGTTGGCTCAGTGGTTAGCACTGTCAACTAATAGCAAGAAATGGCAACTGACCCAGCCGAGACTCGAACCAGCGACCTTGATGGTTCGAGTCTCGGCTGGGTCAGTTGCCATTTCTGTGTGGAGTTTGCATGTTCTCCCCGTGTTCGCGTGGGTTTCCTCCAGGTGCTCTGGTTTTCCCCCCAGTCCAATATTATATATTGAGTTGAATTGAATTGAACTAAATTAAATTTAATCGGATGGTATTGTATTATATTATATTATATTATATTATATTATATTATATTATATTATATTATATTATATTATATTATATTATATTATATTATATTATATTATATTATATTATATTATATTATATTGCTTTATATTATATTGCTTTATATTATATTATATTATATTATATTATATTATATTATATTATATTATATTATATTGCTTTATATTATATTATATTATATTGCTTTATATTATATTATATTATATTATATTATATTATATTATATTATATTATATTATATTATATTATATTATATTATATTATATTATATTATATTTCATTACATGCTAATAATTCTGACTTCAACTGTATATATCAGTTTTTGTCTGAGATTCATAACAGATATATTTTTATAAAAAACATCATAAGATTATATGATAATCTCTGACTTTAGCTATCTTTGCAAAAGCTTGCTCAGATAACAACATCAGGCCACTGGCTAGCATCTGTCAAGCTATTTTTTATGGTGTGCTCCACACATCGATTCTCATTGGTTTCGCGTTGACAGCAGGTCACCTGATTCAACATGTTAAATCTACAGGTATTTCCTTACATGCAGCCACAGAACGCTGTGTTCAAGTGCAGCTTTTTGGCCAAAAAGCAGCCTGCAACTGCAATGACTTTCATCTAGTTCTTTGACATCCACGTTGTGTGTCTCAACCAATAAAGAGATTACATTAGTGATTGTCATTTGCTATGGGTACTGCTGTCCATTATATTCATTACATGTAGGTGTCTCTCTACATGATGTGATGTTTCCACCAATGGAATGCAAACTAAAGAAAAAGCACAAAGCATCTCATGAAAGATGAATATTTAGGCTAATTAAAGTGGGCTTTGGCATCTGGATGCTGACAGGCCAGGGGAGTCCAGACCTCAGGGGCTAGACTGAGTCACCTAACTCTGGGCCAGCAGCAACAACAGAGGGAGGGTTCATAGAGAATTCCCTTTTACAAGCATCAAACAATAAGTGTCTGTCAGTCTTGTGTCTGGGCTCTATGCCTCACAGTCTAGAGAGACCACCACGGAGGAGCGGAGGGGGCTCCCTTAACTCCCTCGAATTCCCACTCCTAGTCCCGCTTTCTCATTGTCCCTCTATTTATAGATTCATAAAATCGCTCTGACGTGAAATGCAATTCAATACGTTGTTCTCCTGCACTTTTTACAGTGCGCGGGATCTCCAGGCACTTGTGGGGGACTTAAGACTTCGTGATTTGCCAAGGACTCGGCTTTGAAGTTTAAGTCGTCATTCAAAAGTGTTCCGCAGAGGCCTGCTCTGTTCAGCTTGTGTCCTTGGGTTGAGAATTCTTCTCTGCAGGAGTACCAGTGTGCATGCATGTGTGTGTGTGTGTGTGTGTGTGTGTGTGTGTGTGTTGTTTAGAGAGAATAGAGGCGAGACACATCTGCAGATTTACTCCTGTTGTGCTAATGCCGTAAGATTGTGTCACAAGCTGAAAATATATGTGGCGTTCCAGACGAATCAACTCGACTAGACAGTTTTCACTCTTTGAATCCTGCCAACTATCTTCAATAATGTGATCTTTCATCTACACCTCATTAGAAAGCAAAAAAACACACATAGAGTGTGGTAGCACACGTAAATGAGCTATGAAACGCTGGCAGTGGCACTCACCATGCGCTGCTGGGCTGACATCAGGCTGTCCCAGTCGGATTCGGGTGGCACGCTGCTGCTGATTGGCTGGAGCTCCTCCAGAGGAGGTTTGTTGTGGAGCAGATTGTGCAGGGGCAGCTGAGGGGCAACTAGCGACTCTGAGTTCTCCTCCTTCTCCCAGGGCATACGCTCCTGATTCACTCCATCCTCACCTCCATCAGGGGTCGAGGTAAATGGAGAGGTGGCTTGCTTGGAAGACATGATTCTGCTGGGAGAAGAGCAGAAAAAAACAGGCGTTTCTGATAACATGTTCACTTTGAGTGCAACAACATCATTCCATCTTGCAAATGTCAGACAGGAAATGCTGGAGCTCAGCTTTCATTCTCTATGAGCGCTCTCACATCACATATATATGAAGTTGGCTGCCGTTCTGAGCCTCTGCGCCACATCTAACCCCACGATTGGACCGGTATCAGAGCTGGGGAGATCCTATCAATGACTCTGAGCTCGGTGTGAGAGAAACGGCATGCACTGGGGTCCCTCTTAATCCTTTGTTTAATGTAAATGGACGTGCTGAGCTATGGCTGGAGAGCTGCCTGAGGCAGGCCCGATTCCCCCGCCCCATGCCTGATTACCCTGCTAAGAGGGTTACCATACCATATAACACGCTCTCATTAAAGAGCTAACCCTGCCACCAACCACAAAAAGAGCTGTGATGCTGAGATGCTGACACATAACGGGATTTTGATCATTACATTAATATTGAGTCTATAAATGTGTCGTTCTCCTTCATTTTGCTGTAATTGAGCTTTTCTGCTTTTGCAATTGTGTTTTAGGATTATTTCGAGTAGGTTGCTGTGGCAGATGGGAGGTAAATTTGTAAAGATTTATAGTGAGTTTCCCATGTTACAAAATTCTTTTTTTTTTCCCCAAACAAAAGTCATCACGTCATAGTTCATAATTTTGTCATACTGCATAAAATATTGCATAAAATCAAGTTTCCTTTATCCATAGCCACAAATTTGACTTTCAGGAGTTATTATGTTGGTGGATGAGGATTCTCCCCAATGTGTAAAGCGCTATATAAATGTAAGGAATTAAAAATATTATTATTATTATTAACATTAAAATTAAGCCAAACTAAACAAATAAATAAATAAATGTATTCATTAATAAGTGTTTATTTTCATAATAATTAATGAAATTGCTCTATATCTCTAACCCTTTTATATTTCGAGTGCTACTTGTGCAGTGTAAATTAAAGCTTCAGATAATTGAAGGTAGTTGAAATGATAGTAAGACGGTTTGTTGGCTAATTCTTCTCTCATTAGATCCACTGCAGTCTGTTTTAGATCAACTGCTTAATTCAATTAGCAGGTTAAGTGATAATTTCCTTAGATATAGAGTGATTTCATTAATTGTTAAAACAAATAATGAATGAATTATTTGATGTTCATTTTTTTAACAATTAATGAAATCACTCTATATCTGTGTTCATGTAAATTACAGTTTCAGATAATTGAAGGTAGTTGAAAGGCTAATAAGAAAGTTTGTTGGCTAATTCTCATCACATTAGATCCAATGCAGCCTATTTTGGATCAACTGCCTAATTCAATTAGCAGGTTAAGTGATAATTTCCTTAGATATAGAGTGATTTCAGTAATTGTTTTAAAAATAATTAATTAATTAATGTTCATTTCTAATAACAATTCATTAAATGACTCTATAGCTAAATAAATTATCACTTAACCTGCTAATTGATTTAAGCAGTTGATCTAAAACTGGCTGCATCAGATCTAATGAGATTAGAATTAGCCAACAAACATTCCTACTACCCTTTCCATTACCTTCAATTATCTGAAACTGTAATTTACACTACACAAGAGCCCTTGTAATGTCATGGAAGAATAAAATAAAAATAAATTTAATTAAAGTGTTTATTTCAACAATTAATGAAATCCCTCTACTTATAAGGAAATTAAGACCAAACCTCCTAATCAAATTAAGGGATTGATTAAATATCTGGAACTAATCTAATGAGTTAAGAATTGGCTGCCACACAACTTTTATCCACCTTTAATATGCCAGTCTTGAGACAATCATTAACACTAGACAGCCAGAGCACCATATAAGCCATCATACAACGACTGTCTGCTGACTGTACAGATGAGCATCGTTTTTTTGTCTGTAACATCCAGAGACCATGAGACGCTGTGGCAGAGGAAGCCAAAACGCTGCCGCTAGCCACATTAGCCTGGACAAAGAGCATGGGCGTTGTAGGTCAAGGGCTGCAGGTGAGCTAATGTCCTTCTACTGCCCACTGAGACTGAGAGGAGATGAGAGAGAGGCAGGCTGGGTAATGAAGGCAGCCCAAGGTGCCTCCAGAACTCCATCTCCCAGCCCTGCCAAGTTTTTCAGCATGTGGCTCATCGTGGGACGAAAACAAATTTGACACCGGGAGAGATTATTTTAACACCAAACTGTGAGTTAATCTGTTCACGTGCGTGCGGCGGCCGTACACTCCGGCGCATGAGGGATGTGTGGGTTGCAATGGGCTGTCAGGCCCAATTGCTCTCAGGCCCTTCAAAGTATGACTACTTCATTTGAAGACGTGCCATCAATTTGCACACATGGCTGAGCACTTAAGCCTCACACTCTCAATATGAGATCTTTAATACAGTTCAGTAAGGGAGCTTCATAAAACAAAACTATAGTCTCAACCTTGCTGCAATAATATTAATTTTGTTATGCATACTAAAATGTAAAAAAAAAAAATAAAATAAAACATACAACAAATGACACAAACACCTCCCAGAAGTCTTAGATGAGCTCTGCGGCAGCCAACAGAAGTGGACAATGGAAGTCAATGGAAGTTAATCAAGCGGGATACCGCAGCTGTGCAAACAAGCAAAGTCTGTTAGTTAGTGCAGAGAAAGGCAACGGAGACCCAGACCGATCCGCGCCCCTATTTTCTTAAGGCGAAACCGAGGCCTCAATTTTAATCAGCCAATAAATTGTTTCCTGTAATTATATCAAACAGAAAGTGATGTCTAAAACTGTGGAGCGTTAATTGAAAATCAAATGTAAGAGCAAAGTTCGGAAGGGGTGTGCGGCAGCGGCGGAGACTAGAGGAAGCAGCGAAAGCGCTGAAAAAGAGTACAAGAGAGAGGGATTTTTTATTCATGGATCCAAAGAGCCTGAGCTTCCAGCACAACAACCCCCACCTTCATCTTCAATGGACTGCGAGCGAAACAAAGCACTTCTTTTGTATTACACAGTAAATCAAGCGGTATTATTTTACCTCTAAAATATTCAGTCTCTCAGGCCTTTCCCTCCAGTCTCCAGCCATCAGTCAAACTGCTGAGGCATGATAGAGTGAGAGAGAGAGAGAAAGAGAGGCTGACTCCATCCTCCTGTAACATGTGTCTACAGCAATTTTACTCCAAAACGCAACAGATCTGAGCCAGGGCCCCGTAACAGTATTTGTCAGTTGGAGTTAATAATTCATTAGGAGAGCCGGGAGGGCGGCTCAGCCCATGAGCGCTGGGGTTCGTGAGTTTTGCCCCACAATCCCTCCCAACCATAACACCCTCCCGCCCCACTCACATCCACCCGGCTAATCTGCAGAATGGAACAATGTGGCTGGCGTTTAACCGGAATAAAGGCCTGATTCCTAGATGGCTTTTTTCCTTTAAGCACACTTCAGAATCATTTAATTCCTGCCTACAAGCCATAAAATAAAAACCAGAATGTGGCATATGACAGAGGAAAGGAAGCAGCCCCGACACCACCGTATTTCATCAAATTAAATGCTTTTTTTTCCGCTGCAAGGATACAAACAGGGAGCCACCGCAGTGCTTCCTTTTATTCGTATTAATAATTCAATCTGTTTCTCCAGTAAATAAGTCCGATCCATTGGCCTTTGTGCATATTAAGCAGAGAATATATCAGCTAAGCCAGAGTGGCCTCATATGAATTCCTGTCAGTCCTCTCCCGCTCAGGCCTGATTACACAATAACAATGGACGGCTAACAAACCAAACCAATCAATAAGTGTAGGGCAGCACAGCTTGTCTTTTTGCAGGCCGAGGCCGAGAGAAAGGCCCCATATATAGCTGACAATATTGCAATACGTTTATGAGGATTAGGAGTTAAGTTCTCGGCATGAGTTCTCATGTAGCCTGGAATGCTTCGACTCATGAATTGTTGCCGCTGCTAACGTTTCATCACGCACTGACCTCTGTTTAATTGGTTAGTGGCATTAGAAGACACCCCGCGCTGGTGTTTCTTCAGGGGGTCTCATGACTGGGGGCCATGTGTCTTGGGATATCCACTTTCGCCCCGCTCTTCTGTGTCCCCCGTGTCTTTCTGTTGCCCTTTTATAGACAATGGCGATAAGTAACTCCTGAGCTACGGTGTCACTGCTGCCCCCTTTTCCTTCGGTCACCCCACACCCCCTGAAAACCGCAGACCCCCTAAATCACCAGCCACTCCTGAAAGGAAATATTAGAAGGCCTCTTTTCGCTCCAGCACCACCACCCAGACCTATATGAAGAGAAATAATCAAATAAAAAGAGGGTAAAACAAGAGGGCCATTGTTGAAGGAGCTAACGATGGGTGAGCAGAAAAATGGCAAAAGCTGCTTTATGACAGGGCTTCAAGTTTCCATGGATAACAGCACACACACACACACACACACACACACACACACACACACACACACTTGCATGAGTGAGTGTACGTTCATGCTTGAGCATACGCATACACACACGCTTCCAAAATACAGCCTCATAGTTAGGCCCACACGGAATCTGTGTGTGCAGAATCTGCAGATTTCCACTGATTCTTAGCCCATCATTGAGTCTATGTATTTACCTGTGTAAATTTAGATTTACTCCGTTTTTAAATTAATTTCACTAATATTATTGTAATATATTAAAAGTAATATCAAATTGTTCTTATGATTTATTTACAATATAGTTTGTAAAGTAATATTTTCTGTCTTTTAGCACAGCGGTTCCCAACAGGGGGGTCCCGGCCCACAAGGGGGCCTCAGTGAGCACTGTGGGGGGATCGCGTCATATTTTTTAAAACATTTTTAGCAATGGACGATTAGAAGAATGATCATGTTGGTTTAGTTCATTTTATCCCCTGGTTGACCACAAAAAGGACAAATGGCTAATTCGTCCTTCTCAAAAGAGTCTCACTGATTCGCCTTCAGCAGCTAATTGTAATGACCCAAGCATACTGGACCAAGGTAAGGAAGCTCCAAACATTTCGAGTCGCAGCGCTAGCATTACTGGAAAGATGAAATACCAAAAAAAGTTGCCTGAACTATGGTTTTATTCTATTTTCTTGAAGCAAAGAGTCCCTAACCCAGCCAAAGTGTAATATCCGCGCCGAAGTTCTTGCTAATGAATGCATGAGGCAGTCCAAAATAATAAGACATTTGCAGAAAACTCATTTCCTATATCACAAGGTGTACCCAAAACAAACGGCCTACTGATGTTTTGCTTTTCTATTTTACATGAGGCTATTAGTTGTGCATAAACATATAGATATAGTAAGAAATATACACTGTAAAAAATAAAAAGTTGAGTTAACTTAAAATTTTAAAACCAGCCTTTTCAGTCAACTTTAAAAAATAATTTGGCACAACTTCACTGAAGCTTAATAAACTCTAAATTTATTTGGAGCTGGTTGCTTTAAAATGTTACGTTAACTCGACTTTTTATTTTTTTACAGTGTATCGTTTGTTTGAAAACAATCTTTTTTTTGTCATACCTACTGCAAACTTATATGAGCGATAATTAAATGTGGAAGGGGGCCTTACAATATTTTCCAGCGGAAAAGGGGGTCTCAGGCATTAAATAAAAGTGCTATTTTTTATTTCATATGTTAAGTTTTTAGTTATGATACCCCTAAAATCATTCAGCATAAATCCACAGATCTTTTACAAAATTCTCAGCAGAAATAGCAAAAAATGTCAGCAGATTCTGTCTGGCCCTAGTTATAAGAAACGCAAAGGTAGGACGGAGAAAGTTACAGCAAGTCTGCTATTAAAACAACTCTTCAAATGAAAGTTTAAAAGGCTAATCATAAATCTGAAACAGGACACTCCAATGCAATTATTCTAAGTGTAACAGGAAGCACTTGCGTCTGAAAGGAAATCCGTAAAAAATGAAATGAGCAACTGTGTATTGTGCGCTGTTCCTGTGGCGAAGTTTATAATAATACGCTTTTATGATAATTATGCCAGTTCGGGGAGTATAAACAGAGAGTGATACATTTGCAAAATACATTTAAATAATACAAACAAAACAAGTACACATGAATAAGTGTTGAAAACAAATGATGAATACTGATGACTTACAGTTTTACTAATGCAGCTATTGTAGACAGGAGGGCTTGACATTAACACCCGCCATATATACAGATATATTTTGCTTGTTTTGACATAGTATTTAAAATTTGTGGCTAATAAATAATGATTTATTATGTTTGGTGGGGTCACAGATAAATTTGGTAAATCCTTAGTGTTGAGCTCTGCAAAGTCATGTGAAAAAAAAAACTAATTGCAATGCGACACTATGAAACCATATCCCATTTGCACATGCACATTAAGCAAGTTCATATACAACAACAATAAAGTGAAATATTATATATAACTCATAACTCAAGTCTAAATCAAGTAATTTTACCATGTCAAAGTCAAATTTATGTATATAAAATATCTTTTCCCAACAACAAAATTGTAGCTAGTGAAAATGGTGAGTGACTAGTAATGGTGGAAATCTACTAGACAGAGTGGCTGGTGATCAAAAAAGTTAATGTCAAGACCTGGTAGCAAGTATTCAGTTACTAGCACGGGAGTCATCAGTATTCATTTTCAGACAAGAGTGAAATGTTAAACATACAATATTCCCACTCATCATTACAAAACATGACTGTCGAGATTTGTGTTAAGAATTACACTCCTGCACTGGTGTCCCTCAGAGAGCGAGAACAGGCATAATGAGTTTGCATATGTGTCTTTGTGTGAGCGTCTCTCTCTGACAGCAGATCACATAGGTGACGGCACAGACTCTCAGAGTCCTCACCTCCTATAATCAGCCCTCTGTCACCTGTGAAACCTGGGCTGGAAAATTATCGTCCCTGCTGTAGCTGTTTAGCACCTTCAAATTATCACCTTCCATTGTACCTGAGCAGTCTTTCCATCAATGAACCATCATCCGAGACAAAATGCTGTCTGCTGAAATCAGGAACTGCTTCTGAGTTAGCAATATATAAGATGTTTAATATAAGATAAAATAAACATTTATTTTAAGATCTCTTCTTATGGCAATCACTCTTATATGTAAACAAACTAACTTGTAAACAAAAACAACCAAATTAAGAATAAGTCTAGTACTTATTCTTTATAACAGTAATAAAAATACCACTATTAAATATACAAATTAAACAAAAATAAACACAATGAATTCCTACTGCTGAAATAACCATTAATATTATTTTTTTTATATTATTATTATTATTATTATATTCTATATTTCTAATTATTATATTGTTATTATTATTATATTATATTATATTATATTATATTATATTATATTATATTATATTATATTATATTATATTATATTATATTATATTATATTATATTATATTATATTATATTATATTATTATTAAAGAAGTAGATCTAATTTAAATGACAGAAGCGTCACATAACTTCACTGTTAAAAAACATTATACAAAAAAAGTTGCAACAATAATAGTAATAAAAACTACTACTAGTGTGACTAATTATAATAATACGCACATATAAAATATTATTAAAATAATTATGCATGTAAAAATATTCTAAATGTATCAATCAGTGAAAAAACTATGATTATTATAAAAAATAAAGTGTCTTTTCAACTCATCGCATAAGACTTTATCACAACTATGTATAGACACCTCTAATAATCTCAGAAACACCTTTTTTATTGCACTCCATAAACGTTAACCTTGCAACCCTTAAAAATCAGCTATGACAGCTGTTCCTTCACACATCACTCGCTCCTTTACTGTCTTTCAGCTGCTTTGACACTCCATAATACAACTTATATACATCATGCAAAGTCAAGAAGAACATTAAGTCAGCATATTACTAAAAATGAACCCTAGACCCCAAAAATTACCTTAGTAATAATTATGCAAAGAAAACAATCCTGATAGAACATTAGCTCAAGCATCCTGTGGCTGTTCTCACTGTGTTAGAAGTGTGTGTGAACGAGTGTGTACACTCACATAACGTCCCCCTCAGCCTGTCTGGCCGCTCCTGTCCCTCTCTGGTCTTCAAACAGCACTTCAGCGCTGGATGGCATAACACTTCCTCAAATTCTGACACATACAAAACACACACAAAAGCACTTGAGCGCAGGCAGGCCGTTCGTCCCAGTCACGGCACGTCTTGTCAGAACACATCCGACGCCACGCTGAACGGAGCCACCGGCAGAGCAGCTGTTCAGCTCCTCCGCTAACACACACACACACACACAAAACCAGTCTCGCTCGCACGTGTGTTTCGTTCAGTCCCCGAATGGCCAGAGATGATTCCGAGATTTCAAGAAAAGCAGCTCGCCGATTCTCCGTCCCTCGCTTGGGGCCTTACAGGGCGGCAGTTCCCAAAGTGCCTGGTGTCAGTGCTGCAGTTAAGCAAACTTTACAGCCAGTGAAGCCATCAAGCAACACAGCCTATTTGCTGAGCAACAGTGGAGCTTTGTGGTTTCCCTCACAGTTGACAGTAAGTTATGAGCCCTTTGTGAGCGCAGGGGAAGGAAAACAGAGATCGGAATTTGGCAGGAAAATATAATACAGAATTCTCCTGTCTGTGGAACCTGGATTCTTTTTTTTTTTCCTTCTTTCTGTTTCTCTCTCTCTCCCTTTTCCTCTTACTCTCTCTGTCCCTCTCGTTTCTTTTTTTGTGTGTGGAAACAATCAAGCATTGTTGGAGGAAAGAAAAGCAAGTCTGACAGATGAAATATAGTGGGGGCCCCTTTTTGGAAAAACAGTAAACAAAGCACCATTCAGGGACAGGTCCTCTCTGTCATTTATAAAGATACTTTTCTTCAGAGCGGGTGACTTTTTACCAAAGGAGACAACAAATCGAGTGTAAAATCTCCAACAGTCTACTGTGACGAGAGACAGAATGAAGCAGGAATACTAAAGATAGACAGAGGAAGGGGGCTGTATATTGCTCAGGTTCACAATAAACATATTAGACAAGATGGAGGATGATAGACTGGGAAGTGGGGTAGGCAGGGGGGTGCGAGACAAAAGTGACTAGCTAAAAAACTTTCTTTTTTTCAGACTAGCCAAAAATGGGGACAATGGCTAATTATGAGGGAGTAATTTTGCCGCCAGAGGACTGGAGAGAATGAATGGACGCATGAAAGGCTGAGGGCTATTCAAACCCGTGTCAGCGAGAACTGTATGCCTACAGTCTTCAGACTGGAGCTCATGAGGTCATCACTGGCAGCCGGTGCCCAGAAAAACTTGGGCTGGTACAACTGCCGTTTGGACATCTGGAATGCCGGCACACAGTGGGCTGCTTTCTCCAGCCACTGTCCCCTAATTCCTTTCTTTTCCAAAAATAGGACGCCTTTTTTTTTTTTTTTTTTTTTTTGCACCAGTTGCTACTTAATGAAATTGGAAAATTTTGCAGTGTTTAATGAAAAGAAAAGCTGCTTTGTTACCTTCCTTTCTCGTCACATAAATAGCATTTGTGTGGACAAAGAAAATACCTTCAATGATCCACTATTTTGGGTAGACAGCAGCTCATTATCTTCAGATTTTCGCAGATTTTTAGCCCATCATTAAGTCTATGTATTTAGTTGTATGTAAATTTATATTTATTCAGTTTTCAAATCAATTTCAGTAATATGACTAATTTGAAAATGTTTATATGATTTACTTACAATACACTTTGTAAAGTAATAAAAAAAATAAATAAATAAAAAAAAAATCTGTCTTTTAGTTGATATATGGTAGATATATTATATGAGATACTTGCTTTGTTTACCAAATAAATGGATCTAATCAGATTTGCATTGTAAAAATTAAATAAAAGTAAAAAAAAAATTTTTTTTTTTAATTTTAACATTAGTTAGTTTTAGTTATGATTCACCCAAAATCAATCAACATAAAACCGCAGATTTTTTTTTAATTCTCAAGTTCTCCTGGTTAACGCATGTGCCGAATTTTCCTTGTTAATCTTAAGCCAATTGTAATTGGTTGGTTTGGTTCAATTTGGTATTTCCACAACCCTCGCAGAGCTCGGGGGATCAGAGTGAACGCTCCTACTCCACACTCTGATCCAAATCCGCAGATTTTTTACAATATTCTGCGCAGAAATAGTAAAAAATGTCCACAGATTATGTCTGGTCCCAGTTGTCACTACTTCAATCCCTAATTCTGCTGAAACCTTTATTATTTTATGAAATGAAATGAATGACACAAATTATATTATTATTCTGAGACAGCGTAATGGAGAAGAAGACATGATCAGGGAGTATCAGGAGTGGATGCCAAAACAGCCACAATTCATGTGATGCATCATTCGGCAAAATTATAATAGGGGTAGTTTGTTCACTCCACCCAGATGAGGCCATGTAATAGATGCCTGACGAATCGCAAGGGTCAGCTAGGACACATCTCAAAGAACTACGATTAAACCTTATTATGTCGGGCCAAGTGACATTGATTGCCGATTTAAACCTCTGAAACTAATTCATTCGCCCCTGTTCAAGGGAAAGCATGGGCAACAGTGTGTGGCCACGGTGACAGGTCGGACGAAGGCAGCTGAATAAAAAACCCACTAAACGAACGACTGGCACTCATGTCTGTCAGGAGGTGGTTAGAAGTTCCCCACATGACTGACAGCCGATACAAAAAAAGAGGGAGAGAGGGAGAAGGAGAACAGAGAGGGTGAGACGGAGAGTCCGTCCATCGATCTGTGTAATTGCCACGAAAATCTGAGTCAGAGAGTACATGAAGGGTTGATGTTTTAGCAATGCTAAGATGGAGCGGCGCAGGGAAAAAGCGGTAAAGTGAATACGAAACACGCTGAACCACGGTCTAATAAAAGCGGGAGCTGACAAGCATGGTTGAACAGAAAAATGTGCAGTAGATTTGTACCCAGGCCAGAAAGCAGGCACATTACTGGATTAGCCGCTGACTGATACAGAAAATGTCTCACCCGTCTGCTATTAAACCATATGTCTGACCAACTCACATGCTCCCGTTTCAGATAAAACAGCACAGTAGTGTCTTAAAAATGTTCTCAGCAAGCTGGAAAAATATCTTACTGAAAAAAAGCCCTCTACAGTCGCTGACGGGCCTCCTCAGCCAGTGGTGAGTAGCATTACGATGGTCTGCTCCATTCGTAACACAATCCTTGCGGCAGCCGCAAACAGTTCAAACTTAAGTATAGTCATGTTGACTAACACCTTTGTCTCTCTTTCTTTCCTTCTTTCTGCTCTCCTTTTCCTGGCAAGGGCAGACGCGTGCATCACGACAGGCTTTCAGAATGAAATCATTAACTAAATTGCTTTCTTTTTTAAAAACCGCAAGTGTGTGACAGGGGTGGTGTGTATCTGTCTCTGGCTGCTGTCCATCATTTTGGGTTCGGGCTCGGCCTCTGTTGTGGTTCTCCGTCACCACAGCCATGCAGCAGGGACCGGCTCTGTGACTTTCCTGGGCCCCCGTACCAAATAATCAAGCAATCTAAACCCCGCTCCCCGAATTCATGAGCCCAGCCTGCCTGCCAGCAGCACAAAGAGGCCTTTTGTGCTTCCGAAAGTGTGTGTGTTCTCAATACTGACTGTATGGATCATCATCAGTGAATCAATCAAAAGCATATTAAACAAATACACATTTTCAGCTGGGCCATTCAGCGAAGGGTTTGTGGGAAGAGTGAGCAAATTAACACCACTTCTGTTTGTCATCGAAGCACGGAGCCACCCGACGTATTTATGAGCAAGTTCGTGGAGATGCACGACGCACTTTTCAGTTTGAAAGAAGCTGCGAGGAAGAGAAAATTGAAAGCAAACTGTAAAACAAAAGAAAATGTCTATGTGCCCTCAGACAGCGAAGGGGTGAATAACCCGGGGCAAAAAAAAGAGACTGTCGCATCAAGTCCTTGGTAACATTGTATCTGGCACGGGGAGACTTGAATAAGCAAAGCAAACACAGGGAAAGTAAATAGGTAGCGAAGGCCGGACAAATATTTGATAAGCGGATAGGTATTGTGGCAGTGTGGGACGTGTGGCACAGGTCTTCCTTCCCCTCCTCCCCTTGATCCCGCTCTCCATTTCTGTGTGCGAGGCAGCAGATGTGTCTTTCACAGCCTGCAGAGTGTGCAACCAATCCGCAAACAATAGCTAGCCACCGACAAAGGTCATCTTTCGCAATCTGTGCGTTATCAGAGGCTGAAAAAACAGCGAGCATGCGGTTAGCCCGTGCTTGACGCACGTCGTGTGGCACTCCATGTCTGTGTGTGTTTTAACCCCTCACTACAATGCTACTTGAGCCTTCTTAATAAGCCAATTACACAAGTTTAAGCCACCTCTTTGACCTCGAGCTAAGCTAACAGTTGGTGTAAACAAGTAAAATCCTATTAACCTAATAATATACACGGAAGCAGGCGGCAGCACCAGCAGTTCAGGCGCTAAAGCCTCTCGGAGTCTTAACTACAACGGGTCTGGTCCACCGGAGCAACAGTGGCCATGAGCTTTGTGCTCCCAATCAGGGTCATAAGTTAATCTGCAGCAGTTATTAGAGCACTTGTCAGAATGGATGTGCTAATTTAGCTAGCCCATATTAAGCCTCTCCACTTAGACGCCTAAAAACAAACAAGTCCCCTGTCATTACATTAATACACATTTAAGACTGGAAACTGCTGAAATGAACACTAATTAGAGCCTAAATAGACCCCATAATCCAGCAGTTACAAAGAAAGCGAGAGTGTGCCTTTTTTCTCACTATAGTGCCGTGGCTAACAATTTAGCATTGTGTCTGATGAGCTTGTTTCATTTACTGTAGCGGCACTTAACTTCCTAACTGTTCCTCTTATGATCACAGAGGGGAAAAAAAACAAACTTGGGGATTTATTTTTTATGAAGCCAACTTCTAAGTGTTTCCTCTTGAAATCGAGAGCTGCATTATTCATAAAAGTGCTGCATTTTAAAGGCGACAAACAACGCCTTTTATGCAGCGTTATGAAAGCATAATGTGGGCAGATGCTCCTTCTGTTTTGTTCTGATGTCACCTTCATAGCAAATGCAGACAGTTTTTGGGTAAATATTTAACAGTAGGCCATTTAGCCAGATACAATTTGAGCATGTGGGGAGTATGTGTGTGTGTATGTGTACTTGTGCATGTGTGTCAGAAAACGTTCCCACCAGGAGTCATTTCAGAGGAGATGATAAATAAGTGAGATCCTTAGTACTTTATTCTTTCATTCTAGTGTGCGTACGTGTGCAGTTTAGCTTATTTGACTATAATAGTTTAGTGCTAGAGGCATACATGTATTCAAAGCACCATAACTGCTTCTTGATGTAACCGTCCCCTCAGGTTGAAAGGATCACCGTGTGGCTGTGTGCTCAAGTTTATCTACATGTCAGCACTAGTGGTATGTTTTTCTCATGAAACATCAAATCTGAAGGCTTAAAGAATGTTCACACTGTTTCCGTACACACCAGTAACACACTATTGCATGTAGACACTAACCGCCCACTTTATTAGGTACACCTGTGCAACTGCTCATTAAAGCAAGTTTCTAATCCGCTAATCACATGGCAGCAACTCAAAGCATTTAGGCATGTAGACATGGTCAAGACGATCAGATGCAGTTCAAACCAAGCATCAGAATGGGGAAGAAAAGTGATTTAAGTGACTTTGAACGTAGCATGATTGTTGGCGCCAGATGAGCTAGTCTGTGTATTTCAGAAACTGCTGATCTACTGGGATTTTCACGCACAACCATCAGAAAATATCAATTGAGTGGCGGTTTTATGGGTGCAAATGCCTTGTTGATGACAGAGGTCAAAGGAGAATGACCAAACTGGTTCCAGCTAATATAAAGACAACAGTAACTTAAATAACCACTCGTTACAACCGAGGATTTCTGCAGCAACATTCTGATTGTAGGGTCAGAATTTGGCATCAACAACATGAAAGCAGGGATCCATCCTGCCTTGTATCAACGGTTCAGGTTGGTGGTGGTGGTGGTGTAATGGTGTGGGGGGTATTTTCTTGGCACACTTTGGGCCCATCGGTACCAATTGAGCATTGTGTCAATGCCACAGCCTACCTGAGTATTGTTGCTGACCATGTCCATCCCTTTATGACCACAGTGTACTCATCTTCTGATGGCAACTTCCAGCAGGACAACGCACCATGTCATAAAACGCAAATCATCTCAGGCTGGTTTCTTTAACATGAAAATGAGTTCAATGTACTCAAATGGCCTCCACTGAGAACCTTTGGAATGTGGTGGAATGAAAGATTCGCATCATGGATGTGCAGCCGACAAATCTGCAGCAACTGCGTGATGCTATCATGTCAATATGGACCAAAATCTCAGAGGAATATTTTCAGTACCTTGTTGAATATATCCCACGAAGGATTAAGGCAGTTCTGAAGGCAAAAGGGGGTCTAACCCAGTACTAGTAATGTGTACCTAATAAAGTGGCCAGTGAGTGTATGATATCAGTATAAATTCATACATTTTTTTTTCTTTAATATCCCAGCAGCTCTAGATCTAACTGCTCTTAGCTTAAGGAGAAAAAAAAGTGTGGGGGATGGGGGTGAAAACATTTGTGACTGACAGGTTAGGTAATTTAATGCTACCACTTCACTGGGCTCTCCACTTTTAAAACACTGAGTATCTCTTGGCCAGTTAGTGAGCATCTGTCTGTCTCTGAGTCTCTGTGTAATGTGGTATGTCACATTATGAGCTCAGGAGTCAAGTGTAGATTACAGCGCTCTGTAGCACCCTTACTATTAAACTGTTGGGAGAGCAGCTTGACATACAAGGTGAGAGGAGGTGTGTTTGTGTGTGTGTGTGTGTGTGTGTGTGTGTGTGTGTGTGTATGTGTGAGTGATTATGTAGTGGACCCAGAGGCCAAGGTTTGGAGACAAGCAGCGGCTTCAACTATGTTTAAGCACTTACTCTACAAATCCCCACTCTTTCTCTCTTTTTTAACAGCCTACAACCACCTATCAGTCTCAGGGTTTACATCATGGTCCCTTTAAAAAAAAGAGAGCCAGAGCTGGGAAAAATACCTCATGCTGAGTAACTCATAACCCTGCAGCATAATTCTCATTGTGTAAAAAAAAAAAGCTGGTCACAATGCTTCATCAGCTGAGCAAGCCAGAAAGCAAACAGGAAAACTCCACTGTATATCACACATACACAGAGGCATAAACAGGGAATAAAACAAAGGAGCCATAACGTGACCGCATAGGTCTTAATTGAGTTCGCCCCTTTCAAGCGTGCTATTATTTGTGGCTAATGGCATCCACTGGCCCTCTCTCATTACTTGAGTGGGTCTTGAACAAGCCTCTCGTTTGATACAGTTAGAGTTAATGCACTATGAACAGATACACTGCTAGTCATCAGCGATCTGCATATTCAATAACTTCCGTAATTACAGCCGCAATTCATCAGATCCAATCTGATTGCAGATGGGAAGTGAGCGAGAGAGCGCGAGAGAGGGAGAGAGAGAGAGAAAGAGAGAGAGAGGGAGGGAGAGGTTTGATTCCTGGAGGACACAATCTAATCACAAAACTAACATGATAATTGAAATCTAAATTGAAAGGGTTGGTGAGCCATGCACAACTGTGTATCGAGGCAGAGAGCGGAAGTGCTTGTGCCTTGAAAGCAGAGGAGAGGAATAAAAGATGCTGATGGAGGGAAAGAGAAAACGAGAAAAATGGAGGGAGGGATGAAATGGCTGGAAGACAAGCTGAAGGACCATTGAGTCATCACAGGGTAGTTTTCTTAAGACTCATTGTGCTGGACAACGTAAAGCCCAATCATGAAGCATTTGGCATGTCACAACATATTATTGTGAGCCAAAAGCAGTATCGATGAGAACGGAACATCTGAGGAAAACTCACTTTTAAGTATGTCCACATTAGAAGAGGTCTATTAATGTGGTTTTTATAATAATATATGATTAAATAATGTGATTTAGTCTTGCAAAAAAGAAATAAAACAAATAAATAGCCTGGAATAACATCCTTTTAAACGTGTTTTGTATTTACATTGATTTTAATGCATGTCTTATGCAAAAGTTTGGTCACCCCTGATCATTTTCATAATTGCAAGCCATAGCCTGCTGGCCTTTCAGATCAGCAATTTCATTTGGGTATATTTTATACCCTATAGAGAAAAAACAGCATTTAGTTTGACATAACATTTATTTAATCAACATAAGGAATGCAATTTAAGTCATAACAAAAAAGTGCAGAAATTTGGGCACCCCAACTGAATAATGACATCAGTCTTTTGTACAGCCACCTTTTGCTTAAATAACAGGCTGTATTCAGTCCTTTAAGTCTTGCTGAAGGCATTTTTGGCCATTATACCTTGCACAATTACTCCAGTTTAGTCGAGCATGAACGGTCCTTTTCAAATCAATCCATAGATTTTCTGTGATATTCAAGTCTGGGGTCTGGGATGGCCATTCTAGAACATTGTATGATATCTGAGCATGAATTCCTTGGTAGATCTGAAACTGTGCTTTGGGTCACTGTCCTGCTGAAACATCCAACCCTGTCATAACTTCAGCTTCTTGACTGATTCCTAAACATTGTTCTTCAGAAGCAGCCGAATGGCATTTGACTTCGATCTTCTCATATGAACACAGAGCACATTATTATGCAGCCACAGAGGGGTGCCCAAATTTTTGCACAAGACTGTATGTGCATTAAAACAACAACAAAACCCTAAATTCCAAAATTGATTCTCTCTTAAAACTCCATTCAGTCAAGTCAGGCTTTTAAAAATTAGCATTTTCGATTAGATTTTCAATAATGTTCAAGTCAGGGGACTGGGATGGCCATTCTAGAACATTGTATTATGTCTGAGCATGTATTTCTTGGTAGATCTGGAACTGTGCTTTGGGTCACTGTCCTGCTGAATCATCCAACCCTGTCATAACTTCAGCTTCTTGACTGATCCCTGAACATTGTTCTTCAGAAGCAGCCGAATGGCATTTGACTGCGATCTTCTCTTTTAAACATAGAGCACTTTATTATGCAGCCAGAGAGGGGTGCCCAAATTTTTGCATTAGACTGTATATGCATTAAAACAACTGCAAAATCCCAAATTCCAAAACTGATTCTCTCTTAAAACTCCATTCAGTCATGTCAGGCTTTTACAAAGTAGCATCTGATGAGTCACAAGCATCCGGTTCGCAACAAGAGGTTCACATAATTATTCTGCAGGTGGGTGGGTGGGTTCGTCATGTGCTCTGATCGTTTTCTTTCCTATCTCTCTTTTAACTGTCGTCATGCAAAGCAGAGAGCTTTACAATTTCTCCCGTCTGCTGAGCTCCTCCTCAGCCCTCAATAACAGTTACTCTGTAATGCCAAATTCATTAACCTGTGCTGCTGTTACAGTGGCCCTGACCATAAATTAGGTTAATGTGAGCGGACATATTCCACTGCTAATAGGGGATATAAAATGAAAGAGGGACGGAGATTGTAGATCATAAACATATTGTCCCTGACAAAACGTCCTAATGGCTCTTTGTTCACTTTAACTGTTTGACAAATGTTTTTTAAAGGACGAACAAAAGATTTGGAGAAAAAAAATGATTGAATTAAATAATGTAACGTTAATAATTAATTAAATATTCATAGTGCGGGATCAAACTATAGATGTTAGCTCCTTTGGAATCATTTATTGGAGAGACTTATGCCGTAGTCATAAGTCATAAGTTCTGTCGTACGGTGCTGCGAGAAGGGGCAGGATTAAACAAGATGATTAGACATTTTAAATAGGAAGCGATTGGTCCATATTTTACATTTCTCTCCAGAGAAGTCATGCTTTGATCTTCGATTTGTCTCATGCAGTCACGTGACGCGATTTCGCAGGTCAGAGTTCACCAAGCTTGAACTTTCCAATGCATCGAACTGTGAAAACTTGTCGCACGAGCTTGTGTTTCCTGTCTGCTGCATTCGCATGCATATGAATGGAAGTCTATGGGGTGAAAAGTGCAGTGTGACCGCAGCTTAACTTCAGTATAAACCACATTCCACACTGATGTTAATTTTTAAGTAAATGTCATAGTATATGACGGCGTTCAAAATCTGATTTGAACCCTGTGTCAAATCTGATAAACTAGCACAATTGATGAATTTCAGAATAATATTATTTGTGGACATCTACATATTTCTGTTGGACAGTTCCCATGGATAAAGAAAAAAGTTAAGGGCAGTCAGGAAAACTGCTAAGGCCTCGGTTATCGGGTGAACAAAGTGCCAGGAACAACTAGAGCCGTGCAGAAACCTGTTCTCTCCTCTGCTCTCCCCTCCCTCTCTACACCACAGCACTGGGAATAGCGATGGGAATGACTGGAGGCCGTCCAAACAACATCTGACAGCTCCGTCTAATTGGAGAAGTTATTTTCTTCCAGATTTTAGGCGTAAATCTAGTCAGTGTTTATTCAGAGTCAGTTAGGAACAAGTAGGTTTTGGCCGAGCTGCACTTTTGTTCCTGCTTGCTAAACTGCATCACTTCCCTCTGCTCCTCCCCTTCCATCTCTTTTCAAGACGTGTCGAGAGGAGCCAATGTGAAGGTCCCGCACCCATGACGGCGCCGAACAAACGTGACACCCAAAACAAACTGCTATTGTTCAGGGAGACACAAACCTTGGATTACGTGACGACCTCTCGTCTCCTCTGTCCTCCCCTAGTCTTACCAAACAACTTTTACCAAAGAGCCTATTAGGCCAGAATTCCACTTTGTTGTTAAAAAGGGTCTCGTCCTTTCAGAGCTCCAGCTCTTTCGCTCCTATTTTTCAATCAAAGGTGCTGGAGAAACACAAGTCCATTGTTCGTCTCGCAGATGGAAGCTGGAGTTACTAGGGCAACAGCTCTAATCCCTCTTTTTACCACCTTTCTTTATATTATTGGCCCATCAAGTGGTACCTTTTAACTCAGGAGCTGGAGGGGCCAGCGGCGACGCTCCCTCTGTCTAATTAGCTGTGATTCTTGCCGCACAGTTCATGATGAGCTAATCGAACATTTGCAAAATAATGACATACCGGGAGCGGCTATTCCTTCTCCTGAGGCCCCGCTATAAGAATAACAATAATGATTCTATTATGGAAGAGCGGACTTTAAAACGCCGCTCGGCCACCACAACAGGGAAGGTAATTGTGCTGGTGTTGTCCACACAATCAACAAGCTATTGTTGAGGATTCGAAAAATAAAGGAGCAGAGAATGGGTGCCACGGTGATTGGTCTGCTTTGCCATGCGGGGCCCATGCTGAATTGTACGGCAAAGAAGGTCCTTGATGGAGCGCTGAAAAAAAGAGCTTGGATGAAGACAACTGTCTGGCTTTTCTCTTTTTTGTGTGTGCGTCTGGGCCTCTTTCTCTCACCGCTTAAATAGCCACCAATCCGCATTAGACTGCCACTATTCACATGGTGAATGGGCCAAAGAAGAACATCTTTTGGGCACAGGGGGCTTAGGTAGCCTATGTGTGCTAGATCCATGAAGACCTGAGCCCATGTTTACACAGAATTATCTGTGTGTATCTTGGTGTAAAAAAATGTAAGAGACACACAACCACAGGTTGAAACTTTTCATCTCAGCTGTCACAAAAACAAGTCTCGTAAGCCAAACTCAAACAAGTCAACGAAGTGACTGATAGCTGTAAACAAAATAACTAACCATAGAGAATGATATTAATTAATCATCAGCATGCATGGTAAATGAGCGACAGTCCAGAAGTGCTGGAATCTGATTAAATCACAGCACATTAAAAACTTAAGAGATTTTTTTTTCTTCATCTTTCCAATGTAGGTCAATATAGGACTGAAAGTTTGAGTTAAATCTGAAAGCAGTTTTTGAGGGTGATGAAGGCAGTTAGTCATTTGAATCCTCGTGTGCTGACTAGTGGGAGAACAGCTCTTTGTTCGCATGAGCAGAGGCCGAGGGGAGAAGGAAATGCTAAGTGGGCCCCTTTGCCTAGTCAACCTTCAGTGTGCTTCATTTATCTTCATCTTGTTAGAGTAAATTAATTAACAATCTAGCTGTTACACACTTTCTCCTTTCATTACATCAAATAATGGCAGAGATGGAGGAGGAGGCGCTCTCCTCTGGGATTAGCCTATAACTGCTGGAGACGTCTCTGTCTCTCTTACACTTTTCCTCACTCAATTTCTGTCTCTCTCTCGCTCTTTCTGTGGCCTACACTTATGTAAAACTTCCTAGCCATCAATCTGTCCATTACGCACGTCAATAAAAGTAATTCCATTCTGCTTCTTTTAAAAATGAATCTCTCGCTGAACACAGGCCATTAACGATTCGCCATATTCATTGGCACTGAACAAAATGTCAATGTCAACTTTTTTACAAATGTCAACTTTTATATGCATGTATTTAAGTGATTTTATATGCATAGAAAGATTATTAAATGCAAAAAAGTAAAGTGTCTATTATCTTTTTTTAAAGAACACATTCTAATGCAGAGAAAAAAACTGTATTACAATTTAATTGATTTAATGCCTAAAAACTCTATAAATATAAGGGTCGGAAATGTTTCTTTTTCTTCCTCATATTGAATAAAGAATGCAATTCCATTTACTTTTTTACTTTTTTTCCCTCATATGAAATAAAGAGTGCAATTCCATTTGGATCAATCAATCCATCCATCCATCCATCCATCCATCCATAAGTAAAAATCCTGCTTCTTAGTTTCGTGGAAGAGTAATATATTTCACTTTTAGGGTTCTTTGAAGAAAGGAGTCAATCAATTAATCAATCAGTCAGTCCATCCATCCATCCATCCATCCATCCATCCATCCATCCATCCATCCATCCATCCATCCATCCATCCATCCATCCATCCATCCATCCATCCATCCATCCATCCATCCATCTATCTATCTATCTATCTATCTATCTATCTATCTATCTATCTATCTATCTATCTATCTATTTATCTATCTATCTATCTATCTATCTTTGAATGTGCATGTGTGCATAATCAGTATACAAAATAGATTGATTTTATAAGATTAAATAAAACACACTGAAAAAGTTTAGTTGGGAAAGTCTCACTCTGACTTTTGCTGTACAGAAATGATCAGATCTTTTTTTTTACTAGAGACAATTACTTGAAAGTAAGTATTATCTTACTTTCTCAGATGTCTTGCTATGACATGAAAGTCATTCTGAGTAATGTCAGATCTCTCTTTTGGAGGGGAAAAAATCACTTATGTAAATAAGCTTCATGCAAATTATATATGTATATAATTACATATATTACGAATAAAACTTATAACCCATGGCAGATCACTTTCTTAAACATGCAATTATCAACTTACAGTGCATCTTTTTACTCTGAAAAAGTGAAGAAAAAAATAGGATTAAGTAAAATGGGGAGGTCTCCATTTCCTTAGTAGGAAGTACTTGAAGGATTACTTAGGAATTGACAAGGTGTCTGAATGTCCTCTGTCAACCTGCTGCACTGTACTGTACCTACCCTCCACCCCTGCCCTAAGATATTTAGTTATCCTCCTGCAACAGGTGGCCACAGTCAAACACAATCCTCCATACTGCAGGACGAAGGCGGGAAGATAAAAGCATTGAGCTGACAATAATCCAACACGCTCTACCAGATCCTGCTGCCAACGGCAATACGAGTGGGTCACATGCCTGCCAACAAATTCATCAGCAACAGGAATTGACTGAATGAAGACGTAAAAAAATGGTACAATAGGAGAATCTGAACATTCAGACTGACGTTTCCTTCAAACTGGCTAAAGTAACTCAATGTATGGATGCACTTTTGTTTCAGAGCATGTAATTATTTAAATGAACAATCAGGACGTGGGTCAAAGCGTCTGACATTGTTTTGATGTGGATATGTAGACGGGATCAGAGATGGTCTATTCTGCTGCTTCAGGTTCAGTGAGTGCAAATCAGTCACAGTAATCTTCAAATGACCAACTAATCTGTATAGCGGAGGTGTCTCTACTTGACAGCTTTCTTTAAATAGCCTACACCAGAGTGTGCAGCAAAAACGATTAAAAAATGAATATTTCAGTTTGTGGTCTTGATCTGTTTGTACAAAAAAAGTTTATTTTTCTACATAAAAAAACAAAAGTGTATTTTTTTGTTATATTTCTAGTTTAATTAGGCCTGTGTGTGTGTGTGTGTGTGTGTGTGTGTGCGTGTGTGTGTGTGCGTGTGTGTGCGTGTGTGTGAGTGTGTGCGCGTGTGTGTGTGTGTGTGTGTGTGTGTGTTTGTGTGTGTGTGTGTGTTTTTGTGTTGCAAAAATGTATTTACATTTATTATTTTAATTTTTTGATACATAATTACATAAATAATGTATTTATAATTTATAGAACTAATTTATTTAATACATTATTTCTTTAAATTTGTAAGATTTTGCAATATATATTATATATTTTAATAAATAAGCCATTCAAACAAAATAAAAGCTATTAGATATGCTAAATACTAAATAACCTGCATTCATTTGTATGCATTCTGATATATAAAAATATCTGATATATAAAAATATTGTTAATTTAATCAAATAAATGACCTTTTGAAGAAAAAAAGTAATCAAAGGGGATTCATTAGCTTTAGCAAAGTTTGGCTGACAGCAGCTTTGAAAGGCAGATGTTGCTGCTGCTGTTTTTAATGAGAGATCACTAATTAGGGTTGCTAGCAATTCAAGTGTGGGGAAGGTGCTTTGCACGGAGAGAGAGAACAGCCAATGGCTAACACACTCGCTGTTATTTACTTCCTCCGCGCAGTGACACGCTGCACCAACTCTTAATTAGAGTCACAGGAAGGGAATGGGGGAACGGCATCCTTACTCGTTTTGACTGCGGTTATAACACAAACACACCAAACAGGAAATACGGAGAATCACAAATTAAGCGGCGTCCCGCACTCGGCCTGACCGATGCGTGAGACTGGGGCAGAGGGGAAGGTGACAGACACGTGCATGCAGTATGAGGAGGGAAACTTGTCTATCATTCGCTGACTGAGAGGGGTGCATGAAGGGAGGAAATGCTTTAGGTTGGATTATTTGTAGGAAAGGGAGTGTGAGGGAGTTATACTTTGGAGCTAAGACTTGCACACGTGCACCACCAGTCAAAGGTTTGAAATGAGTACCATTTATTTAAATGCTTTTAAAGGAAGACTATTTTGCTCATTAATGTTGCATTTATTTGATCAAAATACAGTAGAAACTACTGTAAATATTTTACAATACAAAATTAAATCCATTTTAAAGTGTAATTTATTACTTTCAATTTAAATGTTCTGCTTGTTACTCTAGTCTACAGTGTTGCATGATCCTACAGAAATCCTTAAAATATGCTGATCTGCTGTTATGATCAATTATTATATATACACAATAATTATTAAGGAATCTTATCATTCTAAATGTTAAAAAAAATCCTGCTTCTTAGTTTCATGTCAGAGTATTTCACTTTTTAGGATTATTTGATGAAAGGAGAGTTTAAAACAAAAGCATAGGTAACACTTTAGAATAATGATCCATTATGTAGTCAATCTAAGGCCATATATACTTATAGTATTGAGCAAAAGATAAATAAATAAATACAAATCTCTAACAAACAAATCTTCTAACAAAAATAAAGAACTACAAAGAGAAAATTAAGTTTTGAGAAATAAAAATGAAATTTGCAAACAAAACAAGAACTGCGAATAAGAATCAAGCAGTGCAAAAAAATAAAATATTTGCAATTTAAAAAAAAAACTTGACAAAATAGCATTGCCTTTACAAAACCCGTCCAGTCAATTGCAATGTTCAATTTGATTTGCTATTTAGTCAACCGTGAGTTTGTGATGCTGTTTTTACTTTGCACTTCCCGTTTCTGCGTGTTTTATTTTGTGGCCCTTATTTGACAAGAGGGTGGAATCAAGGGAACTTGGGTGTTTATGGAAGGCCTGGTGTTGTAAGACCACTTCGGTGATACTGTGTCTCCAGGTGATGACGTCACTTAAATGGAGGCAGGTCTGGCCCTGTAAACACCCAAGTTCCCTCGACTCCGCCCCCTTGTCAAATCTGGGCCACAAAGTGAAATGCTATAATTAAATTGCAATTATTTTATTTATATTTCTGCACTGCTTGATTTTTATTTGCAGTTCTTGTTTTGTTTGCAAATTGTATTTTTATTTCTCAGAACTTAATTTTCCCTTTGAGTTCTTTAATTTTGTTAGCAAAATGTAATTTTATTTCTCAAAAATGAATTTTCGCTTTGCGATTTTTGAAGATTTGCTTTTTTTCTCTCTCTCTCTATACTTCATTTTCACTTGCAAAACTTTATTTTATTTTGCAAGTATATATGGCCCTAGATTGACCCCATAGTTAATGTTAGCTAATGTATTTACTAACAATAGCTAAGTATGTATAATCTTGGAAAGGATTTATTAATGATTGTTCAACATTTACTAATGCATTATTAAAATCCAAAGTTGTGCTTGTTAACATTAGTTAATGCACAGTGAGTTAGCATGAACGAATGTTATTTAACTTAAATAACATCAACTAATATTAACAAAGATAAATCAGTACATTATAAATGTAACATTATATATAATTTTACATTATTAATGTTTTTGGTACTTGGTACTGTATCAGTTTCCACAAAAATATGAAGCAGCTTGATAGTTTTAGCAGTAGATTATCATATTCGATGATTTCTGAATGACACTAACGATTGGAGTAATTCAGCCTAAAATCACAAGCATTAATTAGATTTTACTACATTCAATATATTTTATTCATTGTAACAATTCTTCAGAATTGGAGTTTTTATTTCTATTAATTCATTTTTATTTAAATGAACTGAATGCAGCCTTTGTGAGCAGAATAAGCCACTTAAAAAATAAAATCGCTAGCAAACTTTTGACTGGTAGTATACACACAAACACAGACAACACATCATCCCACAGGTCGGCTAAAGCTAGGTGGAGTGAAAAATCGGAGCTGTGAAAGGACAGATGAAATCAGCCCGCCGGACCCCCTGTGGCAACGACAGAAAAACTAAAGCGACTAACCTCAGTAAAAAGCTGCTACGCAGAAAGCCCTCCATGTTCAGCATTTGGGTTCTGTAGCAGGAGAAATACACAGAGAGCCATTGTAACTGAGCGAACACACGTTAGCATGGCAACTTTAAAACAGTTACAGAGGGGAGAAAAACAGACAAAACCACCGACACATCCTCCGCTGTCCCTGAAACATTTTTATCTTCCAAAAACCAAACACAAGAACAAAGATGTAACACTCCCCACGGCTCCACTAATAGCTTTTCATTCGTCTTTTTTTGGAGGAACAGACATTTGTCATTAGCGCACATGGTTTTCCAGTCCCGTTTTTGATGATATGTTATCGTATGACAGTGGTTCCTGGGAGCTGCTCCTCCCAAAAGCGGCGTGTGGTGGTCCAGCTGTGGACCATGTGTGTGTGGCTTCTAGAAGCCGGACCACAAGGGCCCACACGGGGCCAAATCTGAGCCCGTGTTGGGCCGCGGGGAGGCGGGAGGATGTGGTCATGATATCACCATGCACAGAGGCTGCTCCAAAAAGTCGAACACCGCAAATTTGAAAGCACGTGTTTGGAAATTGTCTCCAAAGGGTTTCCATTAGTCTCACTTGTTGGTCTTTACGAGACGTGCAAGCATATATGACTTATAAAGATCAAGTGTCTGTTTGTACAGCAAAGTAAACTGTTATGCAAGAGACAATGTAAAGAGTGCAATGTGGTCAGAGAGGCAGAGAGAATATAAAAACAGAAAATTTAAAATGCAGGTTATATTAATTCAATTCAATTCATCTTTATTTCTATAGCGCTTTTACAATGTAGATTGTGTCAAAGCAGCTTCACATAGAAGTTCTAGTAAAATGAAACTGTGTCAGTCCAGTTTTCAGAGTTTAAGATCAGTTTTGTTCAGTTCAGTGTGGTTTAATTTTCACTGCTGAAAGTCCAAACACTGAAGAGCAAATACATTGATGCGTAGCTCCACAAGTCCTAAAACAAGCAAGCCAGTGGCAACAGCGGCAAAGGGAAAACTTCATCAATTGACGAAAGTGAAGGGAATAAAAAGGAAAAAAAAAAAAAACAAATATTAAATGATGATTTGGCTAAACCAGTTTTAATATATTTGTTTGTTGATATAAATCATGGATGCCCAAACTTTTTCTTCTGAAGGTCTAGTATGTAAGGTTAATATAGTTGCCATGGGTAATTTCTTAATTTATTTAATAATATTTAAAAATAACTAGAAATTATTGCTTTATATTAACTAATACCATTTATTTATTTATTTTTATTACATTTTATAATGAACTTATTACAGTTAAAACAAAAACAATTGATTTGCTCGCCGATTCTGCATAGTTCTCTATCTGTAGCGTGGCAGTATTTGAATTTTTTTTAAAATCAGATTGATTTACAACATTTAATTGAAACATTTAATTCAGTTAGCTTTTTTTGTAGCTCAGCAATAAACAAAAAAACTAAATAAAGAAGACTATGTCGGATGGTGTGGTAAGCCAAATGAAAGGTTACAATAGGCTAACTTTGGCCTGCAGGCCCTACTTTGCACATCTCTGATAAAAATAAATATATAATTAATACAAATAATATATTTGATTAAATATTATAATTTAGTTTATTCAAATGCATTAATGTTAAGTTCATTTAAAGTTAAATGAATTATTATTAAATAAAAGTTCTGCACCCATCTTCCCACTTTTGCTCCCTCCTGGAGCAACTGGAAGAGGATAAACTTCCCGAGCTTGTTTTTTTTTAATGCATTACTGCAAAAGCGGAATTCATCAAGTGCTGAAACTAATTAGCGATTTCTCTCATGCTGTAACACCCCACTCCCTCTCTCACTTCATCATCATCATAAATAAGAGACACATCAGAGTCAAAAGACATCCAGTCTTCTGCCTCCTAAATGCTTTCGCTTCCAATGACATGGGCGTAATTTGCCCCATGCCTCTCCTCTCTCTCTCTCTCTCTCTCTCTCTCTCTCTCTCTCTCTCTCTCTCTCTCTCTCTCACATGCTGGTGAGTTGTGTGACTGAGGATGGATTGAGACAAAGCCACTGAGAGAATGGAAAGAGTTAGATCAGAGAGCCCCAAGGACACTGCGCCTTTCAGGCTGGCCAGTACTTTTAGCAGGCCGGAGGACCTGTAAGATCCGCAAAGGCTCTTCTCACAGTCAGGTGTCTGGGGGTGAAAGGAAAGGAGTGTTTTGGGCCATGGGCGCTCTGCTCACATAATACCCAAGTGCTGCCACAGCAGTGACAACGCGCGAAAACAACAGTAAAAACGCAACAGAGGCAATCAAGCGTGTCTCCTCACCATCCGAGAGAGTGTTAAAAAACAGCCTCCTCTCTCTCTCTCTCTCTCTCTCTCTCTCTCTCTCTCTCTCTCTCTCTCTCTCTCTCTCTCTCTCTCTACAAGTCTTGCTTTTGTTAGTGGGGCAGCAAGAAGACAGCAAACACACACATGCACGCTAACAGCGTCTGTCTCTGCTCTCAGAATGGAGAGAGGTTAAATTCAAGTTTGATTGTCCGGTTTATTTATTCTGCATAAAAAGTTTCACTAAAGGAATGCAGAATAACCAGCCTGTTAGATTAAGGGCAGTTGAGTGGCAAATTAATTTTATTCTATTCAGATTTAATATTTTTTCCAGAACAACACTTGTCATAGAATTTACTTTTTTGAGACTTTTGCAATCACTGATAGTAATAATTGATAGTGAATAATATTACTACTACTACTACTACTACTAATAATAATAATAATAATAATAATAATAATAATAAAGTATTATTCATCTTTTTATATCAATCATCATCATCATCATCACAAATAAAACCAATAATAATAATAATAATTATTATTATAAAAAAAATAATAATAATAGTTGATTTATTAAAATAATTTACAATAAAATTTTGACAATATTACTTTTTGAGACTTGTGATAACTAATAGTTAGTAATAATTGATAGTGAATAATAATCATCATCATTTTGAATAAAACAGGAAAATTGTAGTTGTTATTATTAGTAACATAATAATAAATAGTGTTTTTAATATCTTACAATAAAATGTTGTAATAAATAGAATAATAATAAGAAGAAGAAGAAGAAAAAGAAAAAAAAGAAGAAGAAGAAGAAGAAGAAGAAGAAGAAGAAGAACCATCATCATCATCATCATCATTATGAATGAAAAAAACAATAATGGTTGACTATTAAAATAATTTACAATAAAATTGACAATTAATAATACTTTGACACTTTGGTAATTACTGATAGTAAGTAATAATTGATAGGGAATGATAATCATCATCATTTTGAATTAAAAAGGAAAATTGTAGTTGTTATTATTAGTAACATAATAATAATAATAAATAATGTTTTTAATATCTTACAACAAAATGTTGACAATTAATATAACTATAACTATACATTACTAACTAGCACACTTATTTCTTAATAATAATAACAATAATAATGATAATAATAATAATAATAACAATAATAATAATAATAATAATAATAATAATAATAATAATAATAATAATAATAATAATAATAATAGTAATAATAATAATATCCAGTAATATAAATAATATAAAGTCCAGGACATATTCACCATGTTGTATGAGATCTGACCTCTGGTCAAATAATAGCTAGCTCTGTGTTTTTATCCAGTGTGAGAGTTCAGCTCTGAAACAGTAGCACTCAAGTGACTAGTTTCTCCGTGGCCCCTCAATTTTCTCTGTCTGCTGCGTTACCCAAACTCTCTCCTGCAGCTGAAAAAAAGCTCACTGCAGAAATTGAGACAACTACGTTTACTGTGTGTGGATTTCACTGCGGTTTACAGGCCCGAGCTGAGGGAAAAAGTGACTGAACCACAGCGTATTGTCTCGGCATAACGAAAAGAAATAAATAAACAGAGTAAAGCGAGGCCTAAATTTAGAACAGACCATGTTTCAAGGGCAACGGATTGTTATATGAAAAACAGCGACGATCAACATCAGCGTTAAAAGTCAAGTTCTGTGCGCCTTTTTCTCCAAAGAGCCTGAGACCTGCCAAGAACCGCTTCTTCTGCCCAAGCGAAGTCTCCCACCATCTGCAACAAATGTGCTCCATTAAAACAGTACCATATGGACAACAAGCCCTCGCTATTAACACGGCTTCTGTACGGCCCCCCTCGCTAACGCACTGCACATTTCAAACTTTCAGTCAAATTGACTGGCTGAATTAATGTAGTGCTATGGAGAGTGGGTGGGCTCGGGCATGGAGATGGAGATCCCAGCGATTCCGTGACTAAACTTATCCTACGAACTACCACAGATCTGCTCTGTCTATGTTCTCCAGACAGCAGGAGGGAAACTGAGAGCCAGACAATTCATTTAAGACATCTTCATTCACAAGAAAAGGCCTCAAACCAGATGAATGTTACAGAGCTGCAGTACCCAACACGAATCATTTATTCCATGAAGAAGATGAGCTTGTCTTCCTATGGCGTGTCCCTGATTAAACCAGAGGGTGTGACAATGCGACGCAGTGGCGCTGCGGCGACAATGCCCCTCCTCGACCAATCAGCGCGAGGGAGACTCAATCCGACCACACCCACACACTATAAAGGCCTTCTATTCTTCAGTGCACATGACGTTAGAGTTTGGAAGTTCTCTTCTGTAGCGCACACACTTATATATATGACACACACCAAATCAATTAAGCCTTTGTGGATTTAACCCAACTCAGAGGTTCACTCCATTTCTGTTTGTTTATTTTTTTCCATCACTGAGCCTTAAACGCTGTTCGTAATTAGAGTGGGAAAAAAGGGGGATATTTTTCCTCCACTGACAGGTATTAGAGGGCTACATGTGACATGAAACACACTCTGTGTTTTTACTCATTTCATCAGCCATTCTCAGACTGGTTAAAGTTAAACAATTCTAATCAGAATCACAACTGTGCCCTGGCAAAAGCAGTACAATGAAATGATGTCAATGAAATGTGGCAATAATAACAGGCCATTGTGTCATGTGATTTTCCTGTGCTGACTGACCCACACCTGAGCAGTCAGTAAAAGTAAACTTTATGTAATAGGGAGCTTAGGCTTTGATGTCACACATACAAATATACTCAGCCTAGCCATGGATACACTTTTTTAAATAAATTATTATGAATTAATAATAAACGTTAATTAATATATTATTATTATTATTATCATCATTATCATTATCATCATCATCATCATCATTATTATTATTATTATTATTAGTATTAGTATTAGTAGTTGTAGTAGTAGTAGCAGTATTAGTAGTAGTACCATACCTGTCAACCCTCACGTTTTTCCCAGGATTCTGTCATATTTTACACTTCTATCCCGCTATCATCCCGTAAAGGTATTTTCCCGTATTTCTCCCGTATTTTCAATCTTTCTATGAAGGGTGGCAATAAACATTACAGAGCCAATCCTCCCTATACGCAACCCATATCGCCAAACCACCAGGGGACGCCCCTAGCTTTTAAATATGTTCTGTGCTTTCATTTTATTTAGGCATGAAAACACCTTGAATTAAATATAAAAATGGTGAGATTCCCTTCCTTTTCATTACAGGTGCCGTCGCCCCTCCTATACAATCCTCAAAACAGTCATATAGCGGTGCGTGACTGTCAGACGCACTCTAATAAATAGCTGCTATTTCCCAAACGGATTCTGTACACACGTTTTAAAGTGAAGCGAAAGTCTAGGTTTTGGGTGGGTAATAATAATAATAATAAAAATAATAATAATAATAACAACAACATCTAATGATGTCGATCTTAGTGGGGGGGGGGTTTCCAAACACAACTAATTTTGTCCTAAATGAGCATAAAAAGCTAGGAAAGCAATCAAATGCTTTCATTATAACGTTAGATGTGTGCATTTTTAAAGTGACACCTCTGTTATTTAATGTAATCAAGCAAAAAATCTAAATAAATGATATTCATTCATTGCTCTATAATCAGAATGTGTAAGTTATACAGTGAAAAAAAGATTAATGAGATTTGATAACTTAACTCTATTACTTTATAATAGCTATTAATTTTAATAAGCTAAGCTATTTGCAAATTTATTTGCTGCTAATGTATACTATTTATTTTTCTTTTGTAAATAATAATAATATAAACATATTACTGACCGTTTAACTGTTTATTTACAATGAAACAGTTCCAGATGAACATATTTAGTAATTTGGGGATGATTGAGAGAGTTTACGGTGGGCATGTCCCTTTTTTTCACATCCCAATGTTGACAGGTATGAGTAGTACACTGTAAAAAATCCTGGTGGCCTTAAATTTTTAAGCTGAATCAAATTAACCTTTTTTATGTTAAACTGACTTATAACAGCTTGCGTAACTTATAAAATTAAGTTAGAATATTATTAGCTTAGTTTAATAAGTTACAATGACCTAAAAACATATGCTGTCAGGACTAATAGATCATTTAATTTTTACAGTGTAGTAGTAGTAGTAGTAGTAGTAGTAGTAATATTCTTATTATTATGTAATTATTTATTTTATAATCGTTGTATTTAAATATTCAGAGAATATGGCAAAGTGCCATTTTTTGATGTCTTCTAATCCAAAAATATCAATATTGTTTTTCAAAGCCTTCTGTAAATTCAGTTGATATAATACATCCAAAAAGTGTCTGTATCCCTTCCACATAAGTCTATGTGGACAATGGCATCTGCTCAAGGCATAAATGCATTTCAGAGAAGAACCATAAGAAGACAAACAGATTCCATATTAATGCCAAAGCACTAAATTTGGAAGTGACTGATGACAGTCTAATTAAATAAGCATTTCATCCCTTCTCATCTGAATCGCGAAAGGTGTGAAAAGGTTTTGACAGTGTTGGGAACAAGAGAGAGAAAAAAAACCTCCGTCCACAGATCCAAACACGTCTCACGGGTGTCCTCCTGTCACACGTGTACACACACCTCCGAATGGCACCACAAAAGAAGACATGACAGAGACGGGCTTCCTCCCACCACCCCCCACTTCAGCCCACCCATTAAATACACTCTTGCTAACAGCGCCCCTGTCCCGTCTTTTAGTTTCAGCCCCCCCCTGCTCAGTCAGTGAATTAATTTGTGCGAAGCAACCCAACATTAGGAAGGTGTGTTGAAAGGTGTCTGCTCATGTTTCAAATTAAACGCACTGCTGGTCAGCATTAGCACCTAGATGCCCGTCGAGGCTGCACGCCTGCCTCTGACACTTATCGGCAAGAGAGAGAGAGAGAGAAACTGGATTTGCCTGTTCACACTGGAATAATTAGAACATGTCAGGAAGAATTAATTTCCTCATTTTTCAAAAGGATACACAGAAATTACCATGTTATTATATGACAGGGTCCCTGGGAGGATTGTATTAAATTTGATTTCCAGCGCAGCCCACACAACAAATTAAAGTCATAAATAAGATGGAAAGAAGCGGGGCACAGAGCATATGTTTATGGCAATGAGTGAAGCCAGGGGACCAGAAAGAACTATCTTCATTTCATTTTATTTAAATCAGGCCGACACTCTGTGTCTGAATGACAGCACTTGCTAATGAGGGCTCAGGGTCTCTTTTATATTAGCAAAGAGAAACAGCCACTTAGTGGGTTAGACGCCGTGCACCTTTCCTCTACAACTCAACCGGCTGAGCATCTGCCTCCCCTAATGGACACATTACCTTGTGCTTACAAACTTACAAGCCCCACAGAAGGTGAGGTCTCTCTTAACTTACATCTGCGTAACAAATCAATTAAGCCTAGGATGCGCTTCCTGCTTTCCTTTTTCTTTACTCTTCAATTGATGGGCTGTTTGAAGGAGACAGAAAGTTAAAAGGTACTACTTTAAAATTTCTCATTCATTCATTACATGTGATGTGCTAAATTAGATGTTATTTACTTAAACATGTTTGTTTTTTTTTTGCATGAAAAAAGCATGCACTGATGAATAAAATCTTAAAACTATGATGCCAATAGAAGTGCAGTTGTGAATAAAGCCATGTGGGAGAATCTGCCCTCGTTGTATGCATCAGGGAAGCAGAAATGCTAATTATATTTCTAGGAGGCAAGTGGTAATCAGATAAGCTCAGATTCATGGGGATGTTTAATTTACGCAGGTGACCTCAGCACAATCTACACAGGCAAGATTTCTTTAACAAGTCACATTCAAGTCTAAAAATATTCCTCTTATTACCGGGAGTGCATCGTGGATGAACAAACAAAAAAATGGGATAAATCAAGATACGTCAACGCGATAAAACCAACAATGAAATGCACACTGTCTCTAATCGAGTTTGAGAAGCTCCTGCGAGTCCAAAACAACAGAACAAGTCGTCTTTTCAGATGCGCTTCATGCAGGTGGCTGGCAAATACAAAGTAGCATGTCTTCGCCTTTATATATTCAATATAATTAGCTGGAAATATGCAAAATGAAAATTGAGTGTAAATAGTTTTGAAGTGCAGCTACAAAAAAAACAGTAAATCAGTTTTCCTTGAAGTTAAGTGTCTGAAATATACAGCTGAAGTCTTATTACAGTTGAAGAATTATTAGACCCATTTTTGATTTTTTTTTTCTTTTTTTAAATATTTCCCAAATGATGTTTAACAGAGCAAGGAAATTTTCACAGTATGTCTGATAATATTTTTTCTTATTATTTGTTTTATTTCAGCTAGAATAAAAGCAGTTTTTAATTTTTAAAAACATTTTAAGGTCAAAATTATTAGCCCCATTTTAGCTATTTTTTCAGATAGTCTACAGAACAAACCATTGCTATACAATAACTTGCCTAATTACCCTAACCTGCCTAGTTAACTTAATTAACCTAGTTAAACCTTTAAACTGTATAGAAGTGTCTTATATAAAAATATATAAAAATATTTTTAAAAAAATATAAAAAAAATAGTCAAATATTATTTATTATCATCATGGCAAAGATAAAATAAATAAGTTATTAGAAATGAGTTATTAAAACTATTATGTTTAGAAATGTGTTGTAAAAAATCTTCTCTCGGTTAAACAGAAATTGGGAAAAAAATAAACAGGGGGTCTAATAATTCTGACTTCAACTGTACCTATATTTCTTAAATGTAGTATTATTTTTATTCTTTAGACTACAAATAACATTTCATTCAAATATGAAATTCAACATCTGTTCAAAATAACATTAAAATGTTTGCAATATTTTCAGAAATGATTTATTCATTTTTTGACAATACACTACCAAATCAATATGTCGTAGAATTTTAAATCACAGCCAATGAAATGAATTGATCAATTGTCATTGGATTGATAAATGTTGAATTACTGTCAATGTTTCCTTCTCATTAATTGCTTTAAGACTTCTAAATTTCAGCGTTTCCTGTTGGGGAAAATGTGCTGTAAATCTTCGATAAGGCATATTAGCTTATTACAATTGTGCCGAGGCAGTGGAATACAGAGAGAAGGAAACTCTATGGGAATGGGCATCATTAGAGGCAAGCGCTCCCTTGGGCCCCACAAACTTTAAATAATTTGCAAATCAATTAACTGGCAACTCTCAACATAACAAGGATTTCACACCCCGGGGTCGGGCCACATTATCAGCTCTGGAGGATTCATGGCATTTTAGGAGAAAAGTTCACGCTTGGAATCATTAATTCATTTTACAGGACTTTCAGTTATACATTAGTCTGCCCAGCTTTGAAAGCCAGGAGATTAATGTCATGTTCTTCAGTATGTCTATGGCCATATATAGCCAATAACAGAATGCCTTTTTACCTTGGTTACTGTCTTTACCTTCAAACCAGGGAAGACTGCCAAGTGTATATTATGTATAACTCTTCTGAAAATTAGATAAAGCACATCAAGCCTTCAAAAGGCCCAAATATCCAATAAACTTTAGCAGAGGCCACTGCCCCGGCCGTGACAGCATGTTGTTGAGATGTTAGGTTACAACAGTGTGATTGAAGGAAATCCCATATTGCAGATGATCAATGGGTCAAAGCTAGACTACATCAGTTAAATGCGGCATGAATAAACAGCATACGCACATACAGTAAACGTATTACACTGTGCTTTGATTTGACACACCTGTATGCGTGCGGAAAAGCCAGAAACCAGAATAGGATGCTGCTGGCGTCGCCAAAGAAACCTCATGAGAACTAATAAGAAAACGAATACCCGAAATACGTCAGCGAGGATCTCGACCATCGCAGATGTCTGAAGACCTTAGAACTTCCTTTCATGACAATAATTCGATTTCCAACAATTAAATCTGATTCTAAATTCACACTGATGAAATTTTATGTTCCACTGGGCATTTCGGCCAGAAAGAAGGGAGCGAAGATTTATTTATTTTTTTCTCAATTAGGTTGATGAAATTAAAATGCCGACCCCTTATTGAACAGCCTCTCTGATAACAATCAAAGAAGAGGGTCAGCGGAGAAGTGAAGCTGGGGAGAGGTTGCTAATAGATGGGAAAATAACCACCAAAAGGTTATTCATTTTCATTAAGGGTCCAGGAGAGCGTTTTTTTGCAGGAAATAATTTCTGGAGACATGGGTCCCACAGAGACATCAACACTGAGACATTCTAAATGTGAAATGAAGGAAGGCTCCGGCAGCTTTATTAGATGAATGGCACACACTGACAAAGAGTGTATTCTGCTTGTTCAAACAGATGCCGTTGCCCCTTCCTCAGGTGTTTCCGACTGATTTTGCGCAGAAGTGATTAAACGCGGGGCATATGTGAGCCCAAATTACTTACTGCCTCATTTTGTGATTAATTAAACACGCAGATTAAAGTTGCAAAGCAATTTAGATTAATAGGTGTGTGTTAAGCCTGGTTTATACTTGACGTGTCTGCTAGTTCGATTGAGTGCGCGCAGCGAATGTGGCATCATCATGGAGCTTGCGGAGGTTCACTTTGGGTGTGCGCGACATGATTTTGGCTGGCGGAGCGCAAGATATTTTTTGAGACTCGAGCACACAGTTTGCACAGCGCACTCTGAAAAGATTTTGTCTGAAACGGTATTACTGTACAGACATCTTTAGCATCCGTCCATGCGTAACCATAGGGATAACCAGATGACCAATAATTGTTGGCTGGAAATTGCAAAAGTCATGGGAAAGGAGGAAAGTTTTTGTTAAAAAGTTTAGAAAAACTTGAGGGATAAGTTTGTTAAAGCCAAAAACAAAGGCCACGACAAAAATGGAAGACCCATGTGGTTTTAGTAAACAATTACAGAATATGTTTTTCTACCATCATTTACACTGATGTATGTATTACAATTTAAAATTTAAAACAATTTAATATTTGCAAAACTAAAATGAAGTAACAAATTGTTTATTTGATAACTGGATATGAATATTTAAACCCATCAATTTATAACATACTTTTGCCCTTTTTTCTAGGCTTTATTGGTAATAATGGTCAGTAATGTTGGACTATTAATGCCTTTTTAGGATATAAGTAGAGGACAGAAACTACACAGTAATGTGTCAATTGTGGAGCGGGCTAAATCTAAAAAAACCTGTATTTTTTAGTAAGTGTAATTTTTTGCGCTTATTCTTGCCATAATAAAAAATATATTTGTAAAGCAACTCATGTTCTGTTGTCATTAATATTTTATTAAACTTTAATAGGTAAAACTGAATGAGATATGAACAAAAGCGAGTGGTGCATCAAAGCTTGATTTAAAAAAAATCTTGAATGGTTATAAAAATCCTTATAGTTTTTAAAATAATTTATAAAAATAATAAAAATAATTTGTTTAAAAATCTTCAATAATATTAATGATATGACGTAGTTCTGGAAACTTCCTACTTCTCTGTTTATGCGTCTGATTTTAAGGTCAGTTTCTTTTGCAGGGTATATGCAGGAATCCTACAGGTAATTTCAATACCTTTTTAAGACGTCTTAAAGACCTTTCTCAGAATATTTTAAGACCTCATCGCCAATTCAAGTTCTAATTAGTATCAAACCTTTAACTTAATAAACAGTTGTTAATAAACAGTTGTAGTTAAATAAATCAATGGAGCACAACCACACAACAGAACTCAGATAAGCTCGGAAGAAACAAAGCTTGAAAGAATAAATTACGCGGTTGCTTTCAGCGACAGGCTTCAGCCACTGTTTAAACTTGTCTTTCTCCAACCAGGAGTATGCAAACGTAAATTTTCCCATTTTGCCATCTGTTTCACTCTATGGTTTCGCTATATGTGGAGAGCGTCACACTGTGTTTGTCGTATATTACGTGACATCACCCGGATAAAGGAGCTTGGCCGGATGCGCCTGGCCCGAAAAAAATCGCATAGATCGAGCACGCCGTTGTTAATATCAGGAGGAAAATAAATATGTTAATTCTTTTTTGGAGTCAAACAATTTGGACAACGCTTAAACAAAAAATATTTAAGACTTTTTAATATCTTTTAAGGGCCTTCATTTTCTCATAATTGATTTAATACTTTTAATACTTTTTAGGACCCCGCGGACACCCTGTTTTGATGCTTCCTGTCGTTTTAAAGAATATCACGATGGCGAACACGTCAAATATAAAAGCCTCGGCCATTTCGTGAGGTGCGCGCACAGTCAGCAGAGGTCCGCGGCGCGGCACTAGGTGAAAGTATAAATCAGGCTTTAGGTCTCGTAGGTCTGGTAAGTACAGGGGCTATGGGAATGATTAACGGGTCCATTTATTCCCTTTCTCAAGCTTTTAAAAGTGTGGAAATTGTGAAATGAAAAAAGGACACTGGACATTCAATTTTTGAATGATTCAGTTTTTGAACACATATGGGCAGTTTTAAAATAATGCATTTTTCTCTGAAAGCTTGACCTTCACGTCAATAGCATTTAAACGCATTTTGCATTCAAATGTCAGAAATGTGTTTTGAAATCAAAAAGTCCTTTCAGACAGTCAGTTTATACACTTGCTTAAAATTCCCCTTTAATTTTTTACTTTCAAGATAAACTTTTCAATGTCTATTACTACAAAAAAAAATGATAATTCCATTTAATAATTTTCAATAAGTAAAAAAATTTAATGCTGGCTCTACCACAAGCATTCGCTCTCACCCACCAACTCACATCGGTCTTAATGCTGACACAATGCCAACCTGATGTACAGTACAAGGCTTACACTGTTACCCTCAGTGCTGGAGCAGGGCCAGCGCATAGGCCTGATGTTTACTGTTCTAACTCAAGTGGTCCTTTCACCTTCATTCAGCCTAACAATCGGCGTTTCATTCCCTAAAAAGAGAGCTGACCCTGTGACATATCAATGTTAATATCAGTGTTCACAAGGGCTAAAACGGGCCTAGTGGCAACACAGAACATGTAACCTCATCCCAAATGTTAAGAACACCGCACGTGGCACCTCGGAAACCGCTGGAAATTTGCTTTACACATTATACAACAGCACACCGACCACCAAGCAAGGTTTATAAAAGAAACGAGTCTGGTATTATTACATCCAATCATATCAGAATACATGATCTTCCTCTATTTCTGAATGGCAGCAATATTCACCCTCCGGAGTTACAAGTTGTGCGGAGAAAAGCCGTAATCATTCCCGGCCCCTTTGTTATTTCTCCATTCAGCGATCTGACTCCGTTTCCTCTGACAGCCATTGAGCGCGGACTTAACGCACACTACAACGGCAGCTAAAATAAAAAGCGGCTGCCCTGGTGTAATAGAGCGTATTGATCTGAGCTGAAGACGCTGTTTGACTTGAAATCACAGGGATAAAGCTGCTGCATTAGCGCGCGGCCCTGAACTTTGAGCTGGAATATGCCATTCTCAGTGGCCTAATTATGCAGGGCCAACAGTGGGGCTTTCTGCACACTAATATAACTCTGTCCTGCACCTCATATCGAAGTGACATTTGAAAAAAGATTAATATGAACTTAACTTTCAGGAAGCTTGTTTGCTCAACATTACCAAGAGCAACACTTTGCCAGATATGATCTTTATTACTACGCTGGCAAGAGAAAACTCCCATTTAAGACATATTGTGGCAGAAAACTGCGGCCGTATATTGACTGTTTACTAAGACCCTGTGTGTGTATGTGTGCGTGTGTGTTTCTTTAAAAGGGGCTCTTTCTTCATTGCCGTGAATGCTCTTATTGAGGGCAACTGGCAGCCAGAAAGTACCAATAACATAGTTGGTATTAGCATAGAGAATAGATTCACTCTATACGCACCGATGGTAGTGTGTGTTTGAGCGGAACGTGGACGTAGGTGCTAACAAGTAAATCGGTTTTCAAAATGACTACTTTATACATTTTCAAAGCAACAAAACAACTATAATCTACATACTATTACTGATATGTCTTTTCTATAAGTCTCTCGTGTTGTTTCTGAAGCAGACTTCCAGGAAAGTGACACAGAACAGAACACTCATTATTATAATCATTTGAGTAAAGCCACCGCTTCCTGAGTTGATGAAGCATGTCCAGTGGTTTCATGAGTACATAGCATAAAGGGATAAGACAGCAGAGACCATGTATATATATAACAGGTGTTAATGGAGAAATGATAGACCAAGTGGAGTTGGACAAGACATATAAACCACAATATAAGGTTTGTACTTACATAAACAGAAAGACTTTATCCCCAGCTCCCAAAGATCACTGGTGAGTTGATTTTGAATTCATGAAAATAATCCTACAACAAAAGACATGAAGCTGAATTAGGATGTGAATTGAAATAACGGGAAGAAAAATATATTTGCTAAATTACAGGTGATATATTTAGGGAAATTGGGCACTTTTCACCATGATGCACACAATTTTGTCAGGGTCTCCATGGGGTTTTGAAAAGGCTTAAAATGTCTTAACATTTCCCAATGTTACAACATTTTGTTACAAAACAAAATTTTAGACCTTAAAAGTCTTAAATTCACTGAAATATTGTCTTGTAGGTCTTAAATCATTTTAACAGGTCTTAATTTTCCTAGAAAAGATTCCCAACATTGATCCAGTCAACAGTTCATCCCAAGAAAAACTTTTTTTATATAATATTTAAGCGTTTTTATTGCAAAGTGGGTTTTTTTACAGCAATTTCTCTACATTAAACTCCCTAATCAGGGAAAGAAAACTAAAACCAATTACACAATTCCTCTTGATAATAACAGAGCAACTTATCACTTTACAAGATACATTATACTCAATCATTTTGGACCAAAAGCCAACAAATGTCATTGTCTCCATAATAAATAAACTTTTAACAATGTTAAACTTGTCATAAAAAAAACAGAAATATTAGGTTGAAAAGTGTATACAACTAGAGCAGAGATGCTCAAACTAGGGCCTGCGGGCCAAAGTTGGCCCATGGTAACCCATGGTAAGAGAGAATGATGGGGAGGGTTTATAGATAGTCAATTCAAATTTAATGTAACCTTTTGTTTGTTTGCATGCTTGTTTTTTTATTAAAAGCTAAATGTTTCAATTAAAAGGTTTAAATTAATCAGATTTTGTTTAAATGTACATACTGTCACCCAAAAAATGCAAATCAAGTCAAAGTCAGATTCTGCTTGACTATTGTGCTCAGCATTAAACTCCACGGAGTTATAAATTTGATTATGTATTTTACTGCAATAGGTTGTAATATAAAATTGCATTAGTTAATACGATTTAAATTAATGTTTTCCATTTATTTAGAAATATTAGGAAATAAATTCGAAAATTACCCATGGCAACTTTAATGTAATATGGTTTGGTACATTTATCTTCAGCCCACGGTTCATAATAATATTTAGTTTTTGGCCCATCATACAAAAAGAATTTGGGCACCCCTGAACTAGAGTTTTCTTGTTTTGACATTAAAATATGTCGCTAAGAAATTTTTTTTTTTTGTGGCAACCAACCGGGCCATTAGAAATAATCATTAGTGTTTAGCCCTGTATAAGTCTAAAATTTAATTCATAATGGTCTTTAAAGAGTCCTAAAATTCTTAAATTTGACTTGATTAACCCTGCAGAAACCCTGTTCTTTATTTAAAAAATGATAAAATTGAAATGCAAATGCACATAATATTTAATCTTTGAATTCTTAATTCTTGCTTTTTGTCATTTTTGCATTCAAATTCAAATTCAGGAACTGAGAACTTTTACACTGAAAATGTAATAACTGAGAATTTCTTAAGTGGTTGAAATGTAGTTCATTTCTGAGATGAATATTCATATCCAACAGCATTCAGTCTTACATGATCCTTCAGAAATGATTCTTCATTACACGATTTAGTCCTTAAGAAACAGCAACATAAAACTCTTTACTGTATTTACATAAAGTATTCATCGCTTTCAAACTCAAAACCATTCATCAGCTAAAAAAAAAAAAAAGAAACAACCTCAAACTTTTGAACTTGCATACGCACACATAAGATAGAAGAGAAGCAACAACTAGGCAGAGGAACAGACAATCATGCGAGAGGATGTCAGAGGAGTAAATTGAAGTGAGGCTGCTGGCAGGCGGTCAGAGTCCCAGCAGATGAAGTTAAACAGTCGTACAACCTCCAGTTACTCTGCTCTCTCCCTGAGGGACTCAATCCTAGACAATGTTTAGAGTCCACTTCTCTAATACCTCATTAATCTGTCCCTGCACTGTTTGATTCAACTAATAAATGGCTTTCATACAAAGCACTTGTTTTCTCTAATTCCTCTCTCTGCAGAGCACTAATGATTTATTTAGTTACACGCTCGGCTAGTTCTAGCAGGTCTTCTGAGGTCCTCCAGCAACGGCGGCACCACCAAGGAAACACAAACAAACAGACGGTGCACCAAAACCGCCGACAACACCCAGTTTCGCCATTATCCCACCATATGTCTGGCGGTGCGCTTCCTCTTCACTTGACGGAAGACGTTGTTGAGAAAGAGAGCGCCGATGTTCATTTCTCCACATTATTCTGTTTTTCACAACAAGCAGGAATCTCATTACCAGCTGATTTATGCAATTAGCCTGCCTCGGCATCACCAATTAAACAAGGACACAGGGGTTTGAGGTCACAGCTAATTGATCCGCCTGCAATTTGTGCCAGAGCCGAAATCTGCCCTCCCGCACCAGAGAACCGAGTCAAACACGTAGACAAAGTAAATGGCTGTGTGGGAGGGTGGGTTAATAGAATAAACTTCAAGATCTCTGGTCTCCAAAGGATCTGAATGTGGCAACCTTGAGGCTGAAGGTGACAATGGGAGAAAAGAGGCAGGAGGTCTGACCCTCGTGTGAATGGAAAGCTGTTGTCATCTTAATAGCACCTCTAAGCTGACAGTCTATTCCACATTCTCAAAGGACCATGCCACTGGCCTGACTGCCTCCAAGTTCACACTACACACACACACACACACACACACACACAGAGTGGTCACATACATCTCTCACAGAGTAGTGCCTGCTAGCTTTAGTGCCACACACACAAACCCTTGACAGCGGTGGTAATTCTATAAACGATTTTCCATTTGTGAGCCACGCAACATCTAACTAAATCCTGTTGTGCTTTAATAAACACAAGGCTGTTATAATTGCAGGGGGCCAAAAAATGAAAAGTAATTTGAAAGTATAATTAGATTCTAATTGAGTAAAATGATGAAAGCAACAAGCTTGAGACAAGGAAAAATATATATTATCAGAGCACTAATCATAAGACGTTATGATAATAGAAAGGATTGAAACAATGCCACAAGACCTGCGATGTATGAATGCCAGTGGCAGTGGATTAAGCGGGATGTTCTAATTGGACGATCATGAAATCATTAAACAGAGTTCCAATCAGCACCAGCCTGTTTTTATTAGTCACCAAACAGTTTTATTACCAATTCATTGTGTCCGCAATTACCGCTGCGGCTTTCTCACATGGCGAGCTCTGTTTTCACTCTCTTCCTGACAATGACTGCAGTGATGAAGTAGCTGCGGTTGTACAAATGGGGGATGAAATAAAGAGAGATGAAGAAAGGAAGAACTGTTCGAGTAGCCGAGCGTCTTGGCAAATTACTAGACGAAAAGCTAAAGCCCATTAAAGCCCATGAGGACAGACTAGGGGGCACCCGAAAATTAATGATAGGTTTTCCTGTGAAATAACCTTTAGTCATACGCCGCGCTGCTTCGGATGAGGAATTGAGCCATTTAAATGAAAACAGATTATTTCTTTATTTAATGTGCTGAATTTTTTAGAAGGGTTAAGTGGGGTGCTTCGGGCTCACGTTGGTGAGGCCAATCCATCGACCATGACAGTGACTCCAGCTAGACCCTCCAACAAACACACTACCACAAGCGGACTCCAAAAGTATGAGCCAACCAACACACGCACTCACGCACACACACAGGTTGTGATATAAGATCAGTGTAATAAAAGATCTTCCAAAAATCCTCCATTCTCTTTCATTTGATTGCTTTTATTCTCGTAGCCAGACAAATACAAGAGTTCGGATGTCTCTTTCATCTTAGCCGGTGATACACGCTCTTTATATTTCACTCAAGAAGAATCAGAATAAAAATCCTTTCAGAAATCCGATGACCCTTGAAATTCCAGGCATGAGTTCATCTTCAGTAGGTTCAGCTGATTTAATCAATCCTCTACATAACAGCGCTGTGTCTTTGACCATCACATGATGACGCTTGGAATCAGTGACTAACCTCACATTAGCAAAACATGCCAACTTGTTTTAAATACATTTGCAAAAGTGGGAGCAATACAGTAGCGTGCTTTACATAATATGCTGCAAATGTTTACTGATAAGAGAGGTTTAAGAGGCTGAACTGGGAAGCAAAGTGGTTCAGATGGGTCAAATGTAGATGAAATCCTTCATCTCTCTGAGCGTGGACATGCTGCACTCTCCTAAAGGGAGGGAACATTTTCATTTGCATCAATTTTGCTTGAGCTTTCTTCTGATCCAGCAACCTGCAAAAAAATAAAATCACTTTAAATGTCCTATTTCCCCCAGTCCAGAACATGTTAAGAGGGGATTTAGGGGAAGTAGTTACTGCCACAAAAGAGGCAATATCCCCCATCAGCAGGACGGTCTCTTACCTGGTGGAGGACAGGTTATCTCTGTACTAACAGCAGGACCACTGACGGGGTCTGGAGGATATAGGAGAAGCGGCGGGGGTGGGTTAAAAGCCGAAAGACGGGCAGCTCACACCCAGCGGTGGGCGGAAGAGCAAAAGATGTAAAGTGCTGTTTTGTCAGATCCAAAAATCAACTAGTGCGCACACACAGCTGACAGATATGCGGGTGTAAAAGCACAGTACCAGATATTAAGTACAGATGTAATGGCTGTGGTCCATTCACAACTGATTTGAGAAATCCTATTGAATTCCAGTTTGACTGGTGAATTTGAAATGAAGAATTAAATACGGGATGTAAAACTGTATTTCAAATCTAAAAAGGTTGTAAAAATTAAAAAGAATTTTCAATTAAAAAAAAAATATCATAGGAAAAGTAAATAATGAAGAAAAAAAAGTTTTTTAGGACAAATGATTAATAGATATGAAATTTGACTTACAGAAAGTCGTGTAATCAATAATTACACTTAATATCTATTAAACATTCTTTAAAAACAAAAAAAGTATTTGATTGAAGTCAAATTAACATTCCCGAACATAAAAATTACCAGAATTATTTGTGAATTTCGTTGAACTGAATTTAATGTTTGTCAATTTTGTTTGTTTTCAGGATAATTACATTAAAATTTCAACTGGAAATATCTTCAATCTACAAACACAATTTTATTGTAATTTTACATTTTGTTGAAATAGTGGATAAATCAAATAAATGAGTCTAATCTTATTTGGGTGATTTCATTTTTGCTTCAGTAACTGTTTTTGTTTAGCCCTTTAACTACAAGAAAAAAAGGCTTGGAATTCATTTCTTAACTCCTAATGTCGCAAGTTAACGCACTCAATGCATTTTTTTTTCAACACATCCCATAATTTCTAAAATATCAGCCTCTACCAAATGGTTGATATGTCGGTTTATGGTAAAAGTACCAGAATTAATACATATACTATGAAAATATGAAGTGTAAGGCCAATTAATTAAAAATATATTTAAAATAAAACATTTTTGAATACAAAATTAACTTTTTTCTGTGAAGTATGCCATAAAATATTTCAGATTCTCATTTAACAAGTTTTCTTGTTGTTATTTTTTTACAATAAAACAAGTGTAGTATTGCAACAGGATGTTTGTTTGATTTTTTTAACAACGCTGTGTGTGTAAACCATTGTTTATTGTAAACCATTATTTATTTCATTCTTTAAATGACTTTAACACTTATTTTTTAAAACAGTCAAAACGTGGTCAACCGTTTGGTAGAGGGGTAGTCAAAGGGTTAAGGGTCTTTATTTATTTATTTGTATACATATTCTGTGCTTAAAAAAAAGTTAAAATTTCGTACGAATGAGAATTCAGACATTCCTCTGGATTGCTGGATAATAACCCAAAAAGCTATAGGATTCACGTCAAAAGAAGCTGCAGATCCAAAAAGACCAACTTGCTTTCTTTCTCGAAAATAAAATAAGAGACATCCCATTTCATTGATCTTCCTCTTTGAATGTGCACACGCTTAACTTAAGAGGGCCTGCTTAGAGCCGAGGGTGTTTATAAAGCGTATTTCACATCACGGACGGGGGAGGTTGTGCTGTTTTTAAATCAAACATCTCCTCTCCTTGGACTTGCAGACAGCACCGCGACCGAGCCAGACTTTCATGTCCGACAGTGGAGATACATTTCATGTGATTTACTCTGCTGTGAAATGACAACAACGAAAGTCCGTATTAGGGGAAGAAAGGGCTGACCGGCGACCGCGGGCCTCAAATCCAGCCCGAGAGGAATTCAACTCCTAGCTGGTAAAATACAGTCTCACCGGTCGACTGCAAAACCCACACTTCAGTGCATGATTAGAATGCAATTGCTGCAAAAGCGAGTCCTTGTCTTTTTTGTCATCGATTTGGCGTCAGTCGATGGAGTTTATTCCCTTGCCACGACACAAAGCACTTTTTTTTCTTCCGCCTATTTATCCATTCCTGCTACTGAGTTGGGTTATGGAAACAAGCCCACTTTCCTTCTTTCTTTCTCCCAGGTAATGTGTTTATTCTCCTGGTCTCATCTTCTAGTTTACGGGCTGCTGGCCTCTCTCTCTCTCTCTCGCTCGCTCGCTCTCTTATCGCCCTTGCTCTCACGGGGCATTTTAGCTGCTGAAATCCTGTTCACCACATACCGGTTTTAGAATCTGTGAAATGAGTGCCGAAGAAGCGTGGCCACAATGTCTGCCTGTGTTGCCAATGGCCTCGAAAATGGGTCCGGGAGCTTTTTGTCCAGGGAATGCATAAATGGAAGTTTTTAACACCTCAAAGAAAGCCAGTGCCTTTGTGTGGCCAGACGAGAGAGAGCCCTGGCTCTCCTGAGGAGGCAGACATGCTGAGTGCTACAGGACAAAGAACCCAGAGCCTGAAGCAGCAGGAGCACACGTACACACACCTGCCACACACACACAGACATACACTTTATGGTATAATACGCACACAATGGACATGAGAAACATATACACAGATAAAGGCATGGGGGCATGCACACACAGGTCAAGTATGTGAAATAACACAACAAATGATTGATGAATGTTTGAACATTCACTGACTCGCATTAAGCGTTTCAGAGAGAACATTACCGGTTTTACAGTAGGGGTACACAATTAACTGAACAAAATAAACAAGATTCCGATGTGTGAAAAGTGTCTGTTAAGGCATTCCATGAATTTACTTTGGCCAAATTTTATTTTTTTTCTGTCTGTCAAACATTTTTAGCAGTTAATGTTGTATCAGAAAACAACGGCTGATAAACACTGAAGTGATGTTAGAGTTAGGTAAGTGAAGTGGTTTTTTTTGGTGATCCTGACATTTAGCTTGTGCTAAACTGCATAGATCAAATAGTTAAAGCCGTTTTAACTTACAGTGACAGCCTAATTTGTTAATTATAACGACAGCATTCTTTAATGAATGTTTTTAATTTATTCTAGTAACCAAACTAGAACTAGAAGTAACCAAAATCCATATTTATTTGAAATTCTACAGATTGAAATTACAACATTAAGAGAAATGATTGTGTAGCCTCCATAAATAAATACAAAATATAAAGACGCATTACATAGATACTGATCTAATCATACTACAGAACGCACAGTGATGAAACGCTCAATGTGACTGATAACTAAAGCCTGATAACAAGTCAACAAATGTTGGCACATTGATTGATGTGCCTCCTACCATTGGGGAAAAAATAATTCCCATACAGATTATCCCCTTTTGCAATTCATCTTATTTTGTTTTTCAGACAAACATAAAAAGGCAGGTCGTGCAGACAATCAGAGTGGATATGCTTCGGCTGCCTACAATAAGCATTTAAATGCAAATATGTCTGATCCACAAAGAACCTGCAACTTCTGTCAGTGGCAACATAATCAACCTGCAATTGTCTCCTGACTCCGAGTCATTTCCAGTGACAAGGTCTAAGCAGCGAGCATCTGTATTCAAATTACGGTGCTATTTAAGGCCGCAGTCTGTACAGGGATATTTTTCCAACGGTAAGCCGTGCTGAAAGTCAATCATATGGTGAATTAAACCAGAATGGAATCAATCGATCCAGAAAAGATCAGGTTACAACCATACCCGGCAGTTGCAGGCAAATTATTTGCGTTGTTCTTGTTCAGACGCAAGAACGCGTGTACGGCAAAGTCTCATTTTTCAAATATTACATTTGCAATTGAATTGAAACCTTCATGGTTCACATTCAGTGACAATGAAGAGAGACTATTTTAAATGAAGAGACGTGGTCAAAACAGAAAACATAAAAGAGATGCCTGCAATATTCTCCATCAGAAGAAACCTCAGTTAATTGTGCCAGTAGAGGCCTTGGGGATGGGTTTTGTGGTATGTAAAATCTGAAAAATATTTCAGGTCGCGATATGAATGATGGAATAACAGAAAAAAAGAGGTTACGACTCATCTGTACTTGCATTCTTCATGCACAACTTCACTTTTAATTCTTTTACCAGCGAGTAGGGAGGAGCACATTGTGCTCTTGGGTTTTGACTGGTGGCTCTGTGAAAATCCAAAAGCGTTCGGTCATGTTTTTCTCAAGCAGAGCAAAGGTAAGAGGAAAGATAAAGAAAGAAAATAGCTATTCTGTTGTTTGAAATGATTTCAAAGAAGTTCAAGAGCATATTCAAATTCCTCATTTGAGCATGTTCGATGATGTTCAGCGATGGATTTTGTCAAGTAAAGAATTAAATAATTCATAGCACTTTTAATTTTTGCATCTATTCTCTTGAAAACTCTTTTTAAAGTCTTAAAGGAAGAACTGAACCACTGAGAAAACCATTTTCCCTTTTACTTCTAAACAAATCACTGGTATGTACATTTCCAAAAATTACCTCAAAAGCATATGCAAACGAATCCATTAATTAGAGTGAATTTCTCTTCGTTCTTAATTTTCCAGAGAGGAAAATGATTTAAAAGATGGATACAAATCTCAGCTGACATGACTGGGAGCCGCTCTGCTTCTTTCTCTCCTCCATACACTACAGATGTACGAGAGCGAGAGAGAGAGAGAAAGAGAGCGCTCCTCTCTTCTCCGCGGTTCCCTTCTTCCCCCCTTGGAGAAAACAAATGTAGTGTTTGAGTCACTGATCGGTGGTGTAATTGAGTTTAACACTCCTTTTCTGCAGGAAAAAAAAGAGTCTTTGAAATGAGGAGGTCAAATTACCTCTCCAGTCAGGCAATAAATAAGTCAAACAAGGTAAGGGCTCCTGCCAGCATATTTTAGTGCAGAATTCAATTAGTGAAAAACAAGAGATGCGTGGTTCTTCAGTTAGCTATTAGATGCACGTCCTTTCCCATGATGCTCTCATTCTGCACGAGGCAATCAGGCTGGAGTATACCGCTGATGGAGGATGGCTTTAAAGAAATCCACTCCGTCCCAGCGATCGTGGGGGGGCTTGGCGAAATTGCAGGTCACGTGACCGATGCAGGCAAGTCAGAGAGGGTGAGATTATTGCTGCTCTTTCTATGCCCTCTTACAACAAGCCAGACAGCTATAATCTACCAAGCCTAATATTGTTAGAATGCCACAATCCAAATAGCAGGGCTGAAACTGATGCTTAAGGGGTAGTTCACCCAAAATTTCAATTCTGTCAGCAGAGATGTGTCATTCCAAACCTGCAAGGTCTCTGAGGAAGATGAAAAAAGGATATTTGGCTGCACTCGATTTTACATAAATAAATAAATCATACCGGTTTGGAATTTTGGGTGAACTTTCCCTTTAAAGCAACACTCTATATTTCCATACACTCATTCATTCATTTTCTTTTCGGCTTAGTCCCTTTATTATTCTGGGATTGCCACAGCGGAATGAATCGGCAACTTATCCAACATATGTTTTACGCAGCGGATGCCCTTCCAGCTGCAACCCATCACTAGGAAACATCCATACACACTCATTCACACTCATACACTATGGACAATTAACACGTTTTTGGACTTGTAGGGAAAACAGGAGCACCCGGAGGAAACCCACGCGAACACAGGGAGAACATGAAAACTCCACACAGAAATGCCAACTGACCCAGCCAGGGCTCGAACCAGCAACCTTCTTACTGTGAGGTGATCGTGCTACCCACTGCACCACCATGTTGCCCTATTTCCATACAGTGAGGTCTAAAAATGGACAACCATAACGTGCAGCATAATATAAATATTTCTTTCCATTATGCAGCTGATTTATGGAGCTATTTCCATTGATTTCTACACGGGAGAGCCATGATGAACGTCAAACTTGACTATTTGAGGGTGGTGTAGACAATGTATAGAATAAAAAAGCAGGCTGGGACGCAGACAAAACCCACGCCCAACTGGCTACAATGTCGGCTTTGTGACATAATGCTTCTCACACAGTGGATTTTTGGAAAAGAATCCAACTTTTCCTATCGTACGAATCCAGCAATAACAACTGACATCATGGTTCCAACCATATGCCCTGTGGTGCTCGTGCACGTTTTGCATTTCTCACCACGTGGAGGGGGGTAAAAGAAACACCGTAAAATGGTTATTATATTCCAATCATGCCCAAGGAACCAATTACAGCATGGCACAGTCTCTATGAAACCAGAGGAATCTTGAGGAACCCAATGTTCGAAACTACACCACAGAAAGCTAACAAAAAACTGAGGAGAAAAGAAAGACGGAAAAAACACCATCTCAAATTATTTTGATGGTCCGTTTGTTGAATTTAAGTTACACTGCATCTACATACCAACTAATTCTTATTAGATTATAAGTAGACTGTTAGGTTGGGGTAAGGGTTAGTGTAAGTTGACATGTACTTGCTAAGTTTCTTATAGTCAGTTAAATGTTTGCTGAAGGAGGAGTACCAACAAATATTGAGCAGTCTACTGATACTCAAATGGACCATCATATATAATGTTACCATCAAACTCCACTGGTGTCAATACACACGCGCTCTTCAGCTTTGCCAATGATGGCGACACGAGGTTAACATTATCGGCGCTGAAAGCACGACAGGTGGGTCACGTGAAAGGTCTCTAATTTTCTCTCACCAGCAGAAACACATGGTTCATATTATGCTGCAGAAAAGCTGACAAAGCTCCAATGAAAATATCAGGAGGCTTCCACCACCACTACTGTTCACCACACACTATTTTCAAATATATCTTAGATTATGTAGCAATGTAAATTTCCCCTGCCTACTGGGCTTCGACTGGTAAATTTAGAGGGAGCTTGAAGCGTAAATAAATAAATGTGGGAATTTGAGGAGGCATGCTGGAAGGTGTTTAAGCGGAGGGGGTGATGTGAATACAACAGGACACAATGTAAACACAATCAACCCTTCTGCCCTGGCTTTCTCTTGTATAGTATTCTACATGAGGCTGACTTGATTAGCAAAAGTATATATGATCAAAACATAAACATTGGCCTTGACCTGCAGCCTCTTCATTGCTGCTTACGTAGCACAGTTGTGTGCGCTAGCTGAAAGAATCCCATCCGTGTGAAATACAGTAGAAGTCAAAGCTGCAATGCATCTATTTGTGCTGCTCACAACAGAGCTGAGGCTCAAGTGCACAACAACACAGGCGTGAATTTTTTGAAGTGAGGTGAAAATACGACTCTTTTCTAAAGTCCATGAAAAGGCTGCAAGATAAGCAGCATTCAGCCATAAATTCAGAGTCGGCGCTAAGCTTTTTTATGTATAGCTCGCCGAGCGCAAAACCATGCCCTGCTGAAATCAAAAGCGGTAATAGTCAGGTTAGCCACTGTCATTCTAAGAGGGAAGTCGGTTGTGAAATTGTAAAATTGTGAGGCCCTCGCTGTCTATTTCACAGCCTACATTTTATGAACGCTCTCTGAAATGATTTATAAAATAGAGGCTATCACATGGCAGCCAGTGTTTGAGGCTCACAGAGGTGAAGGAAGAAAAGGCTCAAGCAATCCTAATCTGCCTGCTGAAGACGGCCGCTAATAATACTCTCCTTTATCTCCTTTGCTTAAACAGTGCATACCTTGAAGTTCACAAAAACGTGTGATACTCATCGAGCTCTCCAAGCGCAACAGAGTGGAGAGAGAGCGAGAAAGAGAGAGATTGAGCAAGAGAGAGAGAGAAGAAGACAAGGCCTTGCCATTTTCCACTTCACATTCCTCACAGATTCAAGTCCAATTTGCTCTGAAAGTCCTCTGCATTAAGACCGCATGCCAGGCTGATAGAATACGAAAACAAGAGTCAAACTCCGTTCATCCCACCCTTGTTTTCCCCCATTCATAATCAGCAGATGCTGAACAGTGGCCTTACAGATCCTAATCAGATTCCAAACTAGAAAAGGAAAAGAATTGGGCTTTTATATATTATTATGCATAAATTGTTGAATAACACAATACGTATAAATTGCACGAATTATCAAATAACAATCAAAGATTCAAATCAGGTAAAAAATATATATTTTATATGTATAGTTCTATATATTTGTTATATATATTTTCCAATTTTTGATTATTGTAATATTGTTTATCAGACTGCATCGAAATTAGATCTTGCTCCTCTTAAAATGGCATAAACCTATAAGTCAGAATTATTGCCCTTTCTGAATTATTAGCCCTCCTGTTTATTTTTTTCTCCATTTTCTGAGAGATTTTTTAACACATTTATGAACATAATACTTTTAATAACTCCAATTTATTTTATTTTGCCATGATGACAGTAAATAATATTTGACTAGATATTTTTCAAGAGACTTTTATACAGCTTAAAGTGACATTTAAAGGCCTAACCAGGTTAATTAGGTTAACTAGGCAGGATAGGGTAATTAGGCAAGTTATTGTATAATGATGGTTTGTTCTGTACACAATCGAAAAAAATATATAGCTTAAAGGGGCTAATAATTTGGACCTTAAAAAGTTTTTTTAAAAATTAAAAACTGCTTTTATTCTTGCCGAAATAAAACAAATAAGACTTTATCCAGAGGAAAAAATATTATCAGACATACTGTAAAAATTTCTTTTGCAGATTTGTTCTGGATTTTTATACACATCATTGTATAATGTACAATAATCCACTGCAGTGGCCATCTTTGCACACAAGACGACATATTCACTGGCTTCTGGAATTTATATTATATAACTATATTTATTAAGTATCCTTATTATTTACAACAATATTAGTTTTTTTCCCCTTAAATTATTATGTAAGACATTCTTTTCAGACATATTTTTTTGTTCCTTGTTTTAAAAATCTTTTGGTAAAAGAGCTTTTTATGTTTAAAGGTCCAATAGATTGGAATAATTTACCTGCTAACATTCGATCCATTGCATTGCATCATTTAAGATGTTTAAGCAAACTTTGCTGTCATATTTTACTTTAGACTGTACTTGTTTTTCCTGAGAATGTTGCTGTTTATGTGGTGATTTGATTCACTGTATATCTTTTTGTACTAGACTGTAAAACCCAATGAGTTAAGGCAACTTAAACAATTTAAAGAAACCAATTGCAAAAAACCATTTGAGTTAAAAAAAAACTAATCTAAATGAGTACTGTGAACTTAATCCATTAAAGTTTAATTTTATAAATCTAATTATATTTATTTAAATAAATTTAATTAACTCATTACCTTCAACACTGAGTTCAAAACTCCTCAAATGAGTAGAATTAACTTTCAGTCACTTTTGAGTTGACTACACTCATTTTATTTGATAAAGTTGACTGTTGGGTTTTACAGTATATGTATGCATGTATACTACTCCCCCTTTTGTTAATGTTTCTTTTTTTTGGATGTTGTGTAATTTATGTTTTGTTTTTGTCATCTGGTGTTATTATTAATTGATTGTGATTAAATAACAAGGGTTTTAACCTTATGAATAAATATATATCGCTATATATATATATATATATATATATATATATATATATATATATATATCGCTATAATAATTATATATATGTAATTATTGCATAATATTTTACATAGTGCTTCACAAATATGGTTTCAATTAAATCAAATAAATATAAAGATGAGTACTATTAACTTTATAAAAATTGTTTCAAGTAATAAAATAATTAGAATGAAAAAATAACTATTTTACACTTGAAGAGTTGGACGTCTAAAGAAACTCTTCCATCAAGTACTTTAATGTTTTGTTTATAATCTATAAGATAAAGGTATCAATTGAATATAAGCACAGTTTAAGTGACTAAAAAAGGCTTCTTAATATCCAGTGCATTGAATCATAGGGTTAAGAGAGAGATAGAGAAAGAGGCAGTACATTAATGGACCGATATCTGTATGCACATTTTCTGCCCAATAGCTAAAGCTGAAAGGGCCCAGATGAAATCTGTGTGGTAAAGATGATATCATAGCATTGTGGTTGCACAGCAGTCTGGCAGACACATACCTCACTCTAGAAAGAGAGCGAGAGAGAGAGAGAGAAGAAAAACAAAACTCTAAATAATATTTCTCCTTGCCTTTCCCATTTGAATATTCATCCCGTTTCCACGTCCCCAGAAACTCTTCTAATCAGAGTCACTTCCCCTTTAATCACTGGGGCTGTAATTATGATTTGATAAAGCATTTTAGCGCACTCTTCAGTGTCACTCACATATCTATGCTTGGAATACCGTATTAAGAGCTGTCAGCCCTTAAGGGGAGCACTTCCCAAACAGTGCTGATCCAAATATGGCAAACACGCCCATCGGCTCTAATTGAAATTATTACAGGTTTGAACATGCTAACGCTACAGCTAATGTTTTCCCTGAAAGGGAGAGAGTCAAAGTGGAAGCAACGAGTCTAGCAGACTCAGCTAAGATTCCTCTACTTCCCTCTGATGTGCAGTAATTGTTTAAACCTGAGTGGAAATGGCTGAGTGCCTTTTTTCGCCTTATGCCAACAACCAAAAAAAAGAGAGCAAGAGAGAGAATCAGGTCTGCGTAGCACTTTCCTATTCTGCTTTTCACTTTCTAATTCCGTCCAACACAAGGCTTGAAGGAAAAGCCTCTACGACTCCTTGTTCATCTTGGAAGAGCGAGCGTTCGAGGATGATCGCTGACCACAAGTTGATAATGATGACGATTTAATTAGAAGCCTCTCTCTGGTCTGGAGTCAGCCCAAACTCCTCCACCCTGCAGATGGAATAAATTTAGCAACAGTGAAGAAGAGTAGGGCCATCTTTTGCTCCTTTCTTCCACCACTCCCTCCCCCCTCACAACTTCTCTTTCTTGTCATCTAGGCACCACCTTCAATCAGAGACAGAAAACATTCTTCCCCTCTGACACCGCACCGCAAGTCGCTCAAGCCTCATGCGCATGCACCTCAGCGTAACACATTCGAGATATTAATCCAACATTAAAACAACAATCTAAAAGTAGAAGCTGCTAAAAGTGGTCCAAGAGGGGAGATGTGTTTTCAGGGTAACAACTCTCAGATCCAGTACTAAAAAAAGGGGGGTTCTGGCTCTGGGACGACTAGATTGTTGTGAGGAAAATGTCTCATTTGCATCCTGGCAGGCCCTGGGGGTTTACTGTAGCCCTGTGTCATAGTTTCGGTTTCTTTCCAGCTAGAGAAACAACGTGTGTTATGAGTGAGCTCTTTTCAACTGCAGGATGGAGCGCCGATGGACGGCATGAGCGAGCACCAGTGGAAAAAAGGCTGATGCCAGGATCTTTCCTTATTCCAGCTTGTTTTTGTGTGTGTGTGTGTGTGTGTGTGTGTGTGTGTGTGTGTGTGTCTGTGAAGTTTGTATGTTCCTGAACACTGGCCTATGATGAGTGATTCAGAGCGTGTGCCAGTGTGGCTATGCTGATAGATGTCAAATAGGCTCAGAGGAAATGCATGGGAGGCTAAACCGCAAGATTTTCTCCATTATTTCGACAGATTTCTGCCATCCTGTATATAAAAAAAGATCACCACATTACAGTCCACTCATTCAGCCTGACTTGGCTTTAGCCAAAGACAGCTCTCCGACACAGCCCTTTGACATAGCGACTACTCATAAGAAAAATTAGGACTTAAATTACGCTCGCAGCCCTTCCTGCCCAAAGATTTAACATGACAAACTAATGAAAAAGAGAGCTTTTTTTAAAAACTCAAATTCAATTTGTTTTCCACTCCTCTGTAGAAAATTATTCACTTTTTCCAGCCTGGTGTTTTCACTTTGGTGTGGTTAATATATCCTGGCAAAGCCAAAAAGAGAGAGCGTTAGAGAAAGACTTTGAATACACTGCATAAATTAACTGAAGACACACTAAATGTTGGTGTGTATTTTAAATCTGTAATATTGAGATCCTATATTCATTCATTCATTCATTCATTCATTCATTCAATCATTCATTCATTTTCCTTCGGCTTAGTCTCTATTTTAGAGGCCGCCACAGAGGAATGAACCGCCAACTATTTCAGCATACAGTTGAAGTCAGAATTATTAGCCCTCCTTTGAATTTTTTTTCTTTATTAAATATTTACCAAATGATGTTTAACAGAGCAAGGAAATTTTCACAGTATGTCTGATAATATTTTTTCTTCTTGAGAAAGTCTCATTTGTTTTATTTAGGCTAGAATAAAAGCAGTTTTTAATTTTTTAAAATCCATTTTGAGGTCAAAATTATTAGCCACTTTAAGCTAATTTTATTTTCGATAGTCTAATTTGGGGGGGGGGGGGGGGGGGGTTACAAAGCGGATCCCCTTCCACTAAATTACACTACAGCCAATTTAGCTTACCCTGTTCACCTTTAACGGATGTCTTCTGACTTAGGGGGAAAACCCACACGAACACAGGGAGACGGTGCAAACTCCACACAGAAATGCCAATTGGCCCAGCTGAGACTCAAACGACCAACCTTCTTGCTGTGAGGCAACAGTGCTAATTAATTAACCCCTCATGCCACTCCTGATCCTATATTGGTCAAATGCAAATTTTCAGATTTCACCAAACTCAAACCCAACCAAACCTCATCACACAAATTTTCAACGGAACTGAATTTTGCTTTAAGGTGTGAACACAATTATTTATTTATTTATTTATTTATTTATTTATTTATTTATTTATTTATTTATTTATTTATTTATTTATTTATTTTATAGGCAAAGAAATTGCACATTTCACACAGAAACAACAGATTGGTGTGACTGGTTTACGCCTGAAGGTGCATTTTGATCAATAAGATCACAATCATTCCCAATTGAGGAATTCCATGCAAATGTCAGCCTTGACATGAAAAAAATTAAGCTTTCACCATTTTCATTGCATTTTTTGTCTAAGCAAGTATTTTAACAGTACTTTAAAAATACAGAAAAATGTCTCTATTAATGTTTTCAAACTATTATATTTGATTTACCAAAAATTACACAAGTGCCAATTTCACATTTGATAATTGCATAACGCAGCTTTTTCCTCATAAATGCAAAACAAATTTTTAAAAAATACAATCAATTATGTTTGTTCCATAGAGAGCCCACTCTTATCCTTTTGATTAGCATTGTTTCATTTTCGATTGTGCAGTTTAATTCACAGATTTTATGTTGTATACTGTAAACTTTTTTCATCACATCCATAACACGTTCATTTTCCTCATTTAAAATATAAAAATAATTTACAGATCGATACTTTTCTGCTCCCATAACTCTGTGCTTAGTTGTTTTGGAAAATATAAACAGATGTTTCAATATAATGTTAACATATACTATCTCTGTAAATTTAAGTTTTGAGATTTTACTGCAAACATCACATCCATAATGTTAAAATTGCTCGTTTACATTTGTTTAAATTCATCTCTTTGCTGCATGAAAACTGTTTTCAACCTTCCTGGTGTGGTTGAAGGTGAACAAGCTCAAAGCAATTCAAACCCTGCATTACAAAGTGCTATACAATTTTGATCGTATCTCATCGAACCTGAGAGTACTCCCCTAATCCCAGAAACCATAACCCCTACAGGATCTTCTGCAAGCTCCTTCTCAATCTAGATCGCTCTTTACATAGACTGAGCTCCACAGCCAAAGCTCTGAATTAAGACAAACATCACTACCTGATGAGTCTCTTCAAGGGGAGACCGCTGTTTAAACTGTGAAGGCAAGAATGGCAGATCATGCCAACCCACACGCACAAACTCTCATCACATCAGCTGCTGTCGCCACTTGACCCGCCATCAAAAGCTGTTCATGGACACATCCATAACGGTAGTCAAGTGTTTTCCTTCAATCTGTTTGTTTGGTACTGCACTACATCTAATTCCACTGACAGTCAGGTAGCAGAGCCTTTCACTTCTTCAGAAAGAAGGAAAAAAGAGAAGGAGATAAGTGAGCATGTGTGTGTGAGAGAGAGCAAGAGAGAGAGAAAACATTTGCGGTTTGGTCTGCTGAAGCCATTTTCTTGTGACGCACATGTACACTGACGGCAGAAAGCCTTTAAAACTGCACGCGGGTGCACATAATCGCAGAATAAGGAAACAAAAGGAGGTGGTTTGAGGAATACTTGAGTTGAACTACTGTCAGACATACAGCCACAGCATTCCTCCTCTCCTTACCAACCTCCTTTGTCACTTTAATTTGCTTCTGGCATTATGCATCCCAAGTTTCCACACACACAAACTGTGGATGATGTGATTTTGGCATCACATCTCTTAATTTTTCTTTACAATTTTCCAGACTTTTTTTTCAGATGTTGTATCAGCTAAAATGAAACGTTTTGCATGCAATTAGCTACCAGTTTCGGAATTTCTAGTTTCTAGGAAAAAATATCTTCTCATTATCGCAAAAACAAGAGTTTTACGTGATTACAGTACCGTTTAAGAAGACAGTAAAAGGCTTTCTTTCATAAAACAGAAAAGTCCCCGGGAATTGAAAGGCCCTTTTGTTTTGAGCGGAACTCTGCTCTGAACTTCAGGGTGGATATTTCTTTGACACTGTTCAGAACAAAAATATATTTCTATCTTGTGCAGTTTTAAATCATGCTTTGTATCCTAAGCATGCTAGAATGAGCAACTGAACAAACATAAATCATTAAACTATATAATATACTATAAACTATATATGTATGAAATGTCATATTTTCATATTCTTTTCATATGTACAGTGCTCAGCATATATAAGTACACCCCTTACAAATCTATCTTTTAAATTCATATTTTAAATAGGAAGCTTGACAATATTATATTTGTGCATATACGTTAGGATTAGTCAGTACTGAAGCCAAATCTGGAGCTTAACTAACAAAATAACTTACGATAACGGTCCAAAAACTAGTACAGCCAAATTTATATGTTACAGAAAAATATTAATACACATTTAAAAACGAGGAAAAATCAAGAGAAGCAAAACAAATTTGAAATTTTGTAGGTTGTAATTTTTATTTGCAATATTTTGCTTAAATTTAATTGTATTATATTTCAATTTCTAAATATGTTTGGTGACTAAAATATTATTTTAATAAATATATCTGTTTTGTTTTAATGCACTAAAATATATTGCCTATGTTCACTGAGAAATGGATACAAACATTTGGGTGTACTCAATTACGCTAAGCACTGTATATATTTATTTATTTATATATATATATATTTCATATATGAATGAGTGAATTTCGTTCGTGACCTATTGCATAATACTGACTCGAAGGAATCTAGAACGTCACATATTGACCCGTTTAATCGGATATGTACTACGACAGTTAGGTAGAGGGCAAATTGCCAGCTTAATCTTACAGGCTCACATCTGATCTAATAGGAGAGTGTTCAAAGTGGGTGGAGTCTTCACAGGGCACCGCAAACATCTCTTTGTAATGGAAAATGTAGCATCTCAGGTTAATGATCAATTATTCTCTACCACGAAAGGCTGAGATTATCACAAATCTTATGCTAAAGAAAGCACCTGGCTCCACACAAGCATCAGATTCTCCTTAATCTGTGTTTGACCATGACTTGGCTAACAGAGCACAGTGTTACCATAAGATGACATAATACAAAAAGCACTGAATAAAAACATTTAGTTCTGTTTTTAGGTAGCGCTTTTGGATAATGACTTAAATAATGAACACTTTTTTTTTTTTTTTGGAAGAGTGTTTTGTATGTTTATGTTTTTGTCTTTATATCCATTTGTTGTTGTCACTATGTGAGCTTTTTGTGTGGCACTGTTATAAAATGAGGACTCCTGACTGCAAACCAAATCTACCTTCAGGTATAAATAAAGTAACCTAACCCTAACCTAGACTAAAAAGCCACTGACTGCAGTTTTTAGTGAAATTTCAGACGTGGATATTAGAGCTAAGGCTCAATTGTAATGCAATCCTTATTAAATTTAGCGGTTTATAAAATGTTAAATTCAATACTCATCATTCATACCCAAATAGGCATGATGAATTCATAACCTGCCCATAAATTTCCTCTTTATAGTAATAAAATGAACAAGAAGCCTTAGCAAAATCACCAGAGCTTCCAAGTTATATTTACAATGCCAATAGCACAGCCTCAAAATATAACATAAAATAGTGAATTCCTTTCTAACAACAAATCGCAAGTCTAAAAAGATCAAACATAACAATCATTTCCGACTGATCTACAATTCGCCAATATTTACTATTATACATTAATATTAACTAAGTTCAAAAATAAGGATTAAAAGAGGTGAAGTAAAATGCAAGGACAATCGCAAGCAGTCTTAAACAGAGTCCATATCAAAAGATTTATTCTCATTATTTATTCATGCACCAATTAAAGGTTAAACACGTGCCAAAGCCTGTGTGTCACAGAGCAGCTGTAGTGAATGAGAGAGAGAGAGAGAGAGAGAAAGAGAGAGAGAGGAGGCCACAACAAGAAGGTTAAGGAAAAAGCAAACTAACTTTGTCTTGAAATGGTTTTGGCCTGGAGACAAGCTCTCCGCAAAAGAGCATGGACTGGCATAAACATTTGTACAAAATTATAAGTGCATTTGGAGACGCATGCAGGAGTCAACCGCCTGCACACGGTTCCCCGCGCTCACTCTCTCCCAGCAAACCCTCCACCCCAGAGCGCGTGTGTGTATACGGGCTCCAAACCACTGCATTTTAATTACTGCCAGCAAGCACAGCAAACCCCTTTGAAATGGAAATGGACCCAGAATCTTCCTCTGCGCCGCAGAAATCTTCTTCTGATTTGGAGGAAAAAAAAAACAATATGCTACACCAGAGTCTACACCTGATAATTCTGATTATAACCACCAATAAAGCCACTGTCAACATCCTCACGGATGCTTTAAATCTACATATTCATGTGTGCTTCTAAAACCGCTATAGGAGAGAGAACGAGGGAAAGATATTCAGTAACGTCAAAGAAATATTTGTCACGCACCTAATTTCAAAGAATCGCAGGCTTTGTGTATCACGCAACTTCAAGTTCAAGACGTTCAGATTTGAGCAATGGTGCAAACTGATGGGATGCACTGAAAAAGCAGCTCCATTATTGTGCTTGCACATCTTGTTATCGGGCAAACGCTGAGAGAAGATGAGCAAAAGAAAGCATTTGGTAATATTTTAGAGTGAAAGGCTTCTATCTTTCCGGTTCATTGTGCAGCATCGGGCTGTAGGTGAACATGCGTTTTTCAGTTGTGAGCAAAAAGCGTGCCCTTCATTTACAAAGAGTGTCCGAGACATCAAAGGCATCTTCAATTTTTTATCCTCGCATGAGTGTAACGTCTAGACCTGAGGTTCTAAAGGAGTCACAAATAAAATCATAAAATGATGTAGGATTGTAGGGGAAAAAATATGCTTTTTTGTTGCTGAAATGCACGGCCATACACACTGGCGTTTCACAAGGCCTCCTAAGCTATAGCTTCACTATCTTTTTTCAGAAGCAAGACTGCAATTTGGGCGTGCTGTTAAGCCACAGATAAGTATAGGTTGGATAATTTGTACTTGCGCTGGAGGAAAGAAATGCTTAAGTCCTAATGTTAAAGGTCCTAACAAAACTATTTATTTACTATCTGTCATTTGATTGTTACAGCTTTGATTTTATTACAGCGTGACCAGGGTCAGCATTCCTGCCTATGTAAATCATTAAATCATATTGAAGCCCTCGAGATCTCAAGCTGTTGTCAGTGTGCCATCTTCATTGATGACAATGGGTCTGTCATTCTGCAGGAATGCAGTGGAAGAACAGCAAATGCATGCACTTAATCCCAGCATGTGCATAAACACAAACAACTGCAAAAATAAAAATATATGCAAACTTCATGTACAGACGTTCGGGGAAGGGGGGGGGCTCAAGAAAACACCACCTTCCTGGCATCTTTCGCTAATTAGAAACCTTAACTTATTGTAATTAAAAGTGCAGCAAAGCTTCAATAACACATTCCAGAAACTTGAGAGATTCTGCCACAAAAGGGAAAAAAAGCCTTCTAATAAACATGTTGCCATCGGTTTTGATCATTGTTGAAATATTCCACAGCAAATTAGCTAACACTTATAAAGACAGATGTCACAACATGTGCTGCCACAGTTCCTCCTCATGCATTCCTCCCCTACGGCTGGCGTGCTGCTTACCTTTACCAGGCCTGCTGTTGTTTACCTCCAGTGTTGTTTATCATTAGGATTCTGCTGGCACTGTTCTAACCTCTCCAATACAAGACACAGTCAGACAAGTGAGAGTGAGACTCACACCTGAGCATCTACCACTACAGTACATCAACATGCTCCTTTCCACTAAACATGTTACTGCAGAATGACTTAAGCACTGCTACATGATGGGAAAAATAATTAACTAATTAATTCAAAACAAAATGATTTCATGAATTAATTCAATTAAACATTATTTTGAAAGAACTGCTTCTGATAAGAAGTTGAGAGCTCATGAACAAATTGCTTGAGATTAAAAAAAAAACTCTCAAACATTACCCACTATCTTCAAGATATGCATCCACTTAAGCTGTATAAACATTATTTAAACATTAAAGATGCACTGCCTTTCGCAAGTAAGAAACGATAAGGAAAGACAAACTAGGTAATTAAAAATCTGATTGATTAAGCATAAAGGTGATAAAGGAATTTAAAAAATGACCAAGCTCTATAACCCAACATTAAATATCAAGCTAGCCAGTGGGGAAATTTTATTTCACAAATACTAAAACATATGGCAGACAACCTCTGAAAACAACTGACTGTGGCACATGAAAGAGAATTATTCAAAGTCCAGAGTTTAAGTCCGATAAGGCATTCGACTGATGCCAGCTATGCAATTAAGGTCCCCAAATAAGCATTAAAAAGTCAATTTATGACAGATATACACATATTAAATTATTATAGCTATATAAATGAGATAAACTGCATGCAGAGAAAGCGAATCTCTCATACCAAAAATATTATTATATGAAATGCTAAGTACCAAATAAAAAAACAGAGGTCTGGCTTCGATCATGCATTTTTAAATTAAGGAAAACTCTAAAAATTTTACAATAAAATAAAATAAATTAAATTAAATTAATGCATTTAATCATTAAATAAATAAATTATTTAATCCTTAAATAAGTTGGTGGCATGAAATTACAATCATTCAGTGACTGCATAAGGTCTCACCTTGACTATCTGCAATAGTGTTTTGACAATGATTTTGAGATAAATTAATTCAATGCTTGAATTTGAAAAAAATTAAATGATCACTGCATATACTCTATAAAAAGTTTTACATTTATCCATATGAGCTGTAAAAACGACTAAATGATTTTTTGGAAAAAACAGCTACAAGTCTTCTTCACAAATTCAAATGCTTCAAATACATTTTCCAGCTGTTAAGTCTCAGAACATTAGATCTATTCAAAGACAAGCATCGCAGAACAGAATACGGTCCAAATCTCTGAACTTACTGGCACCATAAGCGTTCGTCTGCGATCTGTCGGTATCTGCTCGCCGGATCCAGTTAGGAAATGCTCTTTACTTGCACAAAACCACAAGTTCCTCCCCAAATCCACGGGCAGAAAGTCCTGAAAAAAACAACAGCAGAGATCGCCATTATCTCAAACGCTTTAATCTCAGTGAAAAATGAAAGTGCATGTCTGTGATACCGTTATGAAACTGCGCATGAAATTTAATTAATACATTTAAAAAATGCACCTGGAAAATATAATATTTGCATGAGAATAACATTGTATTAAAACAGCGTTCAAACAACAAGCCGTGTTGAGTAAACACATTTATATGCTTTAAGGATGCGCTTGTGAAGTGTGTTTACAGCTTCGAAAAAAGAAGGGATTATTATTTTTATACATTTAACACTGTTTTAGTAAATAACACGTTTCGTGTATTTAGTTTTTTCGTTGATTTATCAGAGGTGTTTATGATGTGTCTTTCGATGCATAGACATATATACAGTAGGATATATCAGTAAATACATGAAAGGGATAGTTAACAGACACTCTTTCTCAAAGGCAGTGAATAAGTCTCTCTCTATTGAGTGCCGCATATCCCTGTATAGCAGTCAGGACAATGTGCTGAACCGGCAGTCTAATTATAAATGTTCCATTGGGCTCCTGTGCCATCTTACCTTATGAGGGAACAGCTAACAGCAACTGCTCAAAACAAAATGCCATTACGGGCTCAACTTCACCCCAACAGAGGGACAAGCCAAGGGGATTGTTTTTCAAACACCCCCCTCTCACTTAAGACAAGAATGTATTATTAGACACCCGGTTATTCTTACAGACTGGACACAATTTCAGGAGAGAAAAACTAGCAAAGTTAAGCTGTGTTTAATTAAGGTGTCAGGTTGCGTCCCTTGCGCGAGAACAACAAAGCTTTTGTGTTTCTGCTCTGAGGTTTAAAAAAGCAAAAAGGAGGAGAGTGTTTAGCTTTCTAGCGCCGGAAAAGTCTTTAACAATAAGTGATTTACGCGTCTCAATTTTTGTACAAATTTAAATGTCCCGTTTGACGTGTCTGAAGAGCTCCAGTAGTTTTTAAACCCTTTAAATTCCGTCATACGTCGGCGTGCTGTGTTATGTTCCTTATTAAAATATTATCGCATCTCATGCAGCAGTCAAAAAGAGCTTATCTGTGTCTGTGAGGGTCTACTTTTGGGAAACACCCATGAGATGATGGGCTATCTGTGTCCCACAGACAGAGTTCACACACTTTGCGTTCCATTTGTCCTCTCAATACCTCATCGCACCGTTTCTGAAAAACTCACAAAGCATCATTGTTGCTTAAAAAAAAGAAAAAAAAATACAAATAGGATAAACAATAATATAGTGTAATTCGAGTATAATTGAAAACTAAATATTAAAATTGCTTTACTGTCATAATGAAGGCAACATAAAACAACTGTTTGGTTGTTTGGAGTTTTACACCTTATCAGTTTGTGATGAAATAAAAAGAAAAAATACGCAAAAAAAAATATAAGCGACATAATCCCTAGATGATAAACACGCTTTCGGAAAAAAATTAAATAAGCATAATTTTCCAGAGTTCACTTACTTTTAGTCTGAATGCTGTTTCAAGGCACCGTATTTTCAAGCTGGGAGACTAAAAGGAGTCTTGCTTGTCCAAGTTGCTTATTGTCTCTAATGGATCAGCTTTGGATGAGGACATCATTTTAATTTATGGCTTATGCATTCTTCAAAGGTCAATATGCTTGACCCCGGGCGAAAGTTGAGAAACAATTCCCATGCTCGCAGAGAACTATTTGCTTTACGCATATTTATGTTCGTTTTGTTTTCATTACATTCACTTACGGTTAAAAGAATAGTCCGATCGTAAATACACAAAGGATTTCAATTTTTAATAGAGAGAAAGTCCAAAAGAAGTCGAGTAGGATTCTTGCAGCGCGTCCCGTTATTGTCAATGAATAGTACCGCTCTGTGGACACATGTGAAATTACCTCCCGTATAGGTAGTTTATCAGCCGTCCGGATGACAACTACCGGCTGTCTATTAGTCAGAAAAACAACTAGATAAATAGCTGTGTGTATACGGAATAAACATCATAAGGGCATTGTTAGAAATCAGACCTGCGCATCATTGTTTCCGATTAGCGTGTGCGTTTGTGAATCTACAATAGTTCAGCAGCGGACAATGAAGTACAAACAAAACATTATCACAGCTGAGAATACACACAATAACAACTTCTATACTGCCTTTTTAACTTTTTAATGTTTGTCGTCAATATCTTTTGCCGTTTTTTGGCGAAATAAGCGTCAAATCTCTCTTCTGTCAAGCGGAGTCTCACGCGTCACTCTTCGCTGAAAACCGCCGTTAAAAACAATAATCAATCCTGGACAAGCCAACGTTTCAAATACAGTTTGGATCTTACTGTAACGCTTCTGTAAGATAATGTGAATGTATCAACACACTAGCTGCGGTGTTACGAGGAAAAATGACAGTAAACACAACATGACGGAAAGCCACGAAATCACGGACGACAGGTTACCAATGATAAAAGTTTACCTTGATGTGAGCAGGGTACCAAAACAAGCCCTCGTCTTCGCCGTATCCCGTGGTTGGTTTTGAAACAGGTTAAAAATAATGAACACTGATGTGTAGTAGCAAAGAAAGAAAAAAAAAAACTGAAGTGTATCGCTTCCACTGACCGTAGAGGGAATCCCGCTTTGGCTGTATGAAGTTGAACTGTCAAAACTGCTGAGAGCAGTTGTAAGTATATTTATCGCGTTTTCCCTCTCTACTCTAAAACAGAAGCGACAGAAGACGATGGTTACTGCTGTCAATCTTGGCAATCAATGCAAGCGGCCATGTCGCAAGTATTCAAAGCATTTCCCGTCGTGCAACATCAGAAAGTGAGTGGCCAGGGCATTGATCTGAGGAAAGAGGCAGGGCTCCCCCTCCCAGACAACGAGAGAGAGAGAGAGAGAGAGAGAGAGAGGAGAGAGATGAGAGAGAGATGAGAGAGAGAGAGAGAGAGAGAGAGAGAGAGAGAGAGACTTTAACGGGGTGGAGTAGAATATTGGAGATTGGGGGGGGGGGGGGGGGGGAGTCAGAGCTCAGGTGATATTTTCTTTTTTAATCAGGAGCCAGATTGATCTAATTTATATAGGTTATGAATATTTAAAATATCGATATTTTTATCATTAATTTTTTTTACTGATAAGTAATATTTATTGTAAAAATACATATGCACACATTCACGCATCATTTGTTAGGGTTATGCGTCATTTCAAATATTTTTGCATATTACACACAATCATGTTAAGAACTGGCACAGAAAAAAAAAAAAAAAAAAAATATATATATATATATATATATATATATATATATATATATATATATATATATATGTAGGCTATATAAATAATGCTATAAAATTAAATTAAAAAAGTGTTTTACAGAATTGGGCTAACCTATATAGGCTAGAATAGCATTTCTTTTATTGACTTAATTTTAAGGATAACTTAGAATAATTAGGCGACGGCAAAGCTCTTACATTTTATTTAGTATAAGATGTAGAAATTAGACAGTCGTTAAAAGGCTACACACAAACTTCAGGTCTGCTGATAAACAATTGCCCTATTCCAGTATTTAATGGAATTTCACGTTTGAGGTAAACCAAACCTCACTTCAGAGGGAAACAATATATCCCATAAAAGCTTTCACCCTATGAAGTGAATAATTGTTTATGCAGTTCGGCTGAAAGAATGCTTATTGCGTGCATTCATGCAACGCGCATTCGCTTCAAAAATTGTAAAACAATGCTTCACACCTGGAACTACTGATGATAGATTTGTGTCAGCAACCAAAGGCCATCTCAGGTCATTCTACAAACCCGAATGAAAAATCTGGTGAAACAGCGTTACATTTATAAGACTGTTCCGTTATTACATCAAATTATTTAATCGATATATCGACAGAGATGGAGCATCATGAGCAGCATTTAAACCTTTCACCTCACGTATCTCTCTGAAAATATTGCTTAATATTATATTTGTTAATTATAATTTAAAATATATAAAAAAATATTGCAATCTAAATTAAATTCACGAAGACAAGCATAATGATTGATAGTCTATTGGAACTCAGGTATGCGATTTTGAAATATTCTCAATTGTTTTACAGTGTCTGTACTTGATTTATGCGCATTGCCTAATACATTATTTTTACATGAAAGAATACGCATTTTTTAATAACTCTGTTTGATTCTGTTTGAGATAGCTTTTCATTTACACCGATAGAAATGTTTATATAATTAAAATATCCATCTCTGTGCATGAACAAAAATACCTTACTTTTTTAGACCATCTATCAGAAATTGAATAGTTGTGAAGAGGCAACTCGCTCCTAAATGCCACAGATCAGGTCAGATGAGTTCGAATTTGAATGTAGCCTACAGCGCACTTTAGGAATGCAGGTTAGCCAAACTATTAGGATTAAAAAAAACAACACTGACAGACTTACGCAAAGATCGAAAACTACACATGTTGTCTTGATCGATGTGCAATAAGACAGGTGGTATAAACTAAGGTTATTAGGTAAAAACAAAAGTTTAAAATGCGTTAATAATAACTGTCGCGCTCCATATAAAACCGCATGCATCATATACCTATTTTAAATATTTATTTTGTGCTGAAAACAACAGAAATGCAAGTCGAAAATAAAACAATAGATACATAATGCAATATTGTACTTACAATGATAAGGGCAGATGCTGAAGAAAATGCTGTTTGTTAACTGAAGAGTCACACAGGGCTAAAGAGAGGGGGAGAAAGGGAGGGAGGAAAAGAGAGAGAGAGAGAGAGAGAGAGAGAGAGAGAGAGAGAGAGAGAGAGAGAGAGGATTAAGGATGTAGAGGGTATGCCAGAATAGATATCCTTTCACAACATCTCATCACATCTGTTCTGGCTCTTGTCTGTCTTTCATTTTCACATTCCCTTTTTTCCTGAGAAAAATCCTATCCACGCGTCACATCTTCATCCCCAGATTCCATCTACACCAAAGAGAAGATTAATTATTCAAACAAAGCACTGCCTTCAAGGTAATAACGCCACTGCATTGAAACTTTTCTCTTCTGCATCCTATTCCAGCTGACACCCGAGAGTATCTCTCAACATAACAATATCTGAGTCGAAGATTTTTAGGTAGCCGTCATTTTCAAACCCTGACAATTATTAGCCAACTTTTTAATTCAAAACTCGTTGGAAATTTTAGCTAAATATAGCGAAAAGATGCCGACACGTTTTCGGACTGCTTGTGAGAAATGCCGACGTTCTCACACCAGCTGAAAAAAATGTAAACACTTTCAAAGTGCCTCCGCTCAAAACATTTGGAATAAAAAAATGAAGCCAACAGTATATTCAGACAAGCGTTTCTCTGAAGGTAGGCTAAGTACAGGCTGCTTCTCAAACCTTGCCTAGACAGAATTTTTAAGCGCTATGTGAGTATTCACTTTCTAGGCAGCTCTAATGTTTTGTGAGAAACTTGAAAAGTTTAGTTCGTGTCAGGTAGAGCTTTGTTTATTCATATCTGAAAACGTATTTAGCTAATATTTCCCTACTATTATAGCTACATTAAACAAAACGTCTATTTTTTTTTTCAGAGTACAGTTGCGCGCGAAACACTGAGGCAGAGCTCGTGCACTCCTGCAGAAGCAGGTACCGTGTCAGGTATGAAGTCCGTTCATCGATGCACAGGGCGAATGCGCCACCCGTCGATTACTTGAGGAATTACATTTGATGAATTCCATGCTAATGAATGCAGTGATTTTTGTCAAGTAGGAAGTGTTCTTGAATCAATTCTTGTTTTAAATTTGAATGCTTAGGAACTGAGCCCAGCAAACAATTTTGTGCTTAATAGACGTCTAATAGACATCTAAACGTAGACAACTTGGCTAAAACAAGGCTAAATTTGGCCTGTCAGTGAAAATAGATATCTAAGAATAGCTCAAAACTAGAGCAGTCATCAAATAGACAGATTGGACAGGCTTTATACTGTATGTGTAGTCATTCATTTTTGTTTATTTCATGACTAGTCTAGTTTTGGCTTATTCTTAGACGTCTATTAGATTTTCACTGACAGCCCAAATTTAACCTTGTTTTAGAGAGGGGTCTGGATGCAGACCTGGTGCAGTGCAATCTGGGCTGCATCCAATGCTTTTTAATAGGCTCACCTAACCCTACCCCTCACAGTGACGTCACTAGCCCCATTTGAGTGCATTGTGTGTGACACTGCATCGCTGAGTGATGCAATCTCAGCTTGCATCATAAAGGCTGCATCCAGATGCTATTAGAGTTTTAGACAAGACGACTTTAGACGTCTAGAAGACATCTATTAGACATCTTTTAAACGCAAAAAAATGCTTGCTGGGAGCTTCAACAACATTCAAACTTAACAAATTTATTATTTATTGTATGTAGACCTATTTATTTGTCAAACGAACGCTCGAAATGCAAATGAAAAATGCAAGTGGCTGCTAGTTCTGGACTTACAATACCAGTCAGCATTAATTAAAAAGAAATTCTCACTAATGAGCTTTTCCTGCAAATTCGATAAGAGTCGACGTGTAAAAGAGCAAAGCTATTAGAGATGTAATAAAACTTCTTTTAAAAACATATTCTATTCATGAATAAATTGTATATTTTTTATTAAATCCTTGGTTATTGCTTCTGATGTAGTTTGGCCTTGACAGTGCAAAACAGTCACTCAAATACTTATAGGTTTTAACAAGGACATGATTCATTTTCATCTCCCTAACAGTGCTCAGGTCTCAACTAATTAGCTCTGAACAAATGTATAAGTCTTCCCCCTCCCCTCCTCTGGTCCCTTTGACAAAATCTTAAAATCACAAGGTCTTCTTTAGACTATGAGGCTGTAATTAAGCAGTTTGTGGGTTCGAGCGAGCGGGTTCAAGCCTGTAGGTCTGGTCTGGACCAATGTTCTGTCCAGCTCGTTAGAGAAAGAGGCAGCATTCATCACATTAGCATATCATGAAATGCTTTGATGCATCGTGAAATTCAAGCCTAGCCTATTAATATTTTAAAAAGGCCTGCATAAAAATCAACATTTTTGTTACATTAAATTAACATGTGTTCTTCTCCAGTTCTGCATGCTTAATTAGGCCGCGCTCTTCTGTCAAAGGAAATATGGAGCTTGCCATATGATTTGCTGTGATTACTTGAGAACTAGCAAACAACACTTCACAAATATATTTGTCTGGTAGATTCGAACGCTTCACAGAGGATGTGCGAGTGAGAGGGCTTTATTAAATTTCCATATCTGCAGGAGCCATGCGAATATATGTCTGATGTGTTTAATTAATGAGAGAAACATTTTCAGATGAAATCTACAGAAGTGTGTCTGTTGCTCCATGAGACTTAACAGCACTGGAGGATTCTCTAAAACATCTTCTATTTAAACATTGTATGAAACAGTACTGTTGTAGTCTGAAGGGATTGCAGCATCACTTGGGTTTTGTGGGAAAGAAGAAAGAGAGAGAGAGAAAATGACAAACTGCAAACTATTATGTGGCAGGAAACACAGGAAGATGTATTTAAATGTCAGTCTGGAAAATCTTCATGAAGTTTAATTAAATGCATAAGCATACTGTACGTACAGCTTTGGAAAAAATGGAGAACTCTCAGCTTCTCTAGATTTACAATTTAATGTTCACAAGCATTGTTTATAGACCATTTCAATGTGGTGATGCCATGACCTATGAACATTTCCTGCTTGTTGTCAAACTATTTCATAATTAAATCAAGATGCAAATCAATCTAAACTTAACATTAAAATAGCTATCATAACATTATTTATCAATATGTCGACCTTTTTGGACTCTCAGAAGATATGGAAATTAAAATTGTAAAGCAGGAAATACGTTAGGATCATTGCTATTGTTAACGTCCCTCGAAATGGACAACACAACACACTAACAATGTTTTCTGAAAAATATGTATAATCTTTAGTAAAATAACTTTCATAAACATTTAATATTCCAAGCAACAGTAAACTATAAAAGAAATAATATAAACAATTTGTAAACATACCAAGTAAATTCAGTACATCTAGAGTGGTCTCTTAACCTTTTTCCATAGCTGTATACACAAAGCGGGTTAATCAAAAACTATTGAACATGTCACCAATTTTCTCAGAAAACATATTTCTAAGGATGCTGTTGATTTTCACCATAAGTTAGTAACAACCAAAGTAATTCACACATACAAATAAAACAAAATTATTATTTTTTTTTATTAATTAATGTGCAAGAAATAAATAAATAATAAAAATGAAATAACAGAGAAAAAGTATTGAACACATGAAGGGAGGTGTAAAAAGGCCTGGAAAGCCCATAGAGCAGCTGCATTTTCTGTTTTTATAAAGCAACCCTGCCTATCACTAAAACTAAAGATTAGAGTTAAGATCAGAGATCCACAGAACCATCAAGATCTGAAGACTGTTGAAATAAGAAGGAAACCTTTCAAGTACATTTCAGGATTTTAGTACTTTCTCCTTATGTCATCCCATAGTTATTACACATAATGCAATTTATTTAGAAAAAAACTGTTTGAGTTTTTATCAAAATCTGGTACAATTTAATGTCAGCAACATCTTTAGAAATTTATTTACCAGGAAAATTCATGATCTGTTCAATACTTATTTTATCTGCTGTGTAATCATACATAAATATTAAAATTAATATTAAGATATTATATGTGTATTTATATTATGTTTTACATGATAGAAAACTATTAAACAAAATCAGTTCCAAAAGTATTGAAATAAAAAGCTTGTACAATAGCACAGATCATTTAAATACAAAGAGTTTGAAATTTTTATGTGTTCGGATTGAAGATCATTATTTGAGAAATCCTGCACATATCCATTTATCGCTGAAAAAAGTTTAGAAAAATTTTCAGAAATTGGTTGTAACTTAAGTTACACTTCAGTGTGTCATTTTGATGTAGAAAAACTTAAATTGTGTTTTCTATGGAACAAAATCAGTGCCAAAAGTTTGGAAATAAAAAGCTTGTAGAATAGCACTAACTGAACAAAATAATTAATTGAATTAAAAACTCCTTGCATTTTAATGACTTGAATTGCCAGGGTTTGTAATTTTAGGTCCTGAAATTTAACATAGCTGTTTATTTTAATCTGTGAATATTTCAATTTAAACCACATTTTTATACTTAAATTCAATACTTCATATTCAACTTCCAGATTTCACCTCCAAGATATTCAGTTTTGTTAAAAAATATGAAGTATAATTTTCAAAAGGAAATTTTCAGCTCATTTTAATTCAGTTAAAAAAAATATCTTCCATAAATTCAGTGGCTCAAATTCGGCTGTTAAAATATTCAACATTAGCTCTCAGGTGGAGCAATTTACTGTAACATTTCAATCTGCAATCTATTGCTTTTCCTGCAGTTCCCGGTTATGTTAAATTTCAGCACCTAAAATTACAAACCCTGGCAATTAAACTCATTAAAATGCAAGCAGGTGTTAATTCAATGTAGTATTTTGTTAGGTTAGTGCTATTCGACAAGCTTTTAATTTCAATACTTTTAGCACTGATTTTGTTCCATAGAAAACACAATTTAAGTTTTTCTACATCAAAATGACACACTGAAGTGTAACTTAAGTTACTAGCAATTTCTGAAAATGTTTCTAAACTTTTTTCAGCATTAAATGGATATGTGCATAATATCTCAAATAATGATCTTCAATCCGAACATATTAAACTCTTTGTATTTAAATGATACATTGCATCATCATCTTCACCAATTGCATCAAGTTTGGTCTTACAAAAAATATATAATCAAATCCAAAACAATTTTTTAAACGTGAATTCATATAGATTCCAAAATACGTATTTTAAATAATTTACTTACCCTCATGACAGTCAAACTCTTTCTTCTGTGGATCTGTGGAAGATATTTCAAAACTAAATGTGTTCAAGCATCACTGAATCCAATGATTACTTTTATAGCAGGTAGCAACACTTAAGAATGGAAAAAAAGTGTTATTGTATTGTGTTAAATGTGTAATTCCAGCTAAAAAATAATTGTTTGATTTCATGAGTGAGTTGTGAAACCAAGATTTTTTGTAAGAACACTGGCATTAACCGTTTTCTTATAAAAATGTCCTTCAAAGCAACATTTGAATGAAAACTGTATGTTTTGTTCTATAAGAATAATCTATTTGTAATGTCACAAAGCAAGAGAATAATAGCAGAAGATTGCTGAGAAAGCACTCATTGTGTATAAAACATGTTCCACGAGGCCAAACACAAAACATTTTGTCACTTCGGAGTCAGAGAATGGAGCACTTAAACTTTCACAACTCCAAAATAAAGCAAGGCTCCTTATAAGAAGAAAGAACTACCAAGGAAACGTTGCATTTTTACAGTAAAGTTATGTAATTAATACATGCTTCATTTGCATACATGCAAATCATCCCGGTCCCATTTGGCTGTGCAAAGTGGGACGCTCTGTTCTCATTTGCTGACCTAAATATCACTTGTCACTCTAGATTTCATCAAAGTTTTTATTAGTATTATCATTTATATTTCCTTTTAAGTTAACAAGAAACACTTGATTAATTAAGTGTATAAATGAAAGAAAGCTACATGCTCTTAATGATTGAGAGCCTCAGCTTCTTTATGTTTTCACTCTAGGACGGTTTATGAATATGTTCCTTCCAATTAGTGTAAATCTACATAAATGCAAATGTAAATGACGAAGTCCCAGATCCCCTGTCGAGACTTTCGAATTTGATTTGACTTTGATCCGACACCAATGGTGCAAGACTCCCGTCCAAGTTTTACATTGGGACAAATCAGTTCGCCCTGCGATTCTGGTCTGACAGATGTAGATTGAAAGGTTCAGGGTTCAAACAGTGTCTTCTACCATCGAAGAAGAAAAAAAAAAAAGAGTTAATGGTCATTTGTGAATAATACATGTTAGATTTTAGATGTCTAATTCAATAATAAATATGGCAGAATCGCTAAACAAGGGCTTCTTAAAAGGTTAGTTAACTCCAAAATGGACAATTGGTCATTTACTCTTACATTTATGCCATTTTAAAAAAGAACATGTTTGATACTTTAAAGAGTACATGGCCTAAAAGACACATATTGGCACCTTATAGTTATAAATCAGTACAGTAGCTAAAACTTACAAAAATGTACCTTTTGATATGGTACCACCTCAGTGCTTTTTTCTGAGAGTAAAAGAAATGTTTTACAACTCAAATTAAATTACTTTCATAAAATCTGAGACTTCTGTTCCTCTATTTTTGGTCTATTCACTCTGACTTCTTCCTCTGGCTCACTGTTAAGTGTAGAAGTGATTTTGAACTTTTGATGTTTTTAATGCTGTCAATGGCCTTGTACCTTCTTATTCATGCGAAATTTTGCACATTCACAAACCCAGCAGTTTTGCAATCTGCTGGTCAACTTCTGCTAGAAGTCCCACGGTCAAGATACAAGCAGTGGGGTGATCACTCTTTTGCAGCGGCAGGTCCTAAATTTTAAAATACCCTTCCTACTGAGCTTCGTACAATCACTGACCTGCCACTTTTTAAAGCCAAGCTTAAGACCCACTTGTTCTAATTGGCTTTTAACGCATAGCACTGACACTTTTCTCTGTTGTAATCTTTGTTGTGTTTTTATTGATATTTCTTCTATTGTTTTGCATTGTCTCCTTTTTAGTTGTGTTGTATCATTTGTTTTTACTGGTCAACCTTGGTTGTTGTAAGGCGCTATATAAATAAATGTTGATTGATTGATTCTTTAAAATGCTCACAAATAAATAAACAAATAATAGGGCTGGGTGATTAATCGAAAAGTAATCGAAATCAACATTCAGAACCTATTCGATCAAATTTTTCCAGGTCAATTTTTTCAATTACTTTCCTTACCAAGTGTAAAATCATGTGACGCAGATCTGATTTATACTACTTTGTCTAATGCACGGATATGGTACAGCGTAACATTATTTACAAGATATACAAGAGTTATTTTATTTAGAAGAGATTGTTTTCTACTTTTAATATAAAAAACTTTGAAAATAAATAATTTTGTTTCCAAAAGTGCAAGTTATTTATTTTTTATAAGAAAAAAACTGTTGGTTTTAGGCAATGTGTGCTTTAATTTTAGTTGTTTAACGTTGATGTTCAATAAATAACCATAGATAGTAGATATTGTGTGTTTTCTTCAGTTATTTTAAAATCAAGTAATGCACACTTCATTCAAAAATCTCCCACTTGTAATATGTGAGAATATTTACTGTTCAAAACCTGTCAGTGAACTATGATGACAAAAAAAAAAAAACAAATAAAAAAAATAGTTCATTAATCGTAACAGAGTTAAATGTTCAATTAATTGAGATATTGATTTTAGTTCAAATCACCTAGCGCTAAGTAAAATACTTAATATTTTACTAAGTAAAATAATAAATACATCATGTTTGAGTGATTTAATTAAAGTGTTCTTAAAAGACACATTTACAGCATACAAATTTGTTACAAAAGTTCAAACAAGCTTGCTTGGTGCAATCAATCAATCAATCAATCAATCAGTCTGTCTGTCTGTCTGTCTGTCTGTCTGTCTGTCTGTCTGTCTGTCTGTCTGTCTGTCTGTCTGTCTGTCTGTCTGTCTGTCTGTCTGTCTGTCTGTCTGTCTGTCTGTCTGTCTGTCTGTCTGTCTGTCTGTCTGTCTGTCTGTCTGTCTGTCTGTCTATCTATCTATCTATCTATCTATCTATCTATCTATCTATCTATCTGCCTAAATGAAATCTGCTAATTGTATTGCATGACTGTCACTTTAGATGACGTTGATTTAACTGCTTTACAATTTATTAAATGTATTATTTATTTTTGTATTGTTGTTTTCACAAACACTGTGAAGCTTCAAAGTTTTGCGTGAACAGACTTTCAATGGAGATTACAAACATCTCAATTTGTGGATAAGAACAAACATCTGGTTTGGAACAACAAGCAGATGAATAAATGATGACAGGATTTCCACTTCAGGCTGAACAAGCACTTTAATTGTGCGTTTCAATCTATACTGATACTCCTGAAGTTACCTTTAAAGTAAGAGCTTTTAACATTGACCCTGGAAGACAATTTTCAATGCAGCAATCCACGGTCTTTGTTAATGGAGGGTAAATATGCACATGAACTTCCCATCCCATCCGAAAAGCCCCTTAAGAAATATGTACTGCCGAGCTGGTGCACAACACTAGAAGCTTTAGGTGAGCCTCATTAAATGGTTTCATCAATGATTAATTGGCAGGTTTCGCAAACACAGCAAGAAAAATCCAAGCCAAAGTGTTGTGTTTTTCTGCCTTGAGACAGTGCTTGCTTTAATTTGATGTGAGAGGTACAGCAAAAAAGGCTTCCTGAAGTTAAAAGAACGGTTGGATCAACTGAAAGGCCCAAGGACATTTACCTCATTTATGTTTACAAAAAGCCCAATTCACTGTAGGTATTGTAAATGCGGGGCATTTAGGGAAAATGCTTCATTGCTTTGTTGCGCACGCAGAGGAAATCGTTTGTCTGGAACGCTTGCTTTCTCTCTCTCATCTTGTCAGCTTGTTCGATTGCAAAATCCAAGACGTTTGTCTCATTGAATAATAACATCTTTATTGTTGTCGAGAACAAACAAAGACGGCTTGACATTTTCAACAGTGAGTAAACCTTTGCTCTGCAGTACAACTGAAGCTGTGGCAAAACTCAGAGGTATTATTCCCCTATGTTCTCTTCCAGTTTTCTCTATTCTTCTGTTAGATATGCAGGAATGTGTATAAAAGAACACTGAATGATGTTGAGCCGACCTCCTCAATTATTCAGCATCTCTCTCTCAAAATATAGATAGTAAATCAATGGTGATAAAAGAGCATAAGTTACCATTTTGGATTCAAAGTACCTTTTGTATTAGGATCTCAGGCTCCCTTAGGTGAATGCATAAGTCAGACGCAGACGTTATGAGGATCCCCGCAGTGTTGGGAATGCCGTGTCGAGACAACACAAAGTCTTAAAACATGGTAATTGTGTGCCTTTGAATTATTAGCAGCCGAAGAGACGTGCATGGATCCGGGGAAGGGGTGAATTTGTGATTTCGCTGCTCAACATTGTTGGAAGAAGCGTACAATGGAGATCCTAGTGAATCTGTGGTGGCCTCTGCTCCGGTATGTTCTTACAGGTTTGTGACACACTGCTTAAACATGCTGACTTATGTACGTCATTTGGGCAGCTAGTGTTTTTCAGACAATGATAAACTTCCTGCCAAAGCTTAATGTGACTATTTTCAATTTCATACAGTTATTTTTACAGAACTGATGTTGTAATGTAATTAAAATACATTCATTTAAATAAATTTAAGAATTCATTTAGTTGTTCAAGTGTAAAACGAGATGAAGAGCCGTATATCCGCTGTCAGGATCAGCAGGCGAGTGCAGAAACTCCATTGAAAATACTCGGGTAAAATAAACGGTCATATTTTAAAGACATGGTGGGCGGAAATAGAATTTAATGCAGTGTTTCTTGTCCGATCTGATACCCACTGTTACAACATTACATTACAACATCAGCCAGCAGAGGGAGCCCTCTCCCGACTACTGACTCAGCTCCGCTCCCTCTGCGGTTACTTCCTGTTTGTGCTGTATTTCAGTGAGTGCTCAGACCATGCTTCCTTGCGAAGTATTGCCAGTTTACCTGCCTTACCAAGCGTTGTTCTAAGTGACTTTCATGACTGCTATCCTGTGTATGACCCTGCCTGTCTTGTTCACGTACGTTCTGTCTTTGCCCTTTGATCTGTTTTGGACTGATTGTTGTGTTACTAAACTTCTGCCTGCTCCTATACTTCGTCGTCTGGATTTGCCCCTGTGTTTGTTGTTTGGATTGGACTGCTTATATGTTGCCGACTCTGCTTGTTTACTTGTTGATGTCTCTGCCTAACCACTTAAATAAACTTCTGCACATGGATTCTAACACAGCCTCAGCCTCCACGTTACACCCACTTCATATCGTATATCTATCAGGCAGTGAAGATCGCTGATTTTTAAAGAAATCAGATCTCAAACATGGCAGTTTTATAATGGAAAGTTCACCGGAAGCGCTGAGGCTGGCTGGCTAAAATTAAAAGTCTGGGCGCACATGACCCCATTATATGAGAAACAAAAAATATGAAACAAACAATACTTTTAACAGTTAATCTATATAGTTTCTTTCACAACAGATGCTTAAATCACATTTTAGTTTGATATTAAAATATTCATTGTGATATTTTACAAAAATGTGCGCTTGTTCATGTGATTTATGAGGACACAAATTTGTATAAGTTTATTTCCAAAGATAACACATCTTTGACAATGTGCTTAAGTGAATGCAGACTTGTGATTCTCTCCCCCGCTGACAGCAGCTTTAATTCGGCCAGTCCATCTCGGATCTGCCGCTGGATTTCATCTCCCCACTGTAGTTAAAACATAATATTTAATACATCTTGTGTACATCTAACAACCACATTTTGGTCTTTTAAATCTATTATTTGTTCTCAGGTCTATAATTTTTGCTTGTTACATTTTATAACTGTCAAATTAAGTAATTTAATAATGTTACTCTGTTGTACTCTGTCTTTGTTCACCAATCTGCTTATCTTTATTTCCTATGATGGTATACATTTTGTACTTTATACTTGTACGTCCATTGTAGTAGTTTATTAAATCTGATAATCAATAACAGGGGTCTGTGTACAATAACCCATTTTCACTTCACATTTATGTTGATTTATGTTTACATTTTCTTAAATCAAAAATATTCATTTATAATATTAAGGTCATGCTTTATATAATTAAATCATTTCATTGTTACTATACAGTCTTGTGCATTTCTGTCAAATAACTCAACAGCTGATGACAATTATTATCTTAATAAATGAATGACCGTTTCATACACGTTGACTTGCTCCTTTTTTCATACAAGTGATTGTACCTTTGTTTGGGTCTTAAATGGTCCCTTTGACATGCACCCTTTGACAGTCGGGAACATACTTGTACCTTTTTTACCCTTATATTGTACATATGAGTACCCTAAGGTGATACTATTGAGGGTACAACTTCACCATTTGTACTTCATGTGTTCACAAATGGATCCCAACCGTACCCTTTTTTCTGACAGTGTGATTATGATATAGGTATTGCAATGGTGAGGTGGTTTATGAGAACGTTTCTACATTTTAAAAATCATACTTATCTTATAATTGCCACAGATTTCCTGTCAGTGAAGGTCATATAATAAGCTGTTTTTACAACATAAAATACATTATTCCTATGAACAGTCCTCATAAATCACAAAAAAAAAAACAATGTGTGTGTGGCGGGGATTAATGAAATGTTTTATTTAAAGTATTTATTTTAGTCAGCAAGGACATCATTTGTTTATAGTGACACTAATAACTTTTTTATTAATTAATATTTTTATTCTATATATTTGGCTTCTTGGTAACAACAACTAAATTCTATATTAAAAACTAAAAATATATCAAACTGTTTTCAATATTGTTAATAAATGTGATAAGACATTTTAAAAATATATATTTAAAAAATCTCACCAACCACAAACCTTTGAGAAATATTGTTTTATATTACTGTTTTGTATGATTATTTTGTATGTTTTTAAAAAATATACATTAAATAAAATTTAGCACCAATAGCCTAGTGGTTAAGTGCGCCAACATATTGACCTTATTCTTCAATGTGGAACTGCGCTCGTTTTAGAACTCTCGATTCAGTCGCCTATGTGAGAAATGCAACCCAGGCTCATTCTGAAAACGTAACTCTGTATACATTTCTGGAGACCACCATATACGTCCCAGGAGCTACATTTTTTTTTTGCAGTTTTTGTTTTCGCGAATCCACCAAAGGCCGCTGTGTATGCTTTTTGAGATCTCAGATTTCTTTTGCGAGTGCAATTCGTGCCTGCTGTTCTCCGGTAAATCCAACTAATGGTATTTTAAAAATCACAGATTGACCTGCCCACACACTTCCCTAAACCCAACCGACAAATTTAAAAAGCAATCCAGAAAAAGAAAAGCCCTCGCCTGATTTTTACCACATTCTCACCCTGTTGTTTAATTGTTTATTTTATTTTCTGGATTCTGTTTTTGTCTTACACGCTTTCTGGAACCCCGTCGTTGTTACCAGTCAGCTGATAAGCGTGTAAACGAACGGTGTCATCCCGCCCAGTAGCGTTCGTATTAAAAATGAAATTCAGCCATACGTACTTCTGGTTACATAATTCGCGATCTCCAGAAATGTATATAGGGCTACATTTTCAGAATGAGCCTATGTTGGAGAAATGGCTAGAAATAATAAACGGCAGAAAACGGTCAAACTATTTGCACTACAAACAAGTGTGTGCATGACTTTACATAAAAAGTAGAATAATGTCATAAGAAAATGTCAGTTTGCAACATCAAGCAGCATAACGAGCAGTTTTAATGTCTAAAAACGAATGGAAGTGAATTAGACCAGAAGTCTCAAGCCAAAAAGTTTCAAATGGCTACGCCCACTCGTATGTGAAGAATAAGGTCAATACCACCATGGTGCTCAAAGCGACCGGAGTTCAATTCCCAGCTTGAGGTCTTTTGCCAATCCTTCCCCTCTCTCTCCCAATGCTTTCCTGTCTGTTCTCCTCTATCCTATCCCAATAAAAGGTGAAAAGCCCCTAAAAATTATTATAAAAAATGTGACATAAAATTCGACATAAATGGAGCATCATAAATCCATAATCAGGCCAATTTTAAATTCATTTTATAATTATTTTTACTGTAAATCCACACGTAACGTTCACATATTGCACTGAGCCATCTGTGCTGTTTCACTTCTAAATTCTCTTTGGCTTGCTTTGTGCAGTGTTTTATCTGGGTTTATTCCACAGCTGAACAGCGGTTTTCTCTCCACGACAACCCCAATTCAAAAGAGCAAAGAGCAGAGCTTTATGTCAAACTCCAGGGTCAACATAGCTTTCATTCCTAACACAAGGTCAGAATAGTCAAAAAAATGTAAAAATCCGCTCAGGTTTCACTTGCAAACAGGTGGCCATTTACAGAATGGAATCATTTGAGCCACTCCGAAACACATCAGGCTTTGACAAATTTATGGGGACTCGTGGAGAAATGCTGCACACAGTTTTACGCTAATTAATTCAGTCACTTCTAGACATTTAGTAAACAGTCGCCTCCAATTCACCAGAGAGCATTTGGAGTAGTCCTGTGGAGAGAACACCACCCAGATTCATGTCAATATTGACAAACAGTCTATACTCAACTGCATATTTGTAAATGATTCTTGGCAAGAGGTTTCAGCTCTTGCCACGGACACAATATAGCAGAAAATCCCCCACAATCCTCCTGAGAGTTTTCATAGTTAGTTGGGCGGTGAATAAAAACTGATAACCCCCCTTCTCCTTTATCTCTTCAATCTATCACTCATTCATTCATTCAATTGAAGGACGTTTACTGTATTCAAATCGAAATACAGCATTCCTCTCTGCAGTTCCAAAAGAACTTGTATTCTATTCTAAATAACCACGCATTCATCCAAGAATTGAATTACATCGCGGACACAATAGGACCTGCGAGGCGCTCGAACTGTGATATGGAATAACACAGCAGATACTCCAATGGATTGAACCGAACAAAGGTTAAATGTTTTTTTCTTTTTCAGATCCCTCAATGTCGCCGAATCCTTGGATGACAAAGCGTGCAATTATTAGCAGCAGGCGCGCTTACATATGTGTCTTTAAACTTCTTTGAACGAGGAGGAGTGAAATATTTTGTGCAGCATTAGTGCCCGACGCATTCAGCGTATTTAACAGAACAGGGCAGAATTTGCATAATGGGTTTTTTCTTATTCTCTTTGAAATCCAGAGCCGCGGAATAACAAATGTATATGAAATAGCAGGCAAACATCAATAAATGGAAATGCCACAATTCTCTGTGGATGGTCTTGGGTGGATTTCTGCTGGAGGAGGAAAAACAGCCAGCTTATTGCAAAATAAGCAGAAAAACGGATGTGATCAAACTCGTGCCCACCAGGCTCGCGAATGCGCACACGCACACACACACAGAGTTGCCCACCTCTCACTCGGTGTAATCAGATGCAGTGAGATGTGGCAGCTCCTGCTGTGGAGCTTTGGGAGGAGCAGCACGTCTCACAGGTGCTTTCAAAGAACAAGATACAGCAGTGGAGAGACTGTAATTACTCTCCAATTACAGATAAAGATCTCACTTGAGGGCTGCAACACAAAGTATCCTAACAGCCGTGCACATCCACTCACACTAGCACTCAAAAAAGTCCAATCAAGAGTGTCTTAGGAAATGTCCTTCGCAGGTACAATGATAATCACGGTTGTGGAAAGGACGCTTTTTTTAATTGCTGCGCTTTTCGTCCTGACTCGCATTGATAAACAGATAAACAAAAGGCCCACAGCAAAGCACAAGCTGAGATAAAGGTCTTGTTCTTATAATAAAACAGCACCAAAATGATTATTTCAGTTATTATTTCAGTTATAGTTTATATATATATATTTCTCCTGTAGCGTCATGGTGGCACAGTGGGTAGCACGATCGCCTCACAGCAAGAAGGTCAGTTGGCATTTCTGTGTGGAGTTTGCATGTTCTCTCCGTGTTGGCGTGGGTTTCCTCCGGGTGCAAAGACATGTGGTATACAGTAGGTCAGTGTTTTTCAACTACGTTCCTGGAAGACCACCGACACTGCATGTTTTGGATGTCTCCTTTGTCTGTCACACCCCTTTCAGGTCTTTCAGTCTCTGCTAACAAGCTGATGATCTAAATCAGGTGTGTTTGGCCAAGGAGACATGGAAAATGTGCAGAGCTGGTGGTCCCCCAGGATTCAGGAACGTGCTTGAGAAATACTGGAATAGATGAATTGAATAAGCTAAATTACAAGTAGTGTATGGATGTGATTGCAATAGTGTATGGGTGTTTCCCAGAGTTGGGTTACAGCTTGAAGAGCATCCACTGCGTAAAACATATGCTGGATAACTTGGCGGTTCATTCCGCTGTGGCGACCCCTGATGAATAAAGGGACTAAGCCGAAAAGAAAATGAATGATTAAATGAATATATTTCTCCTTTTCATTTATTAATTTTCCTTCGGTTTAGTCCCTTATTTATCAGGGGTCGCCACAGCGGAATGCTCCACCAACTATTCCAGCATATGTTTTACTCAATGGATGCTCTTCAAGCTGTAACCCAGTACTGGGAAACACCCATACACACACACTCATACATTACATCATACACTGGACTGTGGGGGTGGCTTGAGCACCCGAAGGTAACCCATGCCAACATGGAGAGCATGCAAACTCCACACAGAAATGCCAACTGGCTGGCATTCTCGAACCAGCCACATTCTTGCTGTGAGGCGACAGTGCTAACCACTGAGCCACCATGCCACCCTCCTTTTCATTTAGTTTAACTAAAAAAAACACTAACATTAAAACTGAAGGAATACTATTTACAGTTTACATAATCACACAGTGCTAACATTTAAAAACAATTGAAAAGTATGTAATATCTAAATTAAAGTAATTATAAGTAATAATACAAATTGTAATATTGTCATTGAAACAAAAATGACACAAACATGAGCAAAACACAAACAAAAAAAAAGATTTTTTATGAATTTATATACAGTTTTTTTTTATTTTGAATTATAATTTAGCTAAATTCAAAGAATTTAAGAATATAATTAAGAACAATTAAGATATTATAATTAAGAATATAATTAATTAAGAATTATAACTAAAATAGTTTAATTAGAATAATACTAAATTAGATTTTTAATAATAATTTAATTATTAATTATTTTAAAAAAATATTTTAAAAAAACAATTTATTTTATTATGCATTTTATATTATTTATTTTAGAAATTAAATTTTATAATAATAAATTATAATTAAGAATATAATTATGAATATAATAAGATTATATTCCTATAATTAAGAATTTTATTAATACCACTATACTGAACTACTTAATACTCTATACTAATTTATTATAACAATAAGAAAGAAAAAAATATATTTTTTCAATTTATTTTGCCTTCAAACGTTAAACTGTTGAGCTTTATATTCTTTTTTGTTTTCAGTCTTTTAAAGGAAATCCTTGGACTGACAACAAGAGCACTTTTATGGCCAATAACATTTGTTCTATGAGTTGTAAAGGTTGTCACAGAGCATACAACAGAAAAGAATTTGAAAATTAAGGGTTTCTCTTTATTTTCTTACTTTCTTTTATTATTATTAACTCAATATGTGTGAAGAGAATAAAACACAAGGTGAGATCAGAAGATATTCACAAAATGTGCCATTTCAGATTAACCTTGCGAGACTGGAGTCCATGACTGCTTTTAATGTGATGCAAATGTAAAACCTCCAAATCATTTCACAAATTCTTTACTCAGCATCATTTCTGCTCTGAAGCTTCTTTTCCGGATAACACAAACAAAAAGACAAATAGCTTGTTAATATCTTTAATATTTACAGTTTCTTTAAAAAAAATGTGCCATATCCCTCCCCGACCCATTCCCCAACAAATCCTGTTTGAAAATATTAATGTTATCCCCCCAAACCCCCCCACCCTAAATTTATCAACAAAAATAAAATGCATTTGGCAAGCTAACTGGAAACTGGCAGTGCTGGATACATAAAAATAATATTTCAAGTGATTTGGTGTAAGAATATCATCTGAATTGACAAAATACAATAATATCCGACATTGTAATGTATATGACGCGTCGCATGTATAATACTTGTTTAGTCATTATGCTACCATTAAAGTCTCCAACTGAACTCCAAACATCTTGTCTAGAGAAGTAAAACGTGAGCTTCCATTGTTCTCTACAATACGGTGCATATTAAAAGTGCAAGAATGGATATAAAATGGCTCTCTACTGTATGTCTGGGTTATCATGGTTAGACTTTGTACAGCATTCGCACAGCAGTTTCCACAGCAACAAGTCCATATCAAATGATAGCTCTACAAAAACAAATGCATTTCAGGAGTGAGATCCCATGTGAGTCCGAAAGTGCGCTATAGGTCATCTCTAAATGTGAGCGATGTGATCGGATAAGCTGAGTTTAAGTTTGTCCACCACTAGTGCGGTTTTCAGAAAGTGACAGCACCTCAATATCCAGACACAGCTTTGGCTGGAAAAGAGATAAAGAGAGCGAGAGATGTGAAAAGTGAAGAAACAAAACAACACAACACAACACAAAAAAGACCAACACATTATTCGTAACCCAAGAGTTACCTTACTAAATAGTAGACAGGTAAACACTCTCCACCCTCCTCCTCTCTGTGCAGCATGTTATATAGAGAAAATGCTGAGTTAAACATCCTACAACATATGCATGTGCATGACACACACACCCACACACACACCATACAGATCATATTCATATAAATGCTGCTGAAACAGCAGAATAACACAGGCAGCTCAGGCTTTCAGTGATTAAATGGATTGGCTAATAAACATATAAAATGCAGCTATGCAGTCACTCAAACCGTTCTTACAGTATAATGAAGGCACTGTCCACAGAGTACAAGAGTCCACAGGCAAATACTCAAAATAAAATCAATACATTTTTAGAAAAGATTTTTTTTTAAACTATGGGGTTTGAAGATTTGCAATATTAGTTTGTTTTATATATAGTTTAAGACAGTGTTTCTCAACCACATACCCGGAGGACCACCAGCACTGCATGTTTTGGATGTCTCCTTTATCTGACACACTAATTACAGGTCTGTCATCATCAACTGCCAAAGTTCAGTTCCAATACTCAAGATCGCAAGAACGGAGGATGCGTGAAACTTCCCGAATGTGTTCTTGATATCGAGGACGCATGGATGCAGACTTGAGCACCAAACTCGCTCTAGAAGTCCCAGAAGTCGTTGTGACTGGAGGTGGGAAGCGCAGCATTTAATATAGGTTTATTATTAAAGTTCAGAGATATCAGTTATTTACCTCAGGAGCTTCCCTAATGAAATTTGGAATTTAAACATTACTATGAAATCTTAATAAAGGAGATAAACACATTAAGGGTGTTTATTTGCTGAAATTCATATTAAAATCTGTTTTATTTACATTGTGCAATGTATATTTGTAAAGTCTTTATGCGTAGTATATATTTTGAAAAGGTGAAAAACAATAAATCTTTGTAGGAATGCGGTAATGTTTAAATAATTTTCCATTAAAAACGCGTGTAGGTCACGTGACCATCAGGAAGAACGCAGCATCTCATTTCTCACAGGACGCGTTCTCTGTTCTCGCGGTCTCCCGAGTTCATTCTTCCGGGGTGACCTGGCAAGACCGTTCTTCACAAGAACACAAGTCCATTCTCTGCGTTTTTGGAATTGAGAAACAGCCATGGAAACTGTACAAAGCTGGTGGTCCTCCAGGAAAGTGGTTGAGACACACTGGTTTAAGACACCAATCTATGTGGATTAGTATCTTCTAGAAATTTGCACTGCGTGCTTGCGGATTTTATTTTTTGTGGCGCGTTAATCTAGTTAATAATATCTTTCAGAAGGTCAGAATTCGCACTCATTAAATAATTATTTTTTATAGCTTTATTTTACATTCTTAGGAAACACAAAACGTAGACGTGTCAGCACAATGCCTTCCTCAGTGAGTGACACAATCCTCTCACTCCACCCTTTTATCCCAGTCAATCACATTACATCAATAGTTAGACGACCACTCATTAGATGAAAAATTATCTCATTTTTGTTTCAATATACTGTAATTAACCACATTAGAAATATTCTTTACCCTTAAAAGCATTATCTCTAATGCACAGGAACATATCAATTATCATCAGTCACTTATTCATGTCGACGTCAATGCAATGAAATTACGACAGTCCAAAATGAAATCACGACAGTCCAAAACATTAAAAATACATTGTCATCTCATTATTTGTATTATTACGTACTCAAAATCTATGACTCGCAATATTCTTTATTGTGTTTAGTTCACAATATTCTTTATTGTGTATAGTTTAGTATTTTTTAGCAACAAAGAATTAAACGATGTTGTAATCAAAACTGGCAGTTAATGTTTAGCACAATATAAAATCTATCCATATCTAATCTAATCTGCATCAAGTTTAATCGCTTTTGCAGATTTCTATACAAATAAAATATACTCATTTTTTCTAAAAAAGATAACAGACAAATAAACAAAAATGAAACATCAAAATATGGGCAAAATATTGGAAATTTAAAATGAATAAATATTAACACATTATTATGACCAGTACTTAATAAAAGTTATTTTAAAAAAACAAGTAATCTTACTTTTTTTACTTACAAATTAATTGGGTAAAACCCGGTGGTGTGAAGGATAGTGTCACCGTATAATGACTTAAAATGACAGTTAAGTAGAATATTTCTGAATTCATAATTCTTTTAAAAAGACTTCTAATGTAAAACCAGCTACGTCTTATGCTTCATCAATTCGATGCTAATAATTACTTTTTTTGTATATTTACGATAAAGGAACCAAAGAACGTACTCTGTTTGTGGGCAGTGCCTCATGGGAAGGTACAGCTGAGAGCATGCTGGGAAACAGAACACACAAAGCAGGTGGAAGTGGCCCTGTTTACATACCTGGTATTAAAATTCATTATTGTCAATCTGAACACAAATGGAGAACATCAAACATATGTATTGCCATTTCTAATTCTTCAGTGTTTCCTGTTGTTTTCCAGATATCAGAGCAAAAACTGTTGTTCTTTGTTTTATTTTCCATTGTCTCTTTTTACATTCCCATTGGATGCGGAAAGCACTGCGTTGAGCTATGAAACCCATTCATTTCAATGGCTTGCGTCATGCAAGGGAGGTTTGTTGTTGCGCCGACCAAAGTGCAAACAACACAGTATGCACCAATAATGAGCTTTTGCACACACATTGCTCAAAGTTAAAAATAGTTCAACTTTTGCCACTGTGCTCTGTGATGTTTACTCTTGCGTTCAATAGAAAAGGGACAGCTGATTTTGTCTGTGTGTCTCAGAAATTCTGGAGATCTCTGATACTCGCAGTCGTATAGGGACATCTCAGTTCAATTTGACGTGTCAGGTTTGTTTTAAATCAGGTAGCTTGCAGTAGGTTATTTATTATTTATACATGGGTTATATCCTATAGTAGGAAGGATTGTTTCATAGACAGTCAAATTTACCCACAAAATAGACATCAACTAACTAGACGTACAGTTAAAGTCAAAATTATAATTTTTTTCTTTTTTTGAATATTTCCCAAATGATGTTCAACAAAGCAAGGAATTTTTCACAGTATTTCCTATAATATTTTTTCTTCTGGAGAAAATTGTATTCATTTTATTTCAGCTGAAATTCAGCAGCTTTTAATTTCTTTTAAACCATTTTAAGGTCAATATTATTAGCCTCCTTAAGCAATATTTTTTTCTTTTCGACTGTCTACGGAACAAACCATCGTAATACAATGATTTGCCTAATTATCCTAACTTTATGGTTAATAGGATAATATGGTTATCCTAACCATTAAACAGAAATTGGCAGAAAAATATATAGGGGGGGATGGGGGGGGGGGTAATAATTCAAAAGGGCTAATAATTCTGACTACATAAGAACTACATAAGTGTATGTGTATGTACAACACAATCTCACAGCAATTCGAAACTTTTTGATTTAGTGGCTAATTCGTATGAATTCGTACGATCTAATTCGTACGATTTTGTACGATTTGCTCATCCCCCAATGACGGTTGGGTTTAGGGGTGGGGTTAGGTGCCACGCCTCCTTTTTAAAATCGTACAATTTCGTACGATTGAACTCGTAAGAATTAGTCACTAAACTGACAAAACGTAAAATACTCACGTTTTCTCGTGAGATCAGGCTGGTATGTACATAAGACTACATAAGCTATAAGTTTTAAGCTTTGCCTACTGCACTCTTGATAATAAAGCACAAAATGTGAAGACCAGCGCAGAGCAATCCGCATCCTGTGTGAAAACCACTTCAAATGGTGAAAAGTGAAACACTAGTAAACTGAAATGTATTTCCTTCTTCTACCTGTGATACGGTCGGTTCAAAGTGCATCTTAATACCAGGTGTGAACAGATCCATACAGTGGTGTCCAATACACACACTCATGAGCTCTTGCGTAAGTGGTTTGCATAAAAAAAAAAACCCAAATACAAAGCGTTTTTTTTAAACGGCAAAAAACAGCGAGTCACACCAAACACAAAGCTCTTTGCAGATTACAGATGGCGATGCAAGTGGTGTTTGGCGACACAACAGTGTGTGCTTTTGTTAATTGCAAAAGACAGCATTTGTTAATGGCTTTTAGGCATTCAGCACTATAAACCTCAAATCGCACACAATTCACACACCTCGCTGTCTCCAGATGTGGAGGCAGTTGTTCGCTGCTCATGAAGTTACTACTGCAGCATAAGCCTGATGAAGCACAATCATGCAACATGCAAACAGAAAAGGTGCCAAAACACACGGCGAACAATTAGCAAAGGCGCATTGGTGTGCTAAACGGTTAGCGGTTAGTTCTTACTTTGTTTTTTCTGATTAGACAAAGGTGTAGTGAATTCCATTGCTCAGGGGAGGAGGAGCAGACGGAGCCGCAGAGACAGAGACAGGAGCAGAGGGAGGAAGAGGAGGAGGTGGTGGAGGTGGAGGGAGTGAGGTGGGACTGTTAACCGGCGGCGAGGCTGAAGCACAGACAGGGAAAGAAGGGTGCAGTAATACACAGAAAGCTACTGCTACAGTCAACTGACGCTACACACTACAAAACGCTGCTTGTGAGTTCAGAACTGCAAGAGAGGGCTGAGAGCTTAAAGAGAAAATACAACTTCACGTCATTCTAAACCACTATGACTTCAATGCATCCATGTAACTTCATATTACATACTATTACCTAAAATGTATATAATAGTCACATCTGAGAAAAAATATCCACTATGAAAGCTTTTTTTTATGTAGGTGCCCTAATTACTATGCACTTACCTTTAAATTAATCATTTGGTCTATACATGTTTTTACAGCGTACTTCGTTTAATATTTTTGAAATGATTTGCAAACAATTACTTATCTATTTAATTTCCTTAATTACACTGTTGTCCATCCCTTCCTCCTTAACACACTCTCTTAAGGGATTATTCACCCCACAAAAATATTCTGTCATCATTTACTCACTCTTTACTTCTTTCAAACAAATTCTATGTAAAAACAAATACTATGGAAGTCAATGGTTACAGGTTTCTAGCATTCTTCAAAGTATCTTCTCTGGTGTTTTTAACAGAATAAAGAAATTCACAACAGAACAAGAGAGTAAAATGGCTTGAAACCACTCAAGGGTGAATAAATGGTGAGTAAATTTTCCTTTTTGAGTAAACTACATCTTTAAACTTACCAATATCAGCAAAGTTGTCCCTAAGCTTACCCACTTCAATATCATCATAAGTGTTGTGCAATACAATTTGAGAACAGTATGTACAAGTTAGAAGACTTTATAAAAAGTAAATTACCATTCATCAAGGATGCGTTAAACTAAATAAGTGAGTAAACACTTTAACATTCTTACAAAAGTATTTATAAGCGCTCCACTATTACCATACTTTACATAAAATCATTAAATATTAAAATTTGTTTCAAGATGTTTGTAATGTAATTAACTTTACAATTATGTATTCACGGTATTAATGTTTTTTTAAAAGGCAGCCTGGTTTCTTTCATAGAAAATCTTTATAAACTTCAAACTTTTGAATATTAGTGTATTTACAGTTAAAAACAAAAAGTGTTTCAATTTAATTAAACTGTGTTTCATACATACCATATATTGACAAATTACTAGGACATTTAATAGCTTCTTAATAATGTGTAATTTTTGGACAAATAAAGTTGGAAATGGTTATAATATTTTTATAAAAGTTATTTTTGCAAAATATCTGAATAACAAAAAACTGTAAATACATTTACTCTGCTTATCTGAATGCATACCTTATATTGCCATAAACTAATTTCTCAATTAATTTATTTTCCTACACATATGCAGTCATCTTGACAAAAGATGTTCTTCTTTAGTTATAAAATTCTATAATTATTTGGTAAAAATATATATTAATCTGCGTTCACTGAACTAATACATATATAGATATTTATATATAGTATAAGTAACTGCAATTAAATGACCAAAAAATTAAGTTATCCCTTTTCTTACTTATTCAATGTAAAGTAATCTAATTACAGTAACTAGTTACTTAGTTACTTAACTAATTACAGCCAATACTGTTAGATTTTCACAGCCCAAAATATAGCATTGTTTTAGCCAAGTTATTAACATTTATATTTCTATTAGATATATTTTAAACACAAAATTGCTTGGTGGGATTGCTTTAACCTAGGTGTTCTCTCAGCTTTAAAGAAGTTGACATTGGCTCCTTGAGCTGGAAGCTCTTTTTGACTTTTCTACCATTGGTAGAACAGACATGACAATTTTATGAAGAAGGTTAGTGAAACCAGGCAATATCATAAACCAACACGTGTTGCCTCACAGACTGAATATTTCTGTCAACTTCTGCACTCATGAACTAAGTAAAGCAGCGCAGCAGGTGATCAAAACCCTGATCTGCCTCCACAGACGAGATCCCTCACACAAGCTGTTCTGACATGCTCTCCAAAGGAAAATACCGTGATTATTGTTGACCGCCTCACACATTATGATCCACCACGTCAGGACGAACTGACTGTAAATCTGTGTGACTGAGACACGCTGCCGCCTGTCTGAAGGTTAGACCTGGCAGAGTGAGTGAGGCCTCTGTAAGAAGTAAAGATGAAACGATGCTGTGCTTTTATGCCAGTTCAGAAAGATGTTCAAAGTGCTGCCACGGGATGCAGAGTGAACAAGCCCCAGTGCATATTCAACTGGGTCATTGATCGGCTCTGGAAAAAAAAATAAAAATGGCCTCATCAAGAGATTCCTCCCAGCCTGAAAGATCCGACATGTCTCCCAATTAGCAAGCATCTTTACTCGTCAGATCTGCGCTAATAAGGAATAATGTTCAGTTATTAACGTTGCGGTTGATAGGCTTGGCTTTGCTCTTTTTTTCGTCTTCCTCACCACGCCTCCATCGCCAATGTTTTGAAACGGGGTGGACCGTTTCTCCAAACGCTCGCGGGTTGTCAGTGTGTGATGGTTTAGGAAGTTTTATTGACACTGTCAGATTAGCATTACATATAACAGATTCTGAAGTGTTTTCTTCACATTTACCTTGATCTTTTCAGAGTGCTTCAACTGTCAAGGTGTCCATTTGAAATCTGAAATTAATCTATTCAAATGGAGCCATACGGGTGTGCACTGATGATTGACTTCTCATTCATATATTAACACATATTGTGCACTTTAAACTTCCTGTCCTTGCACTTGCCATTAAATGATTAGTGTTTTTCATGGCAAGTTACTTACAACTAAAAACATAAATGTTAATGTGATTTAACTTAGAAATGTCATCTAAAATGGGTGTCATGGTGGGACAGTGGGTAGCATGTTCGCCTCACAGCAAGAAGTTCGCTGGTTCAAGCCTTGGCTGAGTCAGTTGGCATTTCTGTGTGGAGTTTACATGTTCTCCCCGTGTTGGCATGGGTTTCCTCCGGGTGCTCAGGTTTCTTCCACTAGTTCAAAGACATGAGCTATAGGTGAATTGGGTAAGCTAAATTGTCCATAGTGTATGTGTGTGAATGAGTGTTTCCCAGTGATGGGTTGGAGCTGGAAGGACATCAGCTGCGTAAAACATATGCTAGATAAGTTGGCAGTTCATTCCGCTGTGGCGACTCCAGATTAATAAAGGGACTAAGCTGAACAGAAAATGAATGAATGTCATCTAAAATTGTTTCCCAGTACTGGGCTGTGGCTGGAAGGGCATCCGCTGCATAAAACATATGTCGGAACAGTTGGCGGTTCATTCCGCTGTGGTGGCCCCTGATAAATAAGGGACTAAACCGAAGGAAAATTAATGAGTCAATGTCATCTAAAATAGAGTATCCCAGCAAGCATTTTTTGTGTGTGTTTAAAAGACATCTAACAGACATTTAAACATAGACATCTTTGCTAACACAAGGTTCAATTTGGGCTAAAAATCTAACAGACGTCTAACAATAGTCCAACAATAAACTAGTCATCAAATAGGCAGAAATTAACAAACTACATACACTCAAAAAATGATGTTTGCTGCTTGTTCAAACTGCTTATTTCAAATATTTGAGCTGAAACAACACAATTCTTGATTTTTTTTGGACAACTTGATTGTTTTATGTTTAATCCACTTAAATTTGTGAAAACTAATAAGTTCTTCATCTTGTCTCAACACAAATCCAGTGTTTTGAACAATTTTTTTACAGTGTTTATGAAATCTGTCTTCTATGTCTTTTGCTGACTAGTCTTTGGTGTACCATTGTAAGACGTCTATTAGATTTTCACTGACAGCCCAAGTTTAGGCAAGACATCTACGTTTGGACTTGATGGGAGGAGTGCATTAATGGAGCACTCGAAATTTGAGATGGTCAATTCAGGGTTGGTTGAATAGCAATCCTTGGTTGGTTTACCTGCCACTTGTTTGCTCTTGAGCGAGGCCTCTGATGCTAAGGCATAGGACATGGTGATGATTCTCTCCTGCTCCTGTAGAGCTGAATCTATATCCGGCACCACCGGCTTGTCTACTGCTGCTGGAGGAGGTATATTCTGGACACTTACACACACACACAAACAAACAAACAAACAGGTACACCAAAATTCATTCACAGTGAAAAGCATGACAAAAATGTTCGCAGCTTTTTGAGGCCAGTAAGATTTGCATTCAAGCATGGATTCAACTGATTTGCATTTAATTCAATAAACATATTTATAAATATGTACAATGTTAACTTTTTAATAAACATATACAAATTGAAATTATTTTTATGGCATTAAATAGTGTCTACCCTGCTTCTAAATGAAATATGTGAAAAGTTCCAATAATCATGTTTAAAAGAAGAGCTCAGATCAATCATAAACTGAGATCAAATGTAGTGTTAAAAGCACTCTTGAGTACTAAATCAGCATAATTAAATTATTTCTAAAAGATTCTGTGATTTCTGAAGAAAAAAGCCAAGAAAAAACACCAGTAGTTGTGTGACTGATATGTTTTAAGAGATAAAACATAATCAGACAGGAATATATATTTTTTATGTTCGTAAACAACAACAAATATATCTTTCTCTTATACTGCTTTTGATGATTTATATATACACTCGGTGGTTGCAGCAGAGTCTGGATTTTACTATTCTACTACACTCAAAACAATTTCTTTGCTGCTTGTTCAAACTATTATTTAAAAAGAGCTGAATCAATTCCTAAGGGTTTTTTTGGGACAGCTTAATTGTTTTATGTTCAATCCCCAATTTGGTCAACTTATTTGATTTGTGTTGGAACACAGCATTTTTTACTGTGTACTTGACTACTTGTCATAATGGCAATTTTTATAATTACTGTCCCTTTTTAAACGTTTCTGTGTTGTCATCTATGTCAAATTATCATATCTAACCAAATACTTGAATCAGAATACTATACGCTTATTTCACGCGGCCACCATTTTAAAACACAAGAGCGAGGCCGCGGTTGGAGGTAAAGTCTAGATCGGATACGCGGCCGGCCGGAAGTGCAGTATGCACATCAATTATAATAGCAGTTTTTTATGACACTGTATAACAATAATTAATATTTTTACAGTACTGTGACGGTTGGGTTTAGGGTTGGGGTGGGGGTAGGCGTTTAAAACTAAAATGTGTTGGGTAATTTAATAGATAACATAAATAATACTCAGTACAACTACTGTTTTTACATTACTGTGACGATTGGGTTTAGGGTTGGTGTGGGGGTAGACATTAATAAAATACAATAAATGGGAAATTTAATAAATAATTTAAATAATTCTCGTTAACTTCCGGCCTCATCCATATCCGATCTAGCAACAACTGTGGTGGGAAGAAACCCAAAAGTATACGATCAGCACTGTAAACATTGCAACAACACGCAGGACTACAAACCTCCAGCTGTTGCTGCGGTTTCAAAATGCAGATATGGTGTAAACATCACTTTAATATCATTCGGTTAGATTAATTTAAACAATTAAAGGCATATTAGGCATCAAACTAAATCACAATCTCTTTAAGAGTATCCTCCCAGGCTTCAGTTCATGGCACCAGGTAAACACCATGGGGGCTTCCCTACTTCAGCCTATGAAGGTCATCAGTTCACCGCTCTTCACTGAGTGCAAACACACATGCATGAACACTGGAGCGTTTTAAAAGCCGCGAAGATCAGTCGAGTCATCAGTGGATCACTCTTCTGTGCTACACTCTTTAAACATCAGTGAAGAGCGGTAAACTGATGACCTTCACAACCAATCACAGTCATTTCTGTTGAGCACTTTTGAATACTATGACAAATCAGTGGTGTTGCATTCAACAGTACTTAAAAGTTAGTGGGAAATTGACGGTTTTTATAAATTTCAGTACTGAAATTCAGTATGGTGACAGGTTCATTAACTTTGATGAATGGCATCTAAACCGTGTGTTTTAGGGAAAGACAATGTTAGTTAACTAGTGCCATTTCCCTTAGCTGTAAACGAGGTCTGACATTCCTTTTTATTTTCACTCTCCATTCAGTATGGAACTTCGGGTCACTCGGAAGACAGAGAAATTATAAATTTGTGTCACTTTCTCTTCACTGATAAGTTATACAACCAGGTGCACAACATTCCTGTTTGACTCAGGCCATACTTCCGGCTTTCTTCCCACCACAGCCTCGATTTTGCTTTTAAAATGGCGCCCACATAAAATCAGCCAATAAACTTTTACCAAAAACATGTTAGCAACAGGCGACGCAGTGGCGCAGTAGGTAGTGCTGTCGCCTCACAGCAAGATGGTCGCTGGTTCGAGCCTCGGCTGGGTCAGTTGGCGTTTCTGTGTGAAGTTTGCATGTTCTCCCTGTTTTCGCGTGGGTTTGCTCCGGTTTTCCCCACAGTCCAAAGACATGCGGTACAGATGAATTGGGATGGCTAAATTGTCTGTAGTGTATGAGTGTGAGTGAGTGTGTATGGATGTTTCCCAGAGATGGGTTGCGGCTGGAAGGGCATCCGCTGCATAAAATATGTGCTGGATAAGTTGGCGGTTCATTCCGCTGTGACGACCCCAGATTAATAAAGGGACTATGTCGAAAAGAAAATGAATGAATGATGTTAGCAACAAACTCTTTAACTATATACATTACTATACTTTACTATACTATACATTAAAACTCAAGAATTTATACAGGGTAAGGTTACTGGATTGCTACTTTTGATATTGTAATTAAAAAAAATTGCATTGCACTGCATTTTATATAAATGTGTCGTTGGAAACAGTATGTCATATTTTGGCTATTCATACAAAACATTAGTGCAAAATTCAGTCAATGAGCTCACATGCAAACCTAAACTCATCTGATTTGCCAATGTGTTCAGAAGTTTAACAGAAACCTGTGACTGTTTTTAAAATTTAGCGCTGTGGTCTGCCAGAGAGGTGCTGTTATTGTAAGAATCTTTTCTGAGCGGCTTGTTTAGATGAAGAAAAGTCAACAATTTGAACAAGAAAGTTTCAAAGGAATTGGTGTTCGTTCGGTGGTGCTTCATAAAATACAGAAACCCAATTTTAAAATTTTAAAAACGGACACTGCTCTTTACTTTTTTTTCTATGCTAAAATCCGGCGTCCCCCCACAGTGCCTCATGCTAGTGTATTTAATAGTAAGAAAACTTGAAGAACAGCATCAATGACTGATCTGTCAGTACCTAGATTTAGCCAGGATGCTCTTGATTCGTTCCACTTTCCGATGTCGGGCCTCCATCTCCTGAGGGCTGAGAGGCTCCTCTGGATCCATGTCTACATAGCGCTCAGGGATGGTGACTTTCTGTGGCTTTGACAGCTATATAGGCATTGAGACCAAACACAACCTTTGATCACTTCATTTGCCAATCTTTTACCACAGTACTTAAGTTAAATTAATCTAAACTTATTATAGTTATATAATAAAAAATAAAAATATGTAACAATTTATTATCTTATATGCGTTCAGATCTGCAGGGTCAGATATTCAGAGCCAATAGACTTAACACAAAACGCAACATTGGATTTGCATCTACATTTTGACCAACCAGTTAACATGCACAATTAAATTGCTGTATCTTAGACTGCAATTGCGTATGTGATGCACTTGGATACAGTGCATCCAAAAAGTATTCATACTGCTTCACTTTTTTCACATTTTTCCACAATGGCTAGACCACACTGCCAGCCATTGAGGACATCCAGAAGAAACACTGTCTGCGCCGAGCACGCAGTATTCTTAGGGAAACCTTTCACCCTGCTCACAGACTGTTTTCACACACTGCACTGTTTAACATTTGCATATTTAAAATTTGCACATATTCATTGCACTACATTGCACTGATTCGCTTATTTGAACTGTACATACCCACTGCACATGGACATTTGTAATTATGTACACACCCACTGTACATATACATTTGTAATTATGTTTATCTATCTGCACACTTCTGATTATTAATAGCAACCTGTACATATATTCATTTATTGTAAATCTCTGTTCATAGCTAATACAACCTGTATATAATGTTCATGGTACATCCATCTGTAAATATTACCATAGTTTTTCTATAACTCCACTTTATAACTTATACCTGTATCCTGCACTTGCTGCTATTGCACTGCTGGTTAGACCTAAACTGCATTTCGTTGCCATGTACTTGTACATGTGTAATGACAATAAAGTTTAATCTAATCTAAAATCTCATTTTTTATGTTACACCCTTATTCCACCTCCCTGACTAAGGCCCTTCTCCCCGATCACTCAGCTTAGATGGCCGGTCAGCTCTAGGAAGAGCTCTGGTGGTTACAAACATTTTCCACTTACGGATGATGGAGGCCACTGTGCTCATTGGATTTTTCAGAGAAGCAGAAATTTTTCTGTAACCTTCCCCAGCCTCGAGACAATCCTGTCTCTATAGGTCTACAGACAAGTCCTTTGTCTTCATGCTTGGTTTGTGCTTTGACATGCACTGTCAACCCTGAGATCTTATATAGACAGGTGTACGCCTTTTCAAATCATGTCCAATCAACTGAATTTACCACAGGTGAACTCCAATTAAGCTGCTGAAACATCTCAAGAATGATCAGTGGAAACAGAATGTACCTGAGCTCAATTTAGAGCTTCAAGGCAAAAGCTGTGAATACTTCTGTACATGTGGTTTTTCAGGTTTTTTATTTTTAAGAAATTTGCAACAATTTCAAAAAATCTTTTTTCACATTGTCTTTATAGGGTATTGTGTGTAGAATGTTGAGGTATTTCATCTATTTTGGAATAAGGGTGTAACATAAAAAATGTGGAAAAAGTGAAGCGCTATGAATTCTTTCCAGAGGCACCCTATGTGTTTAAATTGCCTCTCCTGATGATGAAAATTACATTTTTAGGCTTTAGGCTAAGTTCTAGAACTTCCTTGCACTCAGTTCTACTGCACATTTTCTAAATACAACAAAAGTACATAGTGATTGAGCCATTTTGTGTTTGACAGAAAAAGAGAATGATGTCAGAATCTTCTTTTTTGGGTGAACAATGCCTTTAAGCAGTAGGGTTACCTCTTTGCTGAGGTCGAGCTGGTAGTCCAGAGGCTCTAGATCCAGCTCTCTCATGGGTGTGCTGCTCAGGGTGAGCCATTCATCTGAATGAGAGCGCTGTCTCTCTTTGTGCTCCACTGGTCTCTCCTCACCCTGCACAGCTCGCTCCAGAAGCTGCAAATCAAAGTCCTGCTCTCTCCTCCACTGAAGGCACACAAACACACAGAGCCCTGAAACAGCCAATCTAGATCACACACACCTAAAATTTTGTCTTGTATCCAGTCTAAATATCTACAAACTCTTAAATCAAGAAGCATTTTCTAGAAAAGTAAAAACAATTAAGCCAAAATACATTTCTCTTTAAAGCAAGTAAAATTATCTGCAAGGGGGATAAGTAAAATTATCTTTAAAAAAAGTTTATTTTGCTTAGCCCACTGGCAGATTATTTCAACTTAAGCTCATTCTGAAAATGTACCCCATATACAATTCTGGAGAGCGTCAAATACGTCCCAGGAGCAACGTTTTTTTGCAGTTTTTGTAGTTGAGAATCCACCAGAAAGATCTCAAATTTCTCTCGCGAGTGCCATTCGTGCCTGCTCTTCTCGCGTAAATCCACCAGAGGCCACTGTTAACTGACTGACCAATCGACTGACTTACCCTCCTCCTTTCCTAAACCCAACCTAGTGTTAGTGTTTTCAAAAGCACCGATTGACCTGCCGTCTATACGGAGGTAAGCAATCAGCTGGTAAGCGTGAAAAGGAACGGTGTCATACTGCTCCCTGTATTGTTTGCTTTAAAGAGGAAATGCAGCCATACGTACCTCTGGCTACATAATTTACGATCTCCAGAAATGTAGAAAAGATAAAAAAAGATATAAGGGAGACCTTACTGTGACAAATCTTAAACCACCAGAACCTCATGTAGCACAACTAAAGCTTAAATGATCTCTATGATCAGCATATCAGTTTACATCCAACATCTATTCTTCACATTAAATATTAAGTTTGAAAATGAAAGCGAAGGGGACTCTATACTGCTCAGTGAGCGCAGTCTTTCTGATGAGACGTTTAACAGAGGTCCTGACTCTTTGTGGTCGTTAAAAATCCCAGGATGTCCTTTGAAAAAGAGTAGGGGTTTAACCCTGGCATCCTGGCCAAATTTGCCCACTGGCCTCTGTCCATCATGGCCTCCTAACCATCCCCATATCATAATTGGCTTCATCCCTCTTTCTCCTCTCCACCAATCAGCTGGTGTGTGGTGTGCAGTCTGGTGCAATATGGCTGCCGTCGCGTCAACCAGGTGGATGCTGCACACTGGTGGTGAATGAGGAGATTCCCCACAATGTGTAAAGCGCTTCGAGTGTCCAGAAAAAGTTCTATATAAATGTAAGGAATTATTATTATTATTATTATTATTATTATTATTATTATTATTATATTATTATTATTAAAAACTTGAACATAAAAAAATGTTTTGAGATGGATTATTTAGAAAAAATTTAGGAAAACGTAAACCTGTTTAAAATGATTTAAGATCTACAACACAATATTTCAGTGAATTTAAGACTTTTTAATGCCTTTAAATTTAGTTTTTTGAAATTTAAGACATTTTAGTCTAGTCCAACATTTACTAATTGTTTATTAACATCCAAATTCAAGTTTGTTAACATTAGTAAATGCATTATGAGTTAACAATAAATGACTATATTTTCATTAACTAACGTTAACAAACATGAACAAATATTATAATAAATGTAATGCTCATGCTCAGTCATTTATTTTTCTTTAGCTTAGTCCCTTATTTATCAGGGGTCACCACAGTGCAATGAACCACCAACTATTCCAGCATATGTTTTGCACAGCAGATGCCTTTCCAGCCACAACCCATTACTGGGAAACATCCATACACTCTCGCACACTGTGGACAATTTAGTTTATTCAATTCACTTACAGCACATCTTTGGACTGTAGGGGAAACCGGAGCACCCGAAGGAAACCCACGCGAAAAAGGAAAAGAACAAACTCCACACAGAAATGCCAACTGGTTCAGCTGGGACTCGAACCAGTGACCGTCTTGTTGTGAGGCGACAGTGCTAACCACGTGAAAACAAGACAACAATTGTCTAGAAGATGCTTCTTGCTTGATTTACTGTACATGTTTAGATATTTGGATTAGAAACTAGACAAAAACCTTATATAAGAACAGCATTTTTGCAGTGAGGACATCAAATCTAACAGTTTGCTTTGAAATGCTCTTTTCTTCATTTACAGAACAAGTAAAGTGAAGCATTTACAGTTAGAAGGGAGACCTTACTTTGAAAGACCCCCTGTGTAACCTCATGTAACACAACTAAAGCTAAAATGACCTCTGTGATCAGCATATCAGTTTACATCCAACATCCGTTCTTCACATTCAATAAAGAGCTGAAAAAGCAAAGCCCTACACAGAAACAACACACACACAACTGAATCGAACGACATCCCTGAGCGTAATTGTATATTGTCCCAGCGTGCTCCTGTATCATGTAAAAGTGATTGGAGTGATTGCATGTGAAGTGTCTCGTGCTCAAGCTCTCAAACCGTAGCACACAACACTCCTGCGGACCGAGAAGGATGGAATAAAAACCTCCATCTGCGACTTCATTTACATGCTTCATTCCCAGGCTATATTGTGCTTACTGGAAAGAAAATAAACCAGCGTGTCATGAAATAAACTGTGGTTTCACATTCACAGTAGACAGAAAAAGAACAATTACCTTCTTTTACCTTTTTACTAGCAAAGCGTTTATTTTTCTCATGTGCAAAAAATCTACATAAAAGATATAGAGAGGAAAGCAGAGCTGTGAAATTGTTATTATTACAGTATGACCATTCAACTGATTAAAAAACATGCTGGAATTATTAACACATGCTGTATAGCAGTCATAGTGCACACTTTTAAATACATTTTTATAAAACAAGGAATAAAAATATTAAAATATTTTTTTTTTAATAATAATAATAATAATAATAATACCACAAATCAGGAAAGCTAAAAGTCAGATTATTTGTAGAATGACATTTCAATTGATAAACATGATCATGCCACTTATTCTCAGCACATTAAATGCTACATAATAAGTTGTGAGGAGAAATTATATAGCAGGTTTTGTAAGCTTTACAATTAGAAAGCCAGAAGTGAAAAATGAAATTAGTGTAAAACTAAAAAAATAAAAGAATTAAATGAGTAAAGTAAGCACAACAGAGTATGGTTTCACGCTTTAGTCGCACTATAATTAGAGCAGTTGAGTGATGAACAGCTAAAAGGCTTGAGAGCTTGATAGTCAGCTTACTACACAAGTCCACTAATACAGCAGACCCTGTTGTCTATCATTAAGAGCATTAGCTTATTGTTAAATAGGGGTTAAATGAGCATTTGGATGTTAGTGCTGGCTATTCAGTATTCAACACTATTCTGGGGTGCGTTTCCCAAAGAGCGGCTGAACTATCATAGTACGATGCATCGTTTGGGAAAAGAATGATGCAGTGACGAGCGTCGCAGATCCATCATTTGAACCACTTTAGTTATATTGTAAAACGCCCATAATGATGCTCTAAACGGGGTGGTAACAACTTCTTTAGAGAAAAACCCCATAATTTCTTTGTGCAAATTATATTGTTTTACACGCACACGCATTTAAAAAAAAATCCAATATTAGTTTTGGTAAAAACATGCACTCGTTTTTCATATTAACTGAAATATATGTAAAGGGCGCATACTGTATAGAGCCTGCGTTTCCTTTAAAACAATTATTGAGAATATTACATATTCTATTCTAAAACATAAAATCACTTACAAAAGCTAACGCGTGTTCTAATGTCATATATAAATTATATAAATAAATAATGAGGCCATTTATTAAGAAATAAATTTAATATTTATTATTTATTAGAAAATGAAAAAAAATCCTACTTTAATAATAATAACGATGATGATGATTATTATTAATATTATTATTATAATTAATTATTATTATTATAATTATTAAGTAGGATAGTTTGTTTATTTATTTATTTTTTCAATTTTTAAAAGTCTACTTTTACTATTTGAAACATGCAAACCACTGCAAAAATGTTGTGACCAACAGGCCCATGTCATATACAGTACAGATACTTAATAAATAAGAAACCATAAACTAAAAGTATTAACGTATGCTATGTTTTTTGATTTCACAAGCTTTGGAGATGTAACGTAAATTCCGCTTTTAAATAATGGGTCACCTATAGCTTTCGTCATGAGCTATGGCTGTGTTCAAAATGACATCAATGTTTTCAAAGGTCACTGCTAAGGGAGCGCAATTGTAAACATGAAGATCGCTAAAACTGAACTGTAAAAATACTTTGAAAGCAAATTACACCTAAGAGAGGTGACTTTAATGCTTTTTTTAAATAATAATTTTAAGTTTAAATGTTAGAATGTTCTAAACGAATAGGGGGGATAACTGGGAATAGAACACAGCCAGGAACAATGTTTCTAACTACAGCTCCACAGGTATAGTTGCAAGCGTACAAGTTTGCAATGCAGTTTGCAAATGTTCCTTGGAACGATGGATTTGGGAAATGCCAAATCAATTAACTATGTTTGTACTAATTTGCGACCTTAGTTGGCAAATGATGGCTTTTGGGAAACGCACCCCTGATTCACTATACCAGAAGAGATGGTTAAAATTAAACACTCCTACATGTCATTGGAACATTTTGAACCATCATCAGCGTGTAATAAAAATTAACAGCACATCAACTTTCATTAATACTCCTCTAAACACATAATAAGTCTTTCATTGGCAAATAGCATCCTGTCTGTTCTTATCCCAAAGCCTATCCATGTGGCTCAACAACATATGATTAAAAATAAATCTCTCCCATCTCCTTCTGCAACACCTCCCGCAAACACACTTACCTGCGGCAAATGCTACCTTGTTAAAAACGCTGATCGCTTTAACACCAAATCTTACAGTTAGTTCTCCATCAAAACAGTGTAAATAGCTGAATGTGCATTAACGTCAAGGCGACGCTCCTCTCTGGAGGATCAAATGTGTCATTGTGCTCTAACGTACTGATCCCAGGTCTGCAGAGACGGGCCTAGAGGTGGAGGAGGAGGAAGCGCGAGACGTGGAGGCCTGCCGCTCGCCCTGGCTGAGGGTTCTCTTGCGCTCTCGTACCAGAGCCTTTTGGTGGCGCTTCATCCTCTCCAGCTGCTCCTCTGCGCTCATGCGTCCACGCTGCTGCACAGGCTCTCCGGAGTACAGACGCTCCAAGGCACTCTTTGGTCTCTCCTAGGAGACACCGGAGGATGTGTTAATAATGCCAGAATAAACTGCACTAAAGAACAGGGCAGAGAGAAAATACGCTGAAATGGGAGCAATACTGTATGCCAAATTAAAGATGTGGAGGAGAACGTAGAGTAATTTTTAAAAATTTAATTTCATGTTTATTTTGTGTTTGTCTTCACTGGCTTCCTGTTCATTGTGCGTTTTAAGATTTTAGTTTCGCTTTTTAAATCCCTAAATGGACTTGCACCAAGATACCTTTCTGCATTAATTAATCTGGGCACTCCATCAAGGGCACTTCAAGAGTTCACACTTAGCTGATGATTGATTATAAAGCTTGTTTGGCATACTGTCCCGTGAGAGAGCCCTGAGCTCAAAAGATCCTCAAGCCCGGGGCCCCCTCCCATTTGCAAGGCATGAGGGGAGTTTGAGCTGAGGTAGATCTCGAGAATTCCCCTGCTGTAGTAGCTAATGAACAGATAGGGATTTCTCTTAAGAGATAACTACTTACTGGGTACCACCTAGGTGCTTACTACTTACCACGTGAGCATGGGGAGAATGTGTAAACTCTGCACAGAAACGTCGGCTGGTTTGGTAAGGACTAAAACCAGTGACGTTCTTGCTGTGAGGCAAAGGTCCACCCATCTGCTGTGTCCACCCATCTAGGAAATGAGGAGGAGTAGGGGGGGATTCTTCAAAACGAAGATGGCTGTGATATGGAACTTAGGGTATTTAAGGTGGCTTAGGAATCATCTGATTGGTGAATCATTAATTGGATAATGCAGGACCAGCCGCAAGCAATCATAAGCACTTGATCCTCTCGAAATTAGTTTAGAAATAAACTTTACTTAGATGTGCTGGTCAGTTACTTTTGGTTGTTCCAAGCACAAGGATAAAAACAAGGGCGGGGCCATGCTTTTGGAGGGGTTGCCCCAAAACTTTGGAATAATTTGCCTCTCCGTGTTAGACAGACCAAAACCCTCTCTGTTTTCGCTTTGGCTTTTAATACCATATGAGAGTCTTATGTCTGCTTTATTTAGTTCTTTGTTACATAGTTCTTTGTTTTAGATGGTGTTTGCATGTACAGCACTTTGTTAAACACTTGCTGGTTTTTTAAAAAGTCTTTCTAAATAAACATTAACTTGACTTGATTGACTTTGTTGTTATTTTTAATTATACTAAAAATCTAAGGTCAATATATATATGGGAGAAGAGAGAGAGGATGGATCGGCAAAGGACCTTGAGCCAGGAATCGAACTCGGGTCACCGTGGGCCCATCGGTGCTATATGTCGGTGCATAATACCGCTAGCCTATTGGCACCGACAAAGGTCAGTATAATTAAAACTTTTGAGTCAGCAAAAATGTTTTACATTTTCATCAAATTCAACAAAGTATAATGCAAATTACTCTTAAACTTTTCATAAGAGAAAATACTGATTTACTGAAACTAAACTACAGAACTACATTCTCAAAAACAAAGGCCAAAAAACTAACAAAAAAAAAACAAAACAAGCAGCACAACTGAGCACAATAGTACTCATAATTAATAACATTAGTCAGGAAAAAAAAATTCAGCTTTTTTAGTAAAATGTTAATGTGTGTTTTATTCTATAAAGTTCTGATGACATTTCTTTCCAAATATCAAATAAAAAATATTGTTATTTCTAAATGTATTGTTTTTTTTTGTCTGCTTGTTTCTTTGTTTTAAATGATTGTTGGTCAGAATAGGAAATACTAACAGTTATTCCACTAACCTTTTTATTATATTGTCTCAAAACTAATATAAACATTTAAAAAAATGGCACATTTTTGTTAAGACATTTAAAATGTAACTTTAAATAATAATAATAAAATTTTGTAGAAATGTCAAATGTAGTTTACGGAATAAAACAAAGTTTTACCCAAACACATAAGTATAGATTGTAAATATAGAGAACATTAGAATCAAGTGGACTCAAATTTTTCCGTATATGTCTACATATATATTTCTATTAAAGTGTGCTGCATGTAAAATTGTCAGTTGGCAAGAGACAGGGAAGAGAAGAAAGTTTCAGGAGTGTATTTTACAGCCGCTATATTCATTTCTGTTAACAATTTCTGCATGAATCCATCCGGGTGGGAGACACACACTGTGTTCACTCTGCATGGCAACACTACCACAGTAATTTATTCGCAAAAGTACAGTCGGGCTCAAACCCACACTGGCTGCTTTTATTTCATGCGCTCAGCGGTTTGTACTGCTGCTGTATCTCATCAACTCCGCCAAAGCAAACCATGACAGATTCTTTATGTCCCTCTGCCTCTCAATAGACATCTCTGGGACTTGTTTGACATCCTACCTTCAAGCTTGTGGTGGTGAGTCCTCTTCTCAGGGTGACAAACGACGAAATGTTTGATGACTGGTTCAGTCTTGAAGAGGAGCTTGTCAAACCTTGCAGAAGTTGGACTGGATTAGGCAAATGTTTCAGACCTGCTAAAATACTTGTATAATGGTCCATCATTATTGTGCTCACTGAGTCTTATGGTACATTCAATTGGTACACCAGTTTAACTAGATGTTTCTTCAACTATGGGAACTTGTTTACTATCAATGTCCAACAGTATATGCACTACCGGTCGAAACTTAAGATGTTTTTAAATAACAATAGAAATGTATAACAAGACAGCACTGTTTTATCTCAACATTTTTTAAATTAAATAATAGTATTTATTTAAAAAACTATTTCAACTTACATTTTTTTTTATTATTTACTTATTTATTTATTTATATAGTTATCTTTTTGAAGGCCTTTATCTTTTTTCGTATGCCTTTACTGTTATTTTTGATCAGTTTAATGCAGTTTATTTGACATGTCGGAAAATGTTGAAGAGTATTATAATGCACGAAATTATAATTTTTTTTTTTAAATCATGAAAATATTGATTACATTTCCATTAAATCTCAAATGACATATTGTTTTTAACAGAATTCTGTGATTTAAAAAGTATATAATTTAAAAATAATGGGTAGTAAAACTTATATTTGTAATATTTCAGCTTATTTGGATAATTTCACAGCTAGCATCTTGTAGCCTAAGCCAGTGGTTTCCAATTTATTTATTTATTGGATTGCGACACCTTGGGTGACTATGTTCATTTTAGGACACAGTAATATCGTCGGATGCAGCAGAATAATTTTATGGCACCAGGTTAAACTTTTTGACACCTTAATAGCACTCATACATTAAAAATAAATACAGGCCACTACTGAACATGGAGGATGGTCTCCGAGTGGTGGTCGCCAATTCTACCGCCGGTCACTATTGGCGGTCGCAATTGGTGTTTGTGCATCTTTGCGATCAAGGATTGTATATTTATAACCACCACCAGAATATTGGGGTTCACATATCACTGGCATTGTTTTTTAGGGGTCGTGGGCTGAAAAGTTTGGGAACCCCTGGCCTAAGCTACACACATTTACCATTTACAATGGTCAAACTTGCAAAATTTGTCAAAATTTCTCTTTTGACTATTCATTACCATTTCAATTACTATTTCAATTAGTATTTCAATTCATTACCATTGAATTAGGGAGTGGTTTGCATTAACCAAGCTCCAATGTATTCGATCACATGTGTACCTCTGTTTGGTAGAGTTTGGTAGCCACTATCACGGCTTAAGCCCCCAATCTGTCCACCGACCACAAGCAATTCAGGCTCGCTGAGGAATGCCCGTATCTCAACCTAGATTTCCAGGAAAACAGAGCCAGAACTCAATTAACATTAAAATGTGGCTTTATCTGGGTACTGTTCAGCTTGGCACAAACCTTATGATCTCCATTAGAGAACTGTCCAATCTCACGATCACGCTTGCGCTCATCAGACTGCCGTTTCAGGCCCCGGACTGAAGTGTGTCGGATGACGGAGGTCTCTTTGGGTAGAGGGGGCACAGCTGGAGGGTGTTCGTCTGGGCTGTAGAGGTGAGGGAGAGGTGGTCTAGGTGGTGCATCTTCTTCAGGCTGAATATGTACAGATAAAACATCCATAAGTTTAGATGAATGGACAGAAGTAGCATTTGGTTACATAATGCTTCCCTGTCTCCGATTTAAGTAGGAATCAGGTTTAAAGGTGTGGAGCTGGGGTGGCAGAGGGATGCTGAAAGTCGAGAGAATATGGAAATAGGACATGTTTGGTTATTTACAGGGGTTGTGATTGGATAATAAAATGACTGTCAAAATGAATAAGCCTTATCAAAACATCTGCAAGTGCTCCTCCCAAAATTTGTTTATAACACATCACTTTATGTTTGGACAGATTTCATCAAAACTCATGTTTAAGTGATCGCTTAAATCCACTTTTACAGTATGCGTTTCAAAAAGTCATTAGGATATTTGTTCATTTCATCTGTAAAAACTTCTACCTAAAGCTACAGTAAACATCTATTCTGTGGGTTATGGTTAAATTTGACAAACTCACCACCAAAAGCTCAATATTCCTGAAGTTAGAAATACTAGAAGACTATCCTAAACACTGAATTAGGGCTGAGATGAATCAATAAGAGGGATTTTTAGATGGTATTTTATTTTTAGATATAAAATATAAAAAAATATCAGAGCAGCTGTTTTGTTAACAGCACTAACCAATGAAACATTATTCTTTCAGTTCAATAAGTGCCACCTACTGGAAGATAGTGAATTAGCTTTTCTTGCATAGTTTGTATAGTGGTGGTCATAAACTATAATTAAGTTTAAAGATCTCAATTCAAATGAGTAGAGGCTTGGACCCAGAAATAGATTCCCATACATCTCAAATTAACAAACGGATAAGCACTGCATTAGGCCTGTCACAATGCCACCTGTGAACGTTTTTCATTCTTTCATTCATTCATTCGGATACCATTCCAGCTGCAACCCATCACTGGGAAACATCCATACACGCTCATTCACACACATACACTACAAAAAATTTAGCCTACCCAATTCACCTATACTACGTTTTTGGACTTGTGGGGGAAACCGTAACACCTGAGAAAAACCCACGTGAACATGGGGAGAACATGCAAACTCCACACAGAAATGCCTTTTGTTAATCGTTTAAATTTATATTAGGCTATTTATTAAGTATCTGTACTGTATTTGACATGGGCCTGTTGGTTAGAACATCTCTGCAGCAGTTTGCATGTGTCAAATTGTAAAAGTAGACTAAAAAAAATATTTATAAATAAACAATATCCTACTTAATAATAACAATAATAGATTAGATTTAGATTAGATTCAATTTATTGTCATCACACATGTACAAGTACAAGGCAACGAAATGCAGGTAAATGGAACCCCCCGATCGTGCACAGACATCACAACTCCAGGGAAGACAGGTCACGGGAGGTGGAACAGGAAATAAAATAGACAGGAAAAAGAGGCAAAAAAAAAGTCCCTCTCACCTTGCTCTTAAGTTAGAGCACCGTGAGATCAGGGATAAGAAAAAGCCCCAGCAATCTAGCACAAAAACACACCGACAAGACATAACATTGCCACAGGGGATGGGAACAGGGGGTGTGGAAATAGTCCGGTAAGGGCGGGCAGCCATCAGGTCCTGCAGCCATGGAGGCGCTGGTCGCAGACCTGCTCACCCCCTCCAGTGGGTGAAAGCATACGAAGGCGTTGGATTGGGGCCAGGAAGTGTCGTGCTATGTATATGTGTGTGTGTGTGCGTAAGCCTGTATAGTCCAACAGGTGTCCTTGACGGGGAGCAGGAATTTCAGAGCGTCTCCTTATCTTGCTATCCGGGAGAAGTTGTTTTCCTCCAGCCGAGGCCGTCTGGCAGGAGAAAAGAAAACACAGGGAAGCCGAAAGAGTGGAAAGATACTTCAACTTTAGGTCAATACCTGCCAATTTCACAGATATTTAATGTCCATCACATGTCTCCAGATCTGGCCAAATTTTGTTGCAAAGCTGCTAACTTCACCCCGATGTTTTCCAGTTTGCGATCTAATATTGCAGTCTGATTATTAGCAAGCCTGCCCATCAGCGCTTCAATCAAGCCGGCCAGCCTGGTGGGGTTTTGAGCAGCACTGACCGCTTTCATCATTCGTCGATACGCCAGGGCCCCGCATAAGCCCATCAGCAGAAACCCTGTTATCAAAGTTCCGAATAGGTAAATGTCTTCAATATCCTCCAGAGACAGAGCAGCCAGGCACAGGACGCGCCACTTCTCCCACCCGTCCATCACGTATCCAGCTGCAAACGTCCCCGCAGGACATGTGGGCTCTCCCGAGCCCAAACTTCTCGTCGAGAAGATGGTGTCAATCGCATTCAGAGACCAGTTGATCAAATCCATAATTCCTTACTTGTTTGGATAGCAGGGCACGGAGAGTCTCAGAGATAGAATAAGACAAAGACAAGAGGAGCTAGCGAGGAGAGATATGGGACGGAGAGGGAAAAAGTGCGACCGCCTTCGCCGAGAGCCAAAGAAGAACATCATTAATATTATTAATATTATTATTATTATTAAAGTATGATTTTTTTCCATTTCCAAATAAATAATAAATATTAAATTTCATCTATTAATAAATAGCCTTATTATTTATTTATTTATTTATTTATTTATATACAATATTAGAATATGTGTTAGCTTTTGTAAGTGATTTTATGTTAATTTAGAACAGACTTTGGAATATTCTTAATAATATTTGTAATGGAAACACAGGCCCTATTTGTGCCATTTACATATATTTCAATTAATATGGAAACTGAGTGCATGTTTTTACCAAAACTAATGTTGGATTTTTTTTAAACGCATGTGCGTGTAAAACAATATAATTTGCACAAAGTAATTATGGGGTTCTTCTCTAAAGAAGTTGTTACCACCCTGTTTAGAGCATCATTATGGGCGTTTTACGTTATAACTAACGTGGTTCAAACAATGGATCTGCGACAGAGAAACTACGGGTTTTGGGAAACACTCGTCACTACATCGTTCTTTTTCTTTTATGATAGTTCAGCCGTGAGTTACGTCGTTGTTTGGGAAACGCACCCCTGTGCATCATTGCTGGTTATTCATTTTCACTCACCCATTTTGGCTTGATGGCTGTGTGCGACAGTTGCAGGGGCTGTTGGGTACAGGGCTGCACAGGGCTGAGATGTGGGCTGGGTTGAGCAGCTTTTAGTTCCCCCATGGATGGGCTGGCGGAGAGTGAAGGCACTGCGGACAATGACGCTGAAGGCACGAGTTTCCTCTCTGGGTCACACAAACATCCCAAATGTTTACAAAAACAAAAACACATGCATGATTATCAAGATGATCTCTATGTGGGGTCGCGTGTGATGATATCTGGCCTCAATACCTCTGGCTGTGTTCCAATGCATGGGGGTGATGGCAGGCAGGGAGCCGCTCTCACCTGGATTACGCACTGAGTCAATGGTCACTCTGTAGTTTGCTTTGCTTGAGCTCAGCCCTGCGAGCACATCTTCGATCCGCCACAGTTCTTTCCTCATCTGAGATTTCTCCTGCTGCACACAAACACAGATTTGAGTTACTGCATGTAGGATAAAATAAAATAAGGAATTACAAAATGAAGTGCATAGAACATTTTAGTCCCAGACAGTGTTTGGGGAAAGTTACTTTTAAAAGTAATGCATTACAATATCGAGTTACTACACACAAAAAATTGGCATTGCTTAGTTTCTTTTTATGAAAAGTAATGCATTACATTACGTTTCATACCTGCCTGAGGCTTGATCTCTTTCAAAACTTGCAGGGTATTTTTCTTCTCTGTTTTTTTTAATAGAGGAGCTCTGCATTTAACTAAACACTTTGAAACCTACACCTTCATTTAGCTCAAATGAAAAAAAAACTAATAAAAACAAGATTTGAATAATGTTACCTTCTGAAAACTTCATGACACGGTACATAACATATACACAGATTAAGTGACGTTTTTTTATAAACTAATTTCGAGAGGATCACGTGCTTATGATTGATTGCAGCCGGCCCCGCATTCTTCAATTTATGATTCACCAATCAGACGATTCCTAAGCCACTATGAATACCCTAAGTTGCATATGACAGCAATCTTCGTTTTGAAGAATCCCCCCTTCCACCCCTACTCCTCCTCCTTTCCTAGATGGGTGGCACGGTGGCCCACTAGCCCCGTGGTTAGCACTGTTGCCTCACAGCAAGAACGTCACTGGTTTTAGTCCTTACCAAGCCAGCCAACATTTCTATGCGGAGTTCTCCCCATGCTCATGTAGGTTTCCCCTGGGTTTCCTGGTTTCCTCCCACAGTCCAAAAACATGCAACTTAAGTTAATTGATTGATCCAAATCGGTAACATAGACATGCTCCTAGTAAGTAGTTATCTCTTAAGAGCAATCACTATCTGTTCATTAGCTACTACAGCAGGGGAGTTCTCGAGATCTACCTCAGCTCAAACTCCCCTCTCACCTTGCAAACGGGAGGGGGCCCTGGGCTCGGGGATCTTATGAGCTCAGAGCTCTCTCATGGGACAGCATGCCAAACAAGCTTTATAATCAATCATCAGCTAAGTTTGAACTCTTGAATGATAGTTTAAAGCAATGTGTTTGCTACTTTTGTATTTTTGTCTTAGTTGAATTTTTGCCTTATGAGACCACCTCATTTTCTTCCATGTGTTCAAAATAATAAGAATACTTTCATCACATAAACGTAAGACTCTGCCATCTTGGTTTTTGTCTGTTCCTGCAGGGAGCTTATTCTCTCATTGAGTGTGATTCAACATGATTACACTAATTTTAATTCATCAAACTATTTTAAAAGCATATTAATTAATCTAAAAAGTTACTTGAGTTACATTTTTGAAAAAGAAACTCAAATATTACTTACATTTTTTAAGTAATGCTGTTATGTTTATCAGCGATCTAGCGGCTGCAGATCGCTAACAGACTGCAAATCTGCCATTTTTGGACTACAAGATCCAGTCATGCACCACACACAACTGGTTCCTGATCATGACTGATGCATATACACAGCCGGAGGATTGTCAAAGACTGATTACATGGACTATAAAAACAGCACAAACACACACATTGTTGGGGAGTCTTGTTAATCTGTATAATGAAACATTACGACGCATTCTCCTTGCCTTGTTTTGCTGTGTAATTTGACCTTCGCCTTGTTTGTTTGTGTACGTTGCCTGATGCCTGCCTGTTGACCTTCTGGCTGTTTAATTAACCACGACTCTGGATTGTCCTTATACATCTGTTTGCTCTTAAGTTGACCGTTGCTTGCCTGACCACTCTCTGTCTAAATAAAGACTCTGCACCTCTGGATCCACACCTCTGTTCTCAGCGTCACTTCACTGTTACACAAGACTCAGCAACTTCTGTGTGTTTGTGTGCTGATTTTATATTCTATGTGATCAGTTCATGAGCGGCTTCAGCTCTGAGTTTGCAGTGAGAAAGGATCTAGCCAGGTGTGTGAATGGTGCATGACAGGATCTTGTAGTTCTTTTGCTGGCAGATTTGTGGTTCTCCAGCAATCTGCATGGGCTAGATCGCTGGTGATCGTGACAAATGCGCTACTTTACTCATTACTTACAAAAGTAATATTATTACATAACTCGCGTTACTTGTAATGCGTTAGCCCCAACACTGGTCCCAGATACAGTTGAAATCAAAACAACGGACTAGAGAACAAAACAAATCAGAACAAAATGGTCAAATTTTCTAAGATTTGTCTTTTTTTGTTATTCTTTGATGATATTTTCAACACTGATGATAATAAAAAATACATTTCTAAAGGACCATATTTAAATGACAGACTAGACAATTGGTGCAGAGCTTTGAATAACATGAATAATTTACTTTTAGAGAGTATTCACACAGGTAGCAATAAATTACAATAATATTTCACAAAATTACAGTTTTTTATCAAATAAATGTAGCCTCAATGAGCAGTAGAGGCTCATATCAAACACATTAAACAATGTCAATGTTTCCAGACTGTTTTTGACTGAAAGAAAGAGTGTAAAACAATGTTGCCATTTTATACATGCACATTCCTTCATTATGCTTTGTTTCATTAAAAATATAGAAAACCACTTTCAGTATTCAGATTATTCATTCATTTTCTTTTCGACTTAGTTTCTTTATAAATCCGGGGTCGCCACAGCAGAATGAACCGCCAACTTATCCAGCACATTTTACGCAGAAGATGGCCTTCCAGCTGCAACCCATCACTGGAAAACACCTATACACACTCATTCACACACATAGACTACTGACAATTTAGCCAACCCAATTCACCTGTACCACATGTCTTTGGACTAGAGGGGGAAGCCAGAGCATCTGAAGGAAGCCCACGCAAACACTGGGAGAGCATGCAAACTCCACATAGAAACGTCAATTGACCCATCCAAGGCTCGAACCAGTGACCTTCTTGCTGTGAGGTGACAGCAAGAAGGTCAGAAGGTAATATAATATAATATAATATAATATAATATAATATAATATAATATAATATAATATAATATAATATAATATAATATAATAAAGAGCAGAATAAAATAAAAATACATTCTAACCACTGTGATCACTGTTAAAAAAAACATGATGACCATGAGGCTTGTCTTTGATTTTTCTAAGAGGCAAATTTAGAGCTCAAAGGGGGCACTGAAGAAAAGGATAGGATTTTCTCTTATTTGTATTTTCATAAAAAAACACAAAAAACATAATTTATTGACCATGTCTGTGTGCGCTCTCACACAAACACTTGAGAAATCAATAATGTTGGACACTGTATGCCTTGTTCTTACGGCTCTATCACACTGATCAAAAACTGACATTAGATCTTCACTCCGGCTCCGAGAGCTGCATCTCTCTTTCATTACTTTGTTCTTTTTCTATCAATTACCGGACCGAGAGGTGAATGCTGAATAGAAAAGTAGGCTGACACGGTTTAACATCTTCTGCAACACACTCTGCTGCTCAAACACTATCGATACTTAAGTTTGGAAGCACGCATTAAAGAAGTAAATCTGAAATAGAATTTTCTGGGCTTCAGTAAAGAAAGGCTGCCTGCCATTGATATCACTCCTAGGTGTGGTCTTTCTGACCTGAGAGAGAGCACTGTGGGTCATCTGGTCTTGAAGGGCTGAACGCAGTCTGTCCACATCCCTCTCCATGTGGCTGTACTCTGACCAAGCGTTCTCCATCTCCTATTTAACACACAGCAGAAGCAAGGATTAAAGGGATAGAACTCAAAAATGTACATTTATTTATCATTTACCTGTTCCAAATCAAACTAACCACAGAAAGAAATGTTTTGAAAAATATTAGTAGCTAGAAGCCTTTGACTTTCATACAATTTTATTGCTATGAAAGTCAACAGTTACTGGTTACTAACATTAATCAAACCATCTACTTTTTTATTTTCAACAAACACAAAAGAAAGTCATAAAAAATCCAAACTTAGTTTAAAACTAGATTAAAGACACATTTCGTTGCATTAGCTTACACATAAGACACGAATGCTTTTGAAATCCAAATCCCCTGAAGGATTGTTAGTCTGCATTATTTAGGGAAACCGGAGCCGGGAACACTTCCCAAAAGACATTATAAATTGAACGGCATCTGCGCTTATGTTAGTCTGTTTTTATTATTCCCGAGGTCTCCATAATCCTGGACCAGGCCGTATTCTGAGCAGCTGCTGTGGTGGTCATGGAGGAGTGGAGAGCATGAGACTGATTCCTATAAGACCCCAGTGACAGACGAGTCTGAGCATTGATCCTGAAGGGCCACCTGTACAACAGCTGGTGACCTCTCCACCTGCAGCTTCTCCATGATGGGCGTCCAGAGTTCTCCAGCCTCCGGCCTATAGACTGCAGCTCTGCACAAGAAGCTTGGCCAGAAGAGAAATGGTCGTGCCCAACTGAGCCTGAGGGTTTTTTTTCCTTCACTTTTGTCAATTGGTGAAGTTTTTTTCCTTGCCGCTGTCGCCACTAGCTTGCATGGTTCTGGACTTGTGGAGCTGCACATCGATAGATTTGCTCTTCAGTGTTTGGACTCTCAGCAGTGAAAATGAAACCACACTGAACTGAACGAAACTGAACTTAAACTCTGAAAACTGAATTGACACAGTTTCAATCTACTATAATCTTCTACGTAAAGCTGCTTTGATACAATCTACATTGCAAAAGTGCTATAGAAATAAAGATGAATTGAATTGAACTACTTTTTGAGTCATTCTTTAATAATATTTAATAATAATTATTACATTTTTGGTTGAAGTGTTCGTTTTATACTACTACAATCATCTGACATCAGATTGACATCAGTTTCTGGGTCCAAATGCAAAAGCAAACAACAAATGGTGCTAACATACACTCACAGTGTGCTTTAATACTATTAAAAATCATGATTTAAATGTTTATATCCATGCCTAAAATTTTATGATCAGATAGTGATTTATAAATAATTAAAATATTGGTGTCTGGGGTTCAGCAAGTCTAGAGACTGTAGTTTACAGCGGTGTTTCTCAAGCACGTTCCTGGATGACCACCAACACTGCTTCTTTTGCATGTCTCCTTTGTCTGTCATACCCATTACAGGTCCTTCCATCTCTGCTAATGAGCTGATGATCTGAATCAGCTGTGTTTGATTAAGGAGACATGTGCTGTGTCCCAATTCGCATACTATCCGTCCTAAATAGGAGATAAGAGTTAAATATAACAGTTGAAAAGAGTTTGCCTGGTTGGCCTGTCAAAAAGTATATGATAATAATTAATGGTATTTCCTCAGAGCTTAAAAAAAATAGAAAATGCTATAGTTCAAAATACAAATTTAGATTTTAGTCAAAAAAAAAAAAAATATATATATATATATATATATATATATATATATATATATATATATATATATATATATATATATATATATATATTATATAAATATATATATATAAAATAGTTATCTTAGAAGATTTGCCGGATGGGTACCACGGTGGCGCAGTGGGTAGCAAAATCACCTCACAACAAGAATGTTGCTGGTTTGAGCCTCAGCTGGGTCAGTTGGTGTTTCTGTGTGGAGTTTGCATGTTCTCCCCATGTTTGTGTGGGTTTCCCCCAGGTGCTCCGGTTTCCCCCACAAGTCCAAAGACATGCTGTATTGGCGAATTGGGTAAGCTAATTTGTCCGTAGTGTACATGTGTGAATGAGTGTGTATGTGTTTCCCAGTGATGGGTTGCAGCTGGATAGGCATCCGCTGCGTAAAACATGTGCTGGATAAGTTGGCGATTCATTCCGCTGTGGCGACCCCAGATTAATAAAGAGACTAAGCCGAAAAGAAAATGAATGAATGAATGGCATGGATATTTTTGGGGTGTGTATCCTCACCGTGGACACCTGTGAGATGTCTGCCCTGATGTGGACCACGTCCTCTCGTAACAGCTTCTGCTGATATGCGATCTTCTCTGCATGGGCGGGCTGGTCCTGGTACTGCTCCATCTGCTGATGGGAAACATCTAGAACTGACTCCAGCTTGTCCTAGATAAGGTAAAACAGACACAAATAAAGATGTTAGAAAGAAAAAGAACTAAGGATGAGATACACTAAGGCTGCACGCTAATTTAGAGGTTTTCATTGGCATTTGTGCCTTCTATGGTAAAGCCTAAAACTAAACATTTAAAACAAAAAATATAATATGAATTACAATAGAAATGGTCATTTTAAAAGGATGGATGAACAAGAAACAAAATGTTAAGCTAATTATTGTAGGTTGCCACTTTCAACATATACTGTATGGTAAATGATACTTTTTGTAATGCACAACCATTTTGATAAACCAGATCATTCCCATTATAACCAGCTATGCTAAGTCATAATGAAATTTTGAGTTTGATTATAGATTGGCGACAGATTTGGGATATTATTAGGTTACACTTTATTTTGATGGTCCATTTGTTGAATTTAAGTTACATTGCAACTAATTCTCATTACATTATAAGTAGACTGTTAGGTTGGGGTTGGGGGTAATGTAAGTTGACATGTACTTTCTTGTAGTCAGTTTAATGTCTGTTGAAGGAGCAGTATAAACAGATATTAAGCAATCTACTAATACTCAACTGGACCATCAAAATAAAGTGTTACCTATTATTCTTATATTTGCCTTCAAATAATAATATTACCATTCTAAAAGTTTGTATTTAACGTTGTATATTTTATATGTTCACGCAAAAAAAAAAATATATATTTTTTTTTTATTTAATTAATATTTTTTAGTTAAAAATATTGTAAAAACAGCAATACTGAGAAATGTTTAAATGTTAATTATTTCTGTTATGGCAAAGATTAATTTTCAGCAGCCATTATCCATTTTTTTGTGTCATAAGATTCTTTAGAAATTATTCAGAAATGATAATATGCTGATTTGGGCCAAAAAAGCAAGATTTCTCATTATTTATTAATGATAAAACAGTTGCGCTGCTTAATATTTTCATGAAAACAGAGATCATTTGTAATTTTTACAACATTATTTTTGATAAAAATAGATGTATTTAAGAGCACTTTAGATCAATTCAATGCATTCTTATTAATTAAAAGCATAAAATATCTTGAAAATAAAAGACTTAAAGACTATTTTAGAATATATAATAATGTTATACCTATAAAAACTTTATTTTAATGCTTTATATTCATGTTCTCCTAAAATATTTGTAATTTTAATCATAAATACAGTAAAAATAGCAGTACAAAGAAAGATCAAAATGTTAATTATTAAATATAAAAATATTAATTATTCCTGTTATGGCGAAGATCAGATTCTTCAAGAATCATTCAAGAATTAATGATATGCTGATTTGTTTCAGAAAAAAAATCTCATTATTTATCAATGGTAAAACAGTTGTGGGGTGGCACGGTGGCGCAGTAGGTAGTGCTGTCGCCTCACAGCAAGAACGTCGCTGGTTCGAGCTGCAGCTGGGTCAGTTGGCATTTCTGTGTGGAGTTTGCATGTTCTCCCTGCGTTCACGTGGCTTTCCTCCGGGTCCCCCCACAGTCCAAAGACATGCGGTACAGGTGAATTGGCTAGGCTAAATTGTCCGTAGTGTATAAGTGTGAATGGGTGTGTGTGGATGTTTCCCAGAGATGGGTTGCGGCTGGAAGGGCATCCGCTGCATAAAACAAATGCTGGATAAGTTGGCGGTTCATTCCGCTGTGGCGACCCCAGATTAATAAAGGGACTAAGCAGACAAGAAAATGAATGAATGAAAACAGTTGTGCTGCTTAATATTTTCATGAAAACAGAGATCTGTATTTTTTGCAAATGTTTTCATGATAATACATGTCTTTATAGTCACTTTAGATCAATTCAATGCATCCTTGATATATAAAAGCATAAAATTTTTTGGAAAAAAATGTAGCGAGACCAGTTTAGAATAAAGAATTTAGATAAGGAAAAAAACAAGAGTACCTTATCTTCTTTGAGTGTGCGTATCCTGGCCTCCAGCTCCTGTAGGATCTTGTCTTGTTCGCATAACCTACTTAGCTTTACCTGGGGAGACAATCACAAGCAATAATAATAAAACATGGTCACCAAACAAGAGGGCACGACAGAAACGAATCACACAAACATATCAAACAGAAGGCCGACTGAAAACATTCTTCTGCTATTCCATATTCAACGTTCGCCACCATTGAAGATGTTCATTAGCATAAACTCCACGCACCCAAGACAATTTTGGTGTCATTATTTGCAGAAACAAACAGCATTTTCTCAGTGAAAAATGGGTTATAGGGTACGTGTGTGCGTGTGAGAGACAGAAGCTGCAGAAGTGTCTTGTTTACGGTCTTCCTCGTGCTGCCTGTTTATTCTCCACTGTTTATCATTCCCTCCGATTAATTATTAAGCTGTTATTATTTTACCGCCTCATATTGTTGTTTTAACAGCATCAATAATTCATCACACGGATAAACCCACCAACAAAATTCTTATAAATTGTTAAACTAAAACAATGTTAATGATAAAAAGCCAGGACTTCCAGATTATTTACCTCCAATCAAACAGAAAACGAAGAGAGCACTGGAGTACAAAAAAATCAAGCTGAAAAATTTACAAGCCCAAAGTATGAAACTCCCCTTGCATGTATTTTTCTCTTTAAATTGAGCATTGAATATAAAAAGTCCTCGTCAATAATTTCAATTTCTTCTCCACACCGACAGCTCGCTTCTCCCCACAGCATGCACCGCTGCCTCGTTTCGATGCCTGTGTTTACTCGCACAAATTCAGGCTTGAGTACTGGATTTTTCTGCAAATGCAAGTGGAGAGCGAGAGGGGAGACAGGGGTCAGAAAGCAGGTATTAATAAAGAGAGGTGAGAACTCACGTCTATGTCACTCTCAGCAATTTTAACAGGCCGAGGTGGTCGATCTTTAAGCGAGTCACGTCCGGTTACCTGTTGACAAAATGCAGAAAGCTCATACACTTTCAAAGACTGGGCATTAACATCAAGACTATGATGCTGCATTGATTTTGCCTATTGACAAAAGGGGCTGTTGAAATCAAGTAAACAAACTATGCTTTGGCGAGAAAAATAAAAGAACAAGACCGTAATGTGTTGTGATGGAAAAAAAAAATGGAAAAAACAAAACAAACCAACACTGTTTTTTGGAAGCTCAGCGATGTGTTTACGGACAAACAGCAACTGGGGTATTTGGGGATAGCCGCAATGATCCACCCTAAGCGCTGCTCTTTCGTTGGCAAAGTATCAATACTTTTCATCGGGTGAACTTGACATGAACCATGTGGGAGGGAAGCGTACGACAAGCTGCATCCCCACGAAAGACTATCATTTAGTGATAAACAAGGGTTAGCTGAAGGATACAGCATAAGTAAGAGCAGCTGTCGGTAAATGTTCACTCATTAACAGAAAACCTCAGACTCTAGGATCATTTCTTGATTCTTTTAGAGATCACTCAGTCCAAAACTAACACTCTTATTGTTCCAGGAGATCATCAGGACATAAAAAAGATCATTTTAATCGAATCTGAAAATTTTGGGGCCCTTCACTGAATGGCTGTTCTTACAAAATTCTAACAGTTCAAAACATCCTTAATCTCATAGGGCTTACGTGGACAGCACATTTGAGCTCTGAAGTGGCTATTTAAAATACTTTGAATATTTGATATTTTGTTACAGACATACAGTGTCATCCTGCAACTGTTTTGCAGCATATGAAATGTCCCAAACACTATTTTTAACTGTCCAAAATGTGAAAAAACACACTCTCTGATTGTCAAAACATGTTCAAAAAAATGTATGTTATATATGCATAAAAAAAGTCAGGAAAAAGTGTTTTATGTAAATTCAGACCACGAGTCCACATATATGGACATAATTTTTCTCTTAAAGTACATCATAACAAAAGATGATACTTAGGTTTTATTCTAATTAGGTTCCAATAAGCCCAAACAGCAAAGAGAAATAAAAAAATGGATGTAAAAAAATCTCTTTGGACCTTTTAAAGAGCCCCTGTTATGGGTTTTTGAAAACAATTTTCCATGTAGTGTGTAACACAGCATCTTAGTGAAGTGAAATATCCAGTTAAGGCTTAAATCTGAAAGTGCACCATGTTTAAAACTATTGATTCATTTATAAAAGAGTTGACTTTAAGTGGTTCGAATGAATCGCCCCGGTAACGAGTCTTTAACAAATAAATCGCGGAACGAATCATCTGGGAGTTGTTGGGATAATTAGGTAAAAATAAATGCATATTATAAGACAATGAAATTGTTTTTTGACCTTGCATGCTTATCAGCCTGTTGTTGGAGACCGCAAAACCAAAATATGACCCTTTTTAACTCACAATATGGGCTCTTTAAACAAAAGCTCAGCTAATTCAATTATTTCGATGAGACACGAATGGTTATTATGATGAACTGATTCATTTTGGGCTTTTATCCACATACTGTATAATCACTGATAAGCGAACACCAACCAAAGCTCAACCATACCTGCTTGACATGCAAGAACTAATCTCATTGGTTCTCGCAGAAGATCAAAGAAGATCATTGGTTTCTGTCAGTCAGGCACAATTGCGTGAGCTTTCATGACCTAATTTGAATGCAGTAAACATTGTTTACTGGAAAATGTTGTTTCTGAGGGAAAAAAAAGCTTGAATCTTATGAATCAACTGTCTCTTTAGAAGAACTATTCAGAAGAACATTTAAGTGGTCCAAAACCTTTCATCAAAAGTCATGCTAAACTATTGAGCAACACCCATCCTTGTCTTTTTTTTTTTACTATTTTGAAAAGCATTCTCGATCCTGTTCAAATGTTTACTACAGTACAATAAAACCCTCAATTAAAGGGACAATTAATTCACCTAATATTGAAAACAGACTCTCTGATTTACTCCAAATGCAAAAAAAGATCATTTGAAAAATGTTGGTAACTGTAGAAACTGACATGTATAGATTTTAAAAAGTCCACTAGTTTTCAAAATATCTTCGTGTTCATCAAGAAAATAAAATATTTTTAGGACCAGTGATGACAATCTATTATTATTATATTATCATCTTCATTTTTTTAAACTCTGAAATCTGGATCTTTTAAGCTGCGCTGATACAATCTACATTGCAAAGCGCTATATGAATTGAATTAATAAACATGAATTGAATTATTAATATTATTATTATTATTATTATTATTATTATTATTATTATTATTATTATTATTATTATTAATAATAATCATTTTTGGTTGAACAGACTTTCAATGTATGGACAAACACATTTCAGATTTCATTATAAAGGTAGTAAAAGATTAATGTATTTTTTATGGCTTTGCAACAACCAAGGCTGAGTAAATAATGTTCATTTTGTGGTCACCACTGGCTTGCTTGGATTGGGACTTGTGGAGCTGTGCATTGATGGATTTGCTCTTCAGTGTTTGAACATTCAGCAATGAAATTTTAACCACACTGAACTAAACTGAACTTAAACTCTGAAATCTGGATTTTACTAGAACTTCTATGTTCAGCAGCTTCGACAAAACCTAAATTGTAAAAGCACTATATAAATAAACTTAAATTGAATTTAACTGAATTGGTGAATAATCCTTTATAATAAGCAGTCTTCTCATAATAGTTGCAACAGATGCAATCTCAATGATCGGAGCAGTATTGATACGTTACCAAAAGAACAACCTTGGGTGTCCTTAAAAAACAACAACAAATAAATAAATCAAATCTTTCAAAATAGCACATGCACATGGTTTGGCATGACCCTACAGATCATAAGCAAAGGCACGCAACAACAGCGGTCCGGAGGGAATTACATCACTGCAGCAGGTGAAGGCATGAAGTGGTCACATATTGTGCACACCATCCATACATTCAAACAGAACGCACTGTGTACCGAATAGATGAGAGGCTCAATACTTTTCATCTGTTTGAAATGAAGATAAAAAAGGTTTTCTGTGAACTGTGGATATACATGTAGGCAAAGTATACATTTTAACTAGGAATTAACAATTCGAGAAAGTAATGCACTCCACATCAAACAGGATAGGAAAAGTTCGTGACCATAAAGTTTTGACCAAAGCTGAGATAATTTACATAAGAAGTATAAAGGCAATTAGGGCTGCAAAATATTTTGAATTTACTAAAATATTGCAAATATTAAAAAAAAATAAATAAATAAAAAAAATAAATAAAAATCACAATAGTTTGAGAAAAATGATTAGCAATATAAAACATTTAACGTTAATGCCGATACTGTAGCACAGAATTTTTTTTAAAGTAACTAAAATAGGGTCAAATGTTACTATTGAGGAAATTTCTGTTTAGATTTTTTTAAAGTTTTTTTTTATTACACACTACATTGTTGTGTTTTAAAAATTGCTATGAAAATCTTGCAGTTGATATATTCTGTTAAAAAATTTTTATTAAATACCAGTAACTTTTTTTTATACACACAAAAAACTGACTTTTGCTGCTTTTATTTAAAATAAGTTAAAACAACACATTTCTGAAGATTTTTTAGGGGCAACTTAATTGTTTTATGTTTAATCCACTTAAATGTGTAAAAACGATTAAGTTAACTTAATCGCTTTGTAAAAAATGCTGGGCTCCACATGATTCCTTTATGTTGTCCCAACAGAGTGTAGCTGTAACGAATTTATCAATATATTTTAATACAATTTATTGCAATGTTTACATATGTTATTGTATATAAAAATAGGAAACACCAGCCTGATCTCATGAGAAAATGTAAGTATTTTACGTTTTGTCAATTTAGTGGCTAATTCGTTTTAAAAAAGGAGGCGTGGCACCCAACCCCACCCCTAAACACAACTATCATTGGGCAAATCGTACTAAAATTTACGAATAATAATCGTACAAATTCATACGAATTAGCCACTAAATCAAAAAGTTCAGAATTGCCGTGAGATTGCTGATAGCCGAGAATCATTTCGTGTAATGTCTACAAAAAGAGTTAAATTTATTGTGTTAATATTACAAAATTTTCTGCACAGGTTGTTGACAAATGTGCCAAAAGAATGTGAAATGTACAATGGCTAGGCATGAGACGATAATCCTTTTCAAGGTATACCGCAGTTTGGAAAAGTCAAGGTTTTAAGATCGTCCAAATTTTTTGCTATACCGTTCCTAAGGTATGTAAAGAAATGTTATTTACATTTTTTGTTTTTTAGGACAACCGTATCTCCAGCAGAAAAAAAATCTGTGTTTTTTTTAAATAAATGACGACAGCAGAAGTCAATGATTCATATGAATTATTTAGCCTGACATGTTTACTGTTCCAAAATCTTTTAAATGTTTCTCAAAATACCAATTTTTAGGTTCAAATGGAATGTTTTTTTACCCAGACATTTAAAATCGTATATATTTGAGAGCAGCAATCACAATACCGTGAAACCATGATATTTTTATCAAAGGTTATCATACCATCAGAATCTTATACCGGCCCATCAATGACAAACTTACAGAATTGTCACATAACACACTACATTATTAGAATGAGTTATCATATTTTCTTCAATATTGTGCAGCCCTATAGGCTAATGATGCCAGCGCACATGGGAAAGACTTTTAAGAATCAAGTTCAAGTGTAAATCAATTGTCTGTCCTCCCATGTCTTAAAATTTGCAGCCATCATTAGTCATAACAATCATGCATGCACCAAGACTTTTACTGCTGAACTTCAGCATAAAAATCTGATTTCTTTCAGCAGTAAAAGCCTAAAAATCACACATTGCTTCTCTTTGAATATTGACTGATGTAAATTTGAGAATTCGCTCTACACGTCCTTCAGGGTTAGAGAGCAGAGCAGATGTTACAGAGACTAAGGAGGGGGAATAAATCAGAAAGAATTTGTGCCTTGAGGAGAGAGGGAGAAGATGGGAGGAGGAAGAAGGTGAAGGCAGATCCACAAGAGCCCACCTTCAGGTCTAAATACTCCAGGTCCTTCTTCAGCTGGATGTAAGTGTCATCTGCCTTTAAGTGAGAAATTAAGAAAGTGGTCACAACATCTGACTGAGGGCACAGCCAAAATCTGATTGATTTTCATGCACACGGAAAATGCAAATTCTGCTTCATTTACACATGTACAAGTGCATGTAAACATGAGTCATTCGTTCTCCTAATATGCATCATTCAAACCTTTGGGGGTCATTCATTTTTAAGGATCCATTAAATTGATCCAAAGTGACAGTAAAACGTATAGATTGTTACAAAATAAAAGAATGATTTCTATAAATAAATTTATAGAATTTTTAAATAAATCATTTTAACATCTAAAGATTCCTAAGATTAAATTGTATGAAAAATTCTCAATATTACTGATTTATTGGTTAGCAAAAGACTTCTTTCAGGGAAATTTAAAAAATCCTATTCACAATCTCTTTACTGTATCGATCATTAAAGGGATCGGTCACCCAAAAATGAAAAACCAGTCATCAATTACTCTTCCTGTACTTGCTGTTTCAAACTCTTATGAGTTCCTTTCCTCTGTTAAACAATAATCAAGGTTTTGCTGGAAACCTGTAAATATTGCCTTCCATGGTATTTATTTTTTTCAACTATGTATTTCAATGGTTACATGTTTTCAGCTTTCATCTAAATATCTTCTTTTGCGTTCAACAGAAGAAATAAAATTATAAATGTTTGGAAACAATTGATGGTTTAGTAAACAGTGAGTACATTTTAATTTTTGGGTCAACTATCCCTTTAATAAACATACACTATGATTTTTTTTTTGTAGTGACAGCTTAAGAAACAATGACAAAATGGATCTCTTTTAAACAAAATTCAAATACTTGTACTACAGTTAGATCCCCTAGTGTTTCACGATTTATTTTTGTTATTTTTTGCGCTAAAAATGACAGAAATTTCTGGACAATTTAGCGATGAAATTTTTTTTTATAATAATAATTATATATATATATATATATATATATATATATATATATATATATATATATATATATATATATATATATATATATATATATATATATATATATATATATATATATATATATATGATATCTATATCCTAGGGTAGGTAGCCTATTATGTCAGGTGTGCAATCTGACACAATGACAATGATACAAATCATAAAATAAAGCTTCTTTATTTTGGTCTCTTGTCAAGACAAGATCTAAAACAGATCTAAAGCGGTAGGAATTAAGCCAAAGGAAGGTTGTATAACTCTTATTTTTATCCACCATCGTACTTTCTCTCTCAGATTTCACTCCCTGGAGCATCTCACATGTTTCTCACTCAGGACATGCGTAAGGGCTTCCCCAACCACAATACACCTAAAACACGGATTACCGTAAAACTGGTCAACGCCAGAGAAGCGTTTTCTCTCATTAACTGCAGGGAAAGAGTTAAACTAAATCATTTATCGATTTGATCCACATCATAATACAAGCCATAGATGTAAAGCACAAATAATGTCCATCAACTCAGATATGTCCATCAGCCATCACCCTTGAACCAATCTCCATCATTGTAAGCTGCTTGCTTTTCTGTCTGTTCCATTGCTGTTTGTTAGATGTTTGCTCCCAATTTCTTTTGTAGTCACAGAACAGCCAATTCGCACCAAAGGATGTCTAATCACATCTTTGCATTGACTTCACATGTAAATCACTCGCACTTTATCTGCGTCTGCTTACTGCACAGGTTGCAAAACAACCCCACCTCCATCTAATGTAATGATTGTGAGGGCGCAGGTGAGACGTAATTTTTCGAGAGCCACTCAAATACATCACGTGCGATACGTAAGCAATGCCTATAAGTCATGTAAAACAATTAATTGCAAACTGAAATAAATATAATTTGATTATATGGTTTGGAATTGGATGCTTTATGAGATTATTTACATTTTTTGCAATTATTTAGAGATTAAATTAAGAATTTTGCTGGATCGCAAAAATTTGTGGCTTTTTGTTGATTTTGCGTTGGATTCAGTATTCGCAAAATCGCGAAAAACTAGGGGGTTATTTTACAACAATGCTGTAGATGTATAAAAACTAGTTTTAATGTAAAACCTATCAAATATTTAAACTTTATTACCTAAAACTGCATATATTGTATACAGTACAAGTAAACCAGCAATGATTTCAATGTTTGCTGTTCATAGGGAAAAATCATGTGAATGCAGGCAAGTCAACAAGCAACATGCTGTTAACAATCTGAGGAGCAATCTGGAAATCCAAAATACAAGAAAGAAAGAAAATACAAAAAAGTCCAAAACCAAAAAAATAAAAAAGCAAAATGCACAGAAAAAGATCCTCAAAACCACAAAACAGGCTGTTACGTCAAAGTGCGCAGCCCAAGCTGTGTTGTGTTCTACAGCAGACTCCATGCTAACGGAGAGCTAAGACCAAAACAACGCAATCACAACTAGAACCAACAGCGCACAACTGTAAAGATGAGTACAGTATGAGGGTTAAGGAAAGAGGGGCATGATATGCTCAGATGAGGGGAGGGGCTCGGGGTGAGTTGAGGGGGGAATGTGACCCTCTAACCTGCAAACTGGGGCCTGAGAGGCCGTTGTGCTGGTTCTGGAGGTGTGTGAATGTGTCGCTGCGCACGCTGGCCAGCTTGGCCCGGTGTCTCCTGAGCTGGATGAGCAGCAGGGTCAACTCCTCCGGCTGCAGGACAGCGGGGAGACGGGAGAGAAAGCACTTCAAGATCTGACAACCATAGCGGCGCCAAGACGTCGCGTAATTTGGCCAATAGGAGTGAGTTCTGGAGAACTTTAACTGACAGGCTATAACTAAACATTTTAACTCGCTGTCTCAAAACTAGAAAGCAAAAAGTTCCTGGTGGCCGAAATGTCATCTAGCAAGCAGATTTTCTGTGTCATTGTTTCCTAGATGGGGATCAAGGAAATACTTTTTTGAAAGGAAGTCCTACCGTTTTTCCGTGCAGACTCGGAGCGCTGACTGTGTGTGTGATGTAGCCCATTGTTGGCATGGATCTCCTTTCTAGTTGCGAGGTCTGTGAAAACACAAAAGCACATATATTGGTGGTGTGTTTATACCAATGTAATAAATTAAGTCTTCTTGCTATTATTCTTTTATGCATACAGTGTGCATGAGGGAGATTTTGTCAACGGCACAGTAAATGTATACACAATGCACGAACAGCCTGAGTTTTCTAACTGTGAGTAAATGTAAGGACATGTGCTATCAATTGTTTTGGCACTAAATTGTTTGGTCAATACTAGTCAAACTAGACAAAACATAGACAAATCAGACAAAATAAGAGCAACAAAAAAATCTAGATGTAAGCAGCAATTGATAGGGATCAAGCACTAAGGTTATAAGATGTAGAAAATCAAGCTTTGGTGATAGGGTGTGTAAAGGGTATAATCAGAAGGGGTTTGGGTGGTTTAGATGACCCATCTCCCACTGTCAGAGGTTCAGAATGTGTCTGTAAATGAGCTCCCTTGTCCCATTTTCACTGATATGCCAATACAAATTGTGGGGAAAATAAGATTTTAGGACAAAGCGGAATCCTTTGCTAGCTGGTCACTTGTTCGCCCTCAAAGCAAGCGGCACTCGTATTATTTACCATCAAATCAGCCTAAAACTGCAGTCATGGTATATTTTTTGACTTCAGCGCATCAGTTTGGGCCAATGCAAACAATTATTTTTCAGAAGCTCAACATCCAGCTGACCAACAAAATGTCAAATCTACCTGAGACATGATCAATACAGGAGGCCGTCTTTTATTTTAATGTTGTTGAATAGAGAAAAACATTTCACAAGCAGAATTCTTAAAATTGGACTTTATTCTTCGAACACAAAATTACCAATAAAATAAAGAGTCAAGCACCAAAACCAGTCCATCTGGTACTAAAATGCAATTACTGTACGTTCACACCGAACGCGGCGAGAGCGTCAAAGTAGCCAGAAGTCATTCATTTTTAATGGGAGCCGGCGGCGATAAGTGGCGAGGAGCAGCGTGGCGCATCTTTGCCAGTGTGGGCGGCAAGGAGAGTTGAAATCAAGTCGACTTTATGGTAATGAGCTATGACGCAGTTCTGCGGCAAGCAATCAGAATTAAGAAGTCCACTGCTTGAGATTCCAGAGAGCACAGTCACTGTGAAATTTGGTTCCGACCACAGTTGCTAATTAGGTGGAGCAAAGCCACAGCACATGCAATTTGATCTTCCATTGTTAAAGGAATTTTATTTAAAAAAAAGTACAATTTTCATGCTAGAAAGCATATTTAATGCGGGAATATAACTGATTTGATTTGCTGCAATGGCCCCTTTAAATACGAGATAAATGTAGCAAATTTTGACGCTCTCGCCACCGGAGCTGACGGCAGACAGCGTTGTCGCCAGGGTGGCAAGAGCAACCTTTGACGCTCTCACTGCCTTTGGTGTGAAAGCAGAGTTGTTATTTTTATTACCCATGAAATTTTAAATGAACTTTTTTTGAGAGAGGTTGGAAAAATCATGAAGCAACTCAAAATTACTAAAAGTAATAATAAAATAATAAAAGCACTATTATTATTATTATTATTATTATTATTATTATTATTATTATTATTATTATTATTATTATTATTATTATTATTGTTGTTGTTGTTGTTGTTTTATTAGGCGTCACGGTGGTGCAGTGGGTAGCACAATTGCCTCACAGCAAGAAGGTTGTTGGTTCGAGCCCAGGCTGGGTCAGTTGGCATTTCTGTGTGGAGTTTGCATGTTCTCCCCATGTACAAGTGGGTTTCCTCCGGGTGCACAAATTTTGCCCACAAGTCTAAAGACTTGCGCTATAGGTGAATTGGGTAGGCTAAATTGTCCGTAGTGTATGAGTGTCCAATTTAATTCAATTCAATTCATCTTTATTTGTATAGCGCTTTTAGCAGTTTCACATAGAAGATCATAGTGAATGAGAGTGTGTGTGTTTCACAGTGATGGGTTGCATCTGGAGGGGCATCCGTTGCATCAAACATATGCTGGAAAATGAATGAATGAATGTTGTTTTATTATTATTATTCAAATGGCCAAATTCTGAATTTTAAGAAATAAGCTGGATATTTTGTTATTTGCATATTAATGACAATAGACTACAGTTTAACAAATTATTATTATGGTTTATTTTAGTTGTTCTTATGATTGATGGCCTAAACACTTTATATTGTAGTACTGTAAACACTGACATTTCATATTTCTTCATTCAAATTTTTACAATCTTTTCTACAAACTGTAATAGAAAACGTAGTTTAAATAAATATTTGTAAATAAATACTCAAGTACTAATATATGGTAAGCTATTTGACAATTGTAGGAACTATTGTAGGAACAGCATCCACATTATTATCCGACAAGCTTCCAAGCACAAGCACTAATTAGTAGATAAAAGGCCACTAAAATGCAGTATTTAAGCCTCATAATTAAATACAAAATGACGGTAATAACTGAAAAAGAACAACCCTTTCCATCAGGCTGGCTACGTGCCTGTACTACTACTATCCTACGAAGTTATAAGTCTCTACGACTGACTGTTTGGTCTGACGCTAATGTCTGCGTCTATGTTTGTGCACACTTTCAAATGGCATATACTGCACTTAAAAAAAACCTGTGTTTGACTGTGTGTGTGTGTGTGTGTGTGTGTGTGTGTGTGTGTGTGTGTGTGTGTGCGTGTGAGTGCGTGTGAGTGCGTGTGAGTGCATTCTGTATGTAAACTTTAAGCTTTGGTTTGCAGACATACGATTTTGAAGTCAAATAAAAGTCATTTTTTTAAGTTTAACACAAAACTAGTGCCTAGTAGAAAACATTTTACTCATTCATGTGTTTATTTTAGCTAAAAAAGTGTGTGCTTGATTTCAAATGTGCCACAGGGCTTTGAGGGTTTGACAGTTTTGCTTAACATACAATTTTTTTTTTCATCTAGGCCCATCATAGCACCTCAAAAGGACACAAACAACAAGAGATTTAATTAACTACACATAAATTATCTTCAACCTGCTTTCTTAAAATAACATTTGTTTGCTACCAGCAGAGTAGCACTGTACACGCCGTTTCCAATGCGAATCCCACGGCACTGGATTTTTGCTGTATAATAGGTTTTTTATTTAAATACAAGATCAGAAGAAAGAGACCACTGCTGAGGCGGTTTATTGGGCGCTTTGCTTGGCCTTTGGCGATTTTTTTTATCAGCTAAACAGAGTCTAGTGATCCAGTCTAGTTTATGAAACAACTAGGAAACACACTCTTAGCATTCAAATACATTGATAGGCATCTGCAGTCAAAAGCCAAGCAATGACACAAGTATGCTGTATGATATACACTATGTACAGTATGGCAAGCCATTTTGACATTTAATCTATAACCCATACTAGTACTTCTTTTTTAGACACTAGTATCTTTTCCATTAAGTACTAGTACTTATTCTTTAGATACTAGTGCCTATTCTTAAGATACTAGTGCTTCCTAAACAATATACTTGTGCTTACTCATTAGACACTAGTTCTTTTTATTAGATACTAGTACCTATCAAATACTAGTACTAATTTATTAGATACTAGTGCTTATTCATTAGATACTAGTACTAATTAAATATATACTAGTTCTTATTTATTAGATACTAGTACTTAATTTAATAGTGACTAGCAACTATTCTGTTGTTACTAGAAACAAATTTAAATTTCTATTGATTTCTATGGGATCTGTCATTGAGATTTCAACTGTTCAGTTTTGACTTCTATGTATTCCAGCTGGGACCAGTACATATTTTTATGTACTAGTAGTTAACCATTAAATATTAGTACTTATTAATTAGATACTAGTACTTAATTATTAGTATAGTATAGTACTAGTATAGTACTAGTATATTTTTAATAATCACTAGTATCTAAAGAATAGGCACTAGTATATAATGAATAAACTCTAGTATCTAATGAATAAGTACTAGTACTTAATGGAAAAGATACTAGTATCTAAACTAAAAAAAAAACATGAAAATGGCTTGCATTACACTATGTGCAGTGTGATTTTTATCAAAACATTTTTAAACCTTCTAATAGGCTAATTTGGTTCTCAAAAATTTTTTTTTTCAATTTTCCTTGTTAAATTGATTTTATATTTTTGTGATAAGCTTATTTATGACAGAACAAAACTTATTTGTAACAAAGTCATTAGTATCGCTTTTCATCATTTGAATGCATCCTTGCTGAATAAAATCACCCATTAAAAACATATCTTTCTTTCTGAAAAAACTTTTAACATGTTCAAGTCTAACTCTTTATTTTCATTGGGGCTTCAAAGTCTGATTTCTCAATAAAAATCTAAAATTTAAAAGCATTTAAATATTTTAGGCAACAAATTGACAGTTAATTATTAAGATTAAGTTAACAACTTATTATTACCATTATCAAACTAATAAAATAATAAAATTAAGAATGTTTTATATAATATATATTCTAATTTGCGGGGCGGCAGAGTGGTGCAGTGGGTAGCACTGTCGCCTTACAGCAAGAAAGTCGCTGGTTTGAGCCTTGGCTGGGTATGTTGTCATTTCTGTATGGAGTTTGCATGTTCTCCCCGTGTTCACGTGGGCTTCCTCAGAGTGCTCGGGTTTCCCCCACAAGTCCAAAGACATGCGCTATAGGTGAATTGGGTAGGCTAAATTGTCTGTAGCGTATGTGTGTGAATGAGAGTGTATGGGTGTTTCCCAGTAAAGGGCATCCGCTGTGCAAAACATATGCTGGATAAGTTGGTGGTTCTTTTCGCTGTGGCGACCTTTAAATAATAAAGGGACTAAGCCAAAAAGAAAATGAATGAATGAATATTCTAATTAACTTAATAATTATAGATATTACATGTAATATATGTTACAGATATAAATTTAAGTTCTAAATGTAAGATTTTTTCATTTAAAAAAGGGATTTAATATGTCGTGGAACAATAATGCACACGTTCCCATTAGCGCTCTCATCTTTTTAGATCCCCTCTACCAAACTATATATATCTTTGTGGCATCACCACACACTGACTGAAGCCGTGTTTTTCTTTCTCTCTGGTTCTTGACAGCTTCTGTGAATCTTTCTGTTGGAGGCATGTAATTAGTGAGTTCACACGAGTCCTGGCGTATGCCGAGCAGAAACGGCTGTGACAGTATGTTAACTTGTAAGAGGCACAGAGGCTCCTGTGCCTGCCGTTTCGTGTGAATGTGGTGCTGGGAACGACTTTCTCTCTCATGTGGGGGTGAAGCCAGCAGATGCTACTATTAGTCACAGTATCAACTTCAGCAACACGAGTAAATAAAAATGCTCTTTAAACACTTAAACTGCCAGGGATTGTTGCATACTTAAACCGCCTGCAGGTTAAATTTATCTGTGCACGTGACTACTGTTAGGATACAGCTAAAAACATACAGTATTACAAGATCACCTGTCAAATAATGTCTAGAGTCATGAAATTATTATATTTAATCATCAGCTATGACACAGCACTCACTCATTTTGTGTCTATAATACTTATTTTGCTTCAATAAACCGCCTTCTGTTATCCAATGTACCTAAACTGATTACTGCTCTTAAAGTTGGTAAAAAGGAATCGTCTACAGTAGCAACATGGCATCCTAAAACATAATCGAAACAAAATTGGGAGCGCTAAAGCAAAGTTATTACATGGGTAATTTGACCGACCTGTAAACAAGCACTTACTGTATACCTGTAGGTGTCCAACGTTTTCCACACGTGTCTACTGGTTTCATATAATGGGTTTCCTATCTGATTTAGGAAACCTCCAATCAAAAGAATTCAATCAAATCACTTCAAATAATATGCCTGTAAATTATCCACATACAGTGCACAGCATGAGTACAGACTTTTGAAAATGAACTTTACAGAAGTTATTCATTAAAAATGTTCATTAAATAAGACTGTGGTCACATAAGATCATTAAGAATAGAAAGATTTAAATTCAAATGTTGAACAAAAAATATTGAAAAACATTACAAACTACAAAATTGTAAGTAAATTTAATATTTTTTATGGTTTTCTTTTCCTCTTTGACAATTTAATTTCATACTTTTCATAACATTCATTGGGTGGACTAATTTTAGCACAGTGATCTTTAGTGACAGTGACTAATGTAATATATATTGTATACACAAATATCTTATCGTATAGCACCCTATAGAACAGAGGTGCCCAAACTTTTTCTTATAAAGGGCCAAAAACCAAACTTAATTGAGGGCTGTGGGCTGAAGCTAAATATATCAAACTGTATTACATTCAATTTGCCATGGGTAATTTATTTGCTAATATTTCAAAATAACTAGAAAACGTTGCTTTAAAACATATTAATTAATTATGCAGTATTTTTTTTTTGACGTTTTATAACTTATTGTAGTAAAAACATAAACAATCTCATTTATAACACAATGGAGTTCAGTGCTGAATATACTAGTCAAGCTGCTCCTGCCTTTGGCTTGATTTGCTCACCGATGTCTTGTGCATTGTCCTCTGTCTGTCAACTGACAGCATTTATATTTTAAAAGTCTGATTCATTTGGAACATCATTTAATTTTAAATGACGATCTCTGTCAAAGGCATTCGCTCTTTTCAGACGGGATGGTGGGCCAAACTAAAGGTTTCTATGGGCCAACTTTGGCCCACAGGCCCTACTTTGGGCATATAGCATCTGCTATAAAATGTATTCATATAAAAAAGTAATTTCTGTAAAGAGGTGTACTGTACTAGTTCATGCTGGACACTGGATATAGTGAGAGATACATTTGTCCCTGTGCTTTATTTTTAATTGTCATGAAAATAATGCTATGCTTCTTATTTTAACATGACATTAGAATCACAAGCAAACCAGTGGCCAAACTCTTGAGTTAACTGTGTTTTGTTCCTCTATATGATTTTCTTTGCATTTCCTACAGTACAAAGATATTTGCAATGTTACTTCTAAAAGACTTGGGTTTTTTGATGTTATATTTATCATGGAAGAGTAACTTGTTAATTCTTATGAGTTTTCTTTTTATATTTGATGGATGAACTACCAAGAGAACAATGGCACTGCATTTTAATTATTATTATTTGACTTATTTGTTGCACTTTACTCTATCCATTTTACAGTTTAACGAAAGATACTCCTTCAAATATTATATATATATATAAAATGATGACAGTAAATAATATTTGACTAGATATTTTTTAAGACACTTCTATACAACTTAAAGTGACATTTAAAGGCTTAACTAGGTTAATTAGTTTAACTAGGCAGGTTAGGGTAATTAGGCAAGTTATTGTATAATGATGGTTTGTTCTGTAGACTATTGAAAAAATAAATAGCTTAAAGGGGCTAATAATATTGACCTTAAAATAGTTTTTAAAATTAAAAACTGCTTTTATTCTAGCCGAAATAAAACAAATAAGACTTTATTAGAATTACTAATACTTTTATTTTTTTATCTTTCCATTTTCTTTTTTTATCTTTGATGAACTGTAAGGAAAACAATGGCATCTCGTTTTTAAAAATATGTGACTTATTTAGTTTTACAGTTTAATGAACGTTACTCCCATATCTCACCCTTAATTCATCTAGTTTAATCTAAACTATTTTTAACAACATACAAAATCTAACAAACAGATCTAAACTATTTTTAACAACATACAAATAACAATATTTTTAACAACATACAAATAACAATATATAACAATTTTTGCAAAAGCCAATGCCAGAGACACGTGAATATTTTATTGAAAATCCATCCCATTCACTGTAAAAAATTGACAACAAATCATTTTTATGTTGCTTGTTAACTTATTTACATTTTTCATTAAAATAACTTATTTTAACTTATTTTTCTTATTTTATTTTAAGTTAATCAGGTTTTAACTAAATATTTTGAGGTATACAAAGTTTAACCCAATACTTTTTAGTCATTTTGATTGATGTAAGTTCAGACAACTAGAAAAGTTTATTTGATTCAAGTGAAAAAAATGTAAGGCAACAAGAACTTTTTACACTGTACATCTGAATAAAAGCCGTGGGTAGAGATTTTCCCTGTGGCTGGTCTAGTGTCAAACACACCCTCTGCACCTGGGAGTCAAACCCTTAATAAAGCCTATGTGAGAACTAAAAATCAAAGCCTGAGTGGAGAGAAAGTCGGTTTTCCCATAACCCTTCATGCCTTTGGTGGTCAACGCTCCTGTGGTCTCAACAAAAAGAAGAGCTCACCACAACTAATTTAAAAGATGTGAAACTGCTCCACATTCCCTACCTTTGAGATCTGGGAACATATTCCTCTGGGAGAACCCAAAATGGGTGTATCCATGGTGGCAAAGTCGTCCAGCGGGCGCACCGTCACCCTGTCTGCGGGTGTATGAGGCCTGCGTGGGGACAGGGATTTCGAGGGGTGTCCTGGTGGAGGCATGTCACATGGCGATGGGGGCACGGATATGGATCGTGGCATTTCCAGAGTGACCCTGAAGGCGGAGGTGTCCATGTAATCGGGCCCGGTGTAGATGGGTGCTGTCGGGCTTCCGTGGCGGAACTGTTGGCGCTGTTGCCACTCGTACAGCTGCCACACCATGCCCTCTTTAGTGGCCATGCGCTCATCGGTGGACATGCGGAAGTGACTGAGACGGTCGTGGGCGTACTTGTAGTCACTGGGCAGGTTGCGCGACACTGGAGGAGAACTGCCTCCGGAGTGGTGGCACGTGGTCTTTGGCAACGACTGGTACGTGTCCATCATGACGGACTTGGGCTGGAGAGGAGGCGTCCGTCTGGGTAGAGTGTACTCAGCAGTGGGATGGCTGGAATGTCAAGGTTCTTACTGTTAATACATATACAGTTCTCATTGTCAATTACATATTATTTTTAGGAAAAATATACATACATTTTTATCCATTTAATTTTATAATATACTACTTTATCATACAATTGTCTACTTATTTAATTATATAAACTTAAAAAATAACATTTTATTTATTAGAAGTAGTATACTAATGAAATAACAATTACATATTTTAGTATAACATTAATAATAATAATAATAATAATAATAATAATAATAATAATAATAATAATAATAATAAATAACAACAATAAATAATAATAAATTAATCAAATTAATAATAAAACCGGGGGAAACCGGAGCACCTGGAGAAAACCCATGCGAACGCAAGGAGAACATGTATATAATATAATTTAATATAATATAATATAATATAATATAATATAATATAATATAATATAATATAATATAATATAATATAATATAATATAATATAATATAATATATTAATTGTATATTTATTTTATGATATAAACTTTAAAAAAATAACACATTATTTATTACTAGTAGTAGTATACTATTAAAATAACAATTACATATTTTAGTATAAAGTTAATAATATAATAAATAATAATATATATAAATATAATAAACTTGTCCAATAAATCTAACTACAATATATAATATGTATAGTATGTTTATTTTTAAAAATTTATGTAAAATTAACAAGTTATTTATTACTAGTAGTAGTAGTAATAGTAATATAGTAATAAAATTAAATAATTGCATATTTTTGCATAACATCAATATAACTTGCATCCAATAAATCTAACTAAAATATATAATATAATATAATATAATATACTATAATATAATATAATGTTTATTTTATTTTATTACGTCAACTTTAAAAATAACATTTTATTTATTATTAGTAGTAATATAATTGCATAGCATATTTTAGTATAATATTAATAATATAACATATCTAATAAATCTAACTATAATATAATATAATATAATATAATATAATATAATATAATATAATATAATATAATATTATATTATATATATTAAATTATACTATATTACTAAAATAAGAGGACAGCTTGTATTACAAGTGCAATAATGTAAATGCACTTTCTAATAATTTCACTCTGTTTTAGGAAGTCAAAATATTTTCAGTAGTACAAACTAGGCATGGGACGATAACCGGTTTCAATACTGCTAAAATGTTCTGTCATACCATTCCCAAGCTATATGTATGTTTTTTTGTGTATTATTTATGTGTTGTAAAGAAATCTGTATTTTTGAAACTAATGAAAAGAGCAGAAGTCAATGATTTATTTTAACTATTTAGCCTGACATGTTTACTGTTCCAAAATATTATAAATGTTTCCTAAAATAAAATATAGTGTATTCAATGGGAAAAAAAGTTGTTTTTTTTTTACCCAGACATTTAAAAAGAACTTATTTTAGAGCAGTAATCACAATATTGTAATACCGTGAAACTGAGATATCTTTATCCAAGGTTATCATACCGTCAGAAACTTATACCAGCCAGAAACTTATACCCGAAACATTGCCTTTAATAACCAGTGTGTTTATACCACCACTAGAGGGAGCTCTTCCATAACCAGAAATGTGTTAACTAAATCCTACTATGGCTTGAGTTTTCAAAGTTACATTACCTAATAATAATAGTATTAGACATAAACCTCTGTGTATTCATAGCATTTTTTACTCAACCACAGCATATTTAAATATGTGTACATTATCCAAAACAACTGACCTTTTGGGATCTCCTTTCTGTACTTTCACCCAGTGCTCCACCTGAGCAAGTGCAGTTTTTCTCTGTACCTTTTTCTCAGTGTCTGTACGTGGGACGAGACCCCTCTTATAGACCACATTGCCGTTCTGATCAGGAGGAATGCCTGAAGAGGGCAGTCCGTTCCTTTGAGTGGGCACCGTGGACGGAGGCCGTGAATGAGCACCTGATTGGGAAAGCGCCTCCATCTCCATATCTCCAGGGGACATAAGTTTAACAGGATCCTCAGGTATATCCTTGCTGTAAACGTAACACTCATCTCCATCTCGCTGCGGCCTCAGCTCCGCCACCTCTATATGTGTTTGCTGGATGCTCTCGGACTGGGACGAGCCTTTGATGCAGCTGAAATGGTTGGTTTGTGGGACAGCATGCTGCTCAGGTTTGGAGCTTCTTTCAGCTTCTCTGTGGAGAGAAAAAGAGTTATTTAAAAGGCAGAACACAAAAAGTTCATATTTGACCTTCACTGTTAAAAAAAAATAAATAAACGTTCTAAAAAACCATTTAGCGAACAGTTCTTAAATGAACCATTTTTCCTAGAATAAAAAGCATTTCAATGACCTGAAGAACCTTATCCACTATAAAGATTTTTAATGCAATGAAAAGATTTCATGTAAACATCAATGACAATAAAGCATTTTTTAAGTGTTTCTCGTGGTACAAAGAAGCAAATATGACAGAAATGAGTTTAGACTGCATTAATTTTGAGTCTACAGTCTCAATGTACAATTATCTGACCTTGTACTGATGGCCTACCTAATGAAAGCTATTTCCGTTCTAACCGCAACAAGACAAAGCATGAATGACTTTTTTTTTCTGCATAAGAAAGCACAATACATACATAATGAAAGAGTACAATTTACTCTGATTAAATCAGACCTTTAAACCATACTGAATTCTTTAATATGAATAGTAAGCTAGTTTTTCTATTGTATTATATTTTCAAATGCCATTTATTCCTGTGATGGAAAAGTCTTACATAGCAATACTTAAGGAATTCATTAATTTAAAATGACTGGGGGGGGGGGGGGGTTATAGGGAGTGTGTCTATTTAAAATATGATAAACACATTTCACTCATAGATAGATATACCAAGGCAAAAATGCATATGAAATAAACATTTTTTTCTTTTTTTGAAGAGTATTCAAGGACAGAAACTGAAGAATTAAATGTAAAATAACACTGAGGTCTTCACTATGGACCCTTTTATGACGTGTTTAACGGTCATCATAATATCAAATCTTTAAAAGTTTATAATTTTTTGATTTTTAAAAAACTTATGAGCATTTATATGCATTTATGAATGTATTATATCATCTTTGCGTCAAACTACTAAAAAACGAATTACCGCTTATGCGGGGTGTTTCTAAAGCAGGGTCTATGGGGCTGAGAGTAAATTTGATGTTATTCTCTCCTCTGGCTGTCGTCGTCAGTCTTACACTATTTTTTTCCTTTTTCTGAAAGTCTTGATGACACCAGCATGAAGTTTTTCTTTTATTCTTTCAGCAAATAGGATTGTAAACAAATATTTTGTTGTACTGCTCCCTAAGTTTACCCGATCATGACACCTTCCGCTACTGAGAATCCAGGAAATGTGAAATATGTCTATTGAGTAAATGCAATCAACATTTGTTAAAGCAACCAATATTATTATTTATTGCGACTGAATGTTGTACTTGATTTAAATGTTTACACAGAAACAGGGCTTAACAACACATGTTAGAAACAATTGTTGACTATTTTATAGTTAAACTATTCTCATATTTCAAACTGTGATATTTGATTAACTATGATCCACACTTGACATCACATTCTGTGATGTGACTATTGCAGATGCACACATTGCAGTGTCAATGCTGAAATAACATATTGTGCTGCCCTAATAAATATGTAAAAATAAATAAATAAATAAATAAATAAACTTTTTAGTATAGCTCTATATTACTGCTGGGCAAAAAATTATTATGATTAAAAATATTCAAATTAAAAGTTTGTTTTGGGATAATATGTGTGTGTGTGTCATGTATATTTATTATGTATATATATAAATACACACATGCATATTTATAGTATATATAAATACACACATGCATATATTTATATTTATATATATATATATATATATATATATATATATATATATATATATATTAGCCCCCTTTGTTTTTTGTTTTCTTTTTTTAATTATTTCCCAAATGACGTTTAACAGAGCAAGGAAATTTTCACAGTTTGTCCTATAATATTTTTTCTTCTGGAGAAAGTCTTATTTGTTTTATTTCGGCTAGAATAAAAGCAGTTTTACATTTTTTATGAACCATTTTAAGGTCAAAATTATTAGCCCCTTTAAGCAATTTTTTTTCTGATGGCTAATAAGGCAGGCAGGCAGACAGACCGACAGACAGACAAACAGACAGACAGACAGACAGATAGATAGACGAACATACAGATAGACAGATGGGTAGAAGGATAGATACATGGATAGACAGACGGATGGACGGACAGATAGATAGTAGAAAGAGATAGATGGATAGAAGGATAAACAGACGGACGGACGGAGGAACAGACAGACAGACAGAGAGATAGATAGATAAATAGACAGATAGCCATATAGATAGATATATATAGACAGACAGACATGTATAGACAGACAGACAGACAGACAGACAGACCCAGCACTTCTAAATGCAACCAGCAAGAGCATTTAAACATTATTGCTTTTAACATTCAATATATTAAACATTCGTGTTACATTTACACACACACCTGCCAGTATTAGACTTTTAGTTTTTTTAATCTCTGTTCATTGTTTTCCCTCTATTTGTGTTTTAATGTAATTTGTGTAATAATAAAAAAGAAAAAAAAACATTTACAAAAATCAAAATACTTCAGCACTATGAAACCAATCCTCACTGCTACAGTCATCGCTTGCAGTATCATAAATGTTTCACTAGATGGCGCGGTTTCGTTACTGTCAAAATTCCCCACAAATAAACCTACCAACAACCTAGAAGGTCAATATTCATGCCATCACACTAACAGCAACATTTCATCCCTCGCCATGATCGCACAGGTGGTTTAGTATCAGAAACGCATCCAACAACTCGCATTTTTGTATAAAAACCAGAGTCCAACAATTACAGCCGCTACTACACTAGTCCAACCGACCATAAATGACATTATAAACCACCTTCATGGCTATTAACCACCTACTCTCCATTTTATGTCTACCATAAAAGCCCAGCTATAAGAAAACCCCCTAGGGACAAACCCTCACTCCGCAGTCATGGAAGTGCAGAGCAATGGGCGCAAGCAGACGAACATCACGGCCCAGTCTGAGTGCTGTTTTCTGGGCTGCTGGCCCACAGTTGCTGGCTGCAGTGCCGCAGTGATCCTCCTCCTCAGAGCTGCAGTGTCAAAGTCTACACAACTATGGCACTGTGCCTCTGCGCCAGCACCACAGCAGCAGGTGACTGACTGTGAGATCTGTGAGCTTTAAACAATGGAAGACAGAATACATCTACAGCTTATGAATGCAGTGAGCGATTACAGTGAAAAAAACATTTAAATGCTTTATTTTTGGATTCAAAAGCCATATCTTAAAAGCATTCAAATACTTTCAGGGACAGCAAATCGTCCCTAATATGACTTTAAAAAGTAGCACTTTCAAATGCACACGCAAGTCAGCACAAAGAGTAAAGTTGCAGCCACAAGAGTGTCCAAAATTACTTTAGACCCCACAGTACTGCAAACCACGCAACTTTGAAAATTGTGCGTGCTCCGAATTCAGTCTAGAGGTCAATATGTGCACATTAGAATATCTTTTCATTCATCTTCCTTCAGCTTAGTCTTTTATATATGAGGGGTCGGCAAAGAGGAATGAACTGACAACTATTCCAGCATATGTTTTAAGCAGCAGATACCCTTCCAACATCCATACACTCTCACATTCACACTCATAAACTACGGCCAATTTAGTTTATCCAATTGACTTATAGTGCATGTCTTTGGACTGTGGGGGAAACCGGGGCACCAGTGAGAAATCCTCATGAAATTGGGGAGAACATGCAAACTCCACAGAGAAACGCCAACTGGTCCAGCCAGGGACTTTCTTGCTCTGCTAACCACAGAGCCACCATGCCACTTAATTAATTTCTTTGTTCTATGTGAATTTAGAAGTCAGAGCTCATCAAGTTTCAACTTTGGTCCACAGTAAATGTTTTTGTTTCGAATTCTTAAATCAGAAATATAATGTAATGCAAAGTCAAGAATGGTTGTAGGTTTAACCCTGATCAATGGCTGTTATGATATCATTGAATAGCCTTAGTGAGAAACTTAACTGCACAAAAACCATTTACATTGTGAATTAAATTCTTCTATGAGAAAAATGTCAATCGTTAAATATAACGGATCAAGCTGAAACAATGTATTAAATGAGAGAATTAGAAATGTACTGTAACAATTTCTCTCAAATTGGTTTTAATCAGGGGAATATGAAAGGAAAAAAAATCAGTGGAAAGATGAGTGAAAGGTGCCATATCATAAAAATCTGAAGACATATGTGAATAAGAGTTGAGTAATGACACAGCAATGAGCCCCAAACACCAATTTCCTCATTCTCATGTAAATCATCAGAGTGTAAAATCTCAGGGGAAAACAAGTCAACCTGTACAAAACACAAACTGTTTCATAGCACACGGGATCATTAATATGCACACCCTAGTTTAAATATGATTGGCCACAACATTTTCTAGTGAGATTAGTTTTTTATTATTATTTTTAAGTTTATCTAAGCTTATATTTAACTTACTATGTGCATGTATGTAGAACTCTTATTTTGAAAACAGGAGAGGCAGAGAGACAAAAGTCCTCCATGCCATGCCCTGTCTTTACAGTACACTGTTCTCTATACATTGCTAAGCAACGTGAACACCCATCATACACCTATAGAAAACAATGTTTAGAATTTTCAAAAGAAGCAGTGCAGTGCTTCAACTTTACAGTTAATAATCACTTTTATATCTTCCACTTGTTCCAAACCTGTTTGAGTTTCCTTTTTTCTGTCGAACATGAAAAAATACATTTTGAATAATGCTGACAACTGGTAAACTCTGAAATCCAGTGTTTATGTGTGTGTGTAAGTGTGTATTTTATTTTATTTATTTCTTCCACCAACTATTGATATCAATGGCTTTATATGTGTTCCTTACATTCTTAAAAATATCTCCTTTTGTGCTCAATAGAAAAAAAAGAAATTCATAAAGGTTTGGAATCACTTGAGGGTGAGTAAATAGTGACTTTTTTTTTCTTTATTAGATGAAGTATTGCTTCAAATGATAAGCTTGACTTGAGTTGATGATAATTTATTAAATGAACAACAGGGAAAAAGAAAAACAAACATTTTGACCATTAGGATGAAAACTTCCTAGTGCAAAAATGTAAATGCATGTTCTGATGATTTTAGAAAAAAGATAAAACTTTGTTATTTTTCTCCACTTGTTCAAATAATAAATTATTGAGTGCAGAGCTTTTTTTTTTAACTGAATTCAAGAAAAATAACATCACTTGAAAAGAAAATACAATAACAAATGTTAGAAAAGAGAGAAGGAGGGAAAAATCTTTACAAAGCCTCAATTATTAAGATTAAGAAAAAAGATTATCATAAGCTTTAATAAATGAATTATTATTATTATTATTATTATTATTATTATTATTATTATTATTAATAATAATAATAATAAGCTTAAGAGACTCAACATTGAATGAAATTTCAGCAAGGAAAGTATTAAATCTAGGTTTTGTCTTTAGGAACTTATTTTTGTGTATAAGTAATTTACATTGTAAAATTGAGAGAGATTGAGAGCATGATCATTACCAGAAAAGTAAAGAAATATATTTTGTATAGACAAATTTAACATACCCGTGAACCGAATGTTGCAACACTTATTTTTTCGTGTTGTGACGCAGTTCCTAGAGAAATGTAATATTAAATGACAAAACAGTAGCAGTGGTTTGTTTTTTCTACTGTGAGCTGAATGAATGTGGTAAAGTAGGCATTTCATTCAAAAAGATCGGGAAATGTGTTTAGGGAGAGTTATTACAACCTAACAGATTCCTCCTTCTCACCATTTCTGTTTGTTGTCAAAACTGACAGTTGGAGTGGCGTGGATAAATATGTTACCCATGCACAATTCCTAAGATATACGTAATCTGAAAATTTAACTGAAAAAAACAGGATGTGCATTTTAAGACTTTAATTAAAGATTAGAAGGGTAAACATTCTTTTCATAATGAAATCCACTGATGATCTGTCACCACAAAACTAGCGATGTGAGATAACAAAATCATATGGTTAATTTTGATTTCATGGGAATTTTAAATCATATTTAAATATTTAAACATTAGGACTATAAACAAAAAATAATGTTATCCCAAAGAAATTTAATATGAGTGTAATTATAGAATAAGAGGGAAAAAAATTATTCATGTATAATGCAGAAAGTAATACAAATTAGGGGCTCGATTTTAGCGATCTAGGCACAAAGTCTAAAGCGCATGATGCAAAAGCATTAAGGAAGTGTCCAAATCCACTTTTGCTTTTTTAAGGACGGAAAAATACAGTTTGTGCCATGGCACATGGTCTAACAGGGTTGTATTTATTCACTTAATGATTTATAGGTGTGTTTTGAGCATAAAGTGCATTAAACCAATCAGAGCCTCATCTCCCAGTCCCTTTAAGAGTCAGTTGCGTTGCACCATGCCGCATTTGCTGTTTACATGGTGGACTTTGTACAGTAAATGAAAAAACTGAACGCTTCACTAGCGAGAAAACAGTTAAACAGACCATCTGCACGAGGAGGAATAATGAGCCTCCTCCATTTGGCCTCTTTACTTTCTCTTTCTCTTTATTTTTACTCTTTACTCCTTTACTTTCATGGATAAGGAAACGGTGTTGTACGCACTCCACTAAAGACATTTATTAGCCTACATTTTTAACTTAGTTTCTTAAGTGCAAAGGTTTGTTTTAAAATACAGTTCTAATTTCCAGGAATCTAATAATTAAACAATAATAACGAAGTGTGGTCAAAAAAACCAAAAGAGTTATATCCAAACATATGTCTTAATAAATATAAATATGCATATAATAAATAATACTGCTAATAATAATAACATTATACAAATTGTCATGAATGAAAAAAATGGCATGGAGGCATGAAGAAGGCATGAAGGTAGTGGTTTTTATACATATGTAGAAAATAATTATTTTTTTAACATTTTAATCCTTTTATTTTTTTTCTTATGTAAAGATATTTGTGTATTGCTGTACATCCTGTGTGTTTTAAGCAATGTGTAAGCATTTACACCCACATAAGCGTATCACTAACGCACTCTGCGCTGGACTTTAGACCTGCTTTCAGACGGTCAATGTAGCAACGCACCTTAACACATCTCTATTTTAGACCAGCACCCCCATGAGTCCACAAAGCAGCACAAATGGATTAGCCATTTAAACAACGTGGTGCAAAACATGACAATTAGAGTTGCGCTGGTCTGAAAATAGCAACCTTATTGCGCCATGTGTATGATAGGGCCCTATATATTTCAAAATAATTAGCAATTTGTAAGATATACATTATGCAAAATCTTCATATCTATCTCTCTTATTTTGTTGGATATGCTGTTGCTGAACTTTTCAGGTAATAACCATGCTCTCTTCCAATGAATGTGCAGACCTACTTTGGTACTTGTCATTTGAAGAAACTTGGTCAAGGCTCTTTACATTTATTAAACTATTCATTTAAATGCCCATAGTTGTAAAGCAGGATAGATTCTGATTGTCTGTCAATGTTTTTAGATCACTCATCAGCTGAAATAATAATAAAAAAATAAACAAAAAGACATTCTGAGGGCAATACCAACAATATTATTTCTCTGTGCTAGTATTCTTTTGTATTCAACATAATCTCTCTTAGACAGAATGGCCTCTCAGATACTGATCTTGTTTCTAGACACCAGCCGTGAGAGAAGATTTGCAGCAGCAGCGGGAGGTGACTGACCTCTTCATGCCATGGCTCTGCATCAGCGCAGCCTGGTTCATGGCCCGGATCCAGCCATTCATGTCCTCTTGTGTGTCGGCGCTGAAGAAGTAAGTCCTCATGCCACAGTGCTCAGCCTGCGAGCCAATCAGAGAATTCTTATTGTAAATGTAGGAGCGCATTCCCGTGTGGCAGGCCTGAGGGAGAGAGACAGAGGAGGGGGGACCATCAGCTGTGATCATGCGTAAAGGCTGCACGTGCAAATTGAGGCCCTGGACTAGTGGGCCCCGGGACTGCTGTGACAACACCGCCATCACTGTAGCAAAGCTCAGGAGTCATGCTGAACTGATCTGTTTATTTTGTCGATCAGAGCAGAGAGAAGGATCTGTAAGAGGATCACAACCCAATGATAACTGCATTATCATTGCTACAAATATTAGCATGCACATCTGTCTAATATTTTGCACTAGTGTAATAAGCATTTGAAACCTTTGTTGAAAAGTAATTGTTATAAAGACTATGCTTCAGAATATGGAAGCTGATTATGCTACAGAGTAAATGTAAAAAATAAACAATAGAAATAACGTTACTTATTTTATAATAACTTTTAATACAGTAGTTTTTTTGTTTCGATATATTTTCAAATGTAATGTATGCCTGACATAGCAGAGCAATAGCAATCACCATTGTCAAATGAGATTTTCGAAATCATTCTGGTTTGCTCATTTGGTACTCAAGAAACATTCTGCACATAATTTCTCTCTTATTTATATACATTTTTAAAGTATAAATAAATGTATTTTGTCCCTTGGTTAAAGGTGCAGTGTGTAAGCTTGACACCCAGTGGTTGAACTAGGTATTTGCACCGCTGGATCAAAACACATTTTCACTTGACTTCTCCTCTGACAAGTCCATGCAAGCGCAGGTTGCCAGATTGACTTGTATGTGCCTGACTATCAAGGCTAAAGGCTGATTTGAAATGTTTTCTAACTAAAAAGCATGCGATAGAACGAATATTTTCCATTCTAACAGGAGTTTTTGTCTAAACCAACACCTGAAAGTTCTATTTTAGAAGCAGCTTCTATTTCTTACAGGTGAACAACAAGATGAACTACGATCACCTCAGGTACATCTCATGTGCTTCATTCAGTGGTAAATGCTCATAATGTGAGTTTGAATGCCATTTTACATGACATTTATTACCATATACTGAAAGCAGGATTAGATGGATCTTGAAAATAAAATAAACTGTTTGAAATTGAACTTTAGAACTGTGACTGTGCAAGCCAACATATCAGTGATTCCGCATGTACACATGTTAAAGAGATTTGATTATCACTGCAAATCTTGTCACATAGCGTGTTGTTAGGACACAAGGTTACAATGTAACCTGCTCACCTAATGTTTACATTTGTAATATTTATATTATTTGCTAATTAATAACCAATCATGTTCAACTCTGAATCTGCGTCTCATTTTGGGGCTGTTACTGTTTACCGGAGGTCGCATTGCGGTCATGGGCACATGCTTTGAGAGCCTTCATGACTACAATACGGTAACCCGGGGTGCTAAAATATAATTGGCTAAACTGTCAGTGGGTGTACGGTGGCTGAGAGAGCTTAACGTGCTGTAATTTAAGAAAACACATGAAATTACAAAAAACACCAGAAAATTAAGAAAAGATCTTTATCCGTTTGACAGCACAATGCATACACATAAAAAATGCGCTACATTTTCCCACAATGCAAACAAATGAATAAAACCTGCTGCATTTTCCCACAATGCAAACAATTTATGCAGACACGCTGCATTTTCTCACAACACTTGCAAAAACATTGGAACACAACGTAAATGTTTCAAGAGGACCCAAAAATGTGACGGATGCCACTGTGCTGTGACTATTGCTCAGTAAAGTTGTAGGAGATCTTTGAAAGGTGAGTTTTTTGTTGGTTTATTTTAACATCCTGATTCCTGTGTCTTTTGTATTTTATTAGCCTAAATAACCATAACCTAAATAGCTGGCTCTGTCACATCTTAGGGTCCTCTTGAAACATTACCATTGAGTTGTGAGAAAATGCAGCGCGTTTCCGTGAATTGTTTGTGTTGTGAGAAAATGCAGTGCGTTTCTTAAAAATGTGTTTGTGTAGTGAGGATTTGCAGCATGTGTGCCGTCAAACAGATGAAAATGTTTTTTCAATTTGTAATTGTATGTGTTTTCTTAAATTACAGCACGTTAAGCTCTCTCGGACACCGTATGGATGGGTTAACGGGACCAAAACAAAAACAGACGTTCCGGCACGTAATGCACATTTTCAAAGCAGAATATCTGACTTCAGCATTGTTTTTCAGATAAACAACTATGTTCAATTAGCATGTTTCTTAAATATCTGGAAACATATCATGGTATTTTGATGCTTTAGAAGAGTCAAAAACTTACATACAGCATCTTTGATTAATGCATCTTTGTTGCATAAAAGTATTTACATTAATAAATTTATTATTTAAAGGAACTGTGTACATTAATATTTCCCAAGAACGTAACTGTACCCAAATTAGCCCAAAGACTAGTTTTCATTGGTGGTCCATTTGTCAGATGTTAAAGGGCCTATACAAATAAAAATACAAATTCAAACTACGAACAATAATAATTTCATTAATACAAAAACATCATTCCGTCTCAAAACATTTCAATGTGTCACAATCACTAAACTATAAGATATGAAGTCACAAACTATAAGATATAAAGTCACTTTTACCAAATAAAGAAAGTCAGAACTTTTCGTTTTTAGATTTGATAATAAAGATATAATAGTTGCTTGATATTGTAAAGATTTTAAAAAGAACTTCTATAGAAAAAATGAATTGGTGAATGAATTGGAAAAATAACACCAAATATCTGACTCTAACCTTCAGTGCACAGCAAACAAACGATAAACCAATAAACTACTTTGCATACCACTTTGTATTTACTCTGATTCATTTAAGTTTCTACTATAAGCAATCAAGCCTTCTCATCTCTTTTTGCATCTATAATTGTACACACAATTCTACAAATTCATTTTAGAACAACTGTACAGTATTTTACAATAAACAACACTAGAGATGCACAGGAATACTTACATAAACAAAGCTGTTAAATCTCTTACTCTGTTTAATTCCAGGTTTAACAGGCCCCCTAGCTAAACTAGCTCCATGCACCTTCTGTTCTGTTAATCTGCTACTGCCAAAATGCAACTGTTGGTCTAATCTCTCTGACGGGGTCCGGCCACCGCTCACACATCGAAACGCTTACGAACATAGTCCAGCTCAGCGCTTTTCCAAGGCCCACCCCAGACCCATTCAGACAGGCAGCAGACCGTCCTTCCCACCTCCACATCTCCAACACACACACACAGAGCTTACATCTAGTTACATTGACTCGTTCTGCAGAAAGTCAATGCAGCGGCCTCTGGGCTACATCAATGCGTCTCTTAATTCACAATTGGACAGCTGCATCTCTGCTCACGGCACATCTTTTCAGGAGCCTCTCCAGGAGTCTATTATCCCACCTGTCACAGGCTAATGGCTAACGCAGACCCTGCAATATCACATAGATCTGCTCCTGAAGTCTTAATGTTACCTGACTTTCTAGTTGTTTAGCCCTGATATCACAAATGGGTTGACCAGATGTGTATATGGTGCATGTGGTCATTTGAAAAACACTCTATATGATTGGGAGACTGGCTAAACAAACTGTGTTCTTTAAAGATACACACATTCATAAAGAACATTTATAGTACAAGTATTTCAGTTTAGTACACTGTAAAACCCAACAGTCAACTTTATCAAATGAAATGAGTGTGGTTAACTCAAAATTTACTTAAAGTTAATTCTACTCATTTGAAAAGAGTTTTGAACTCAGTGTTGAAGATAATGGGTTAATTAAATACCTCATTACTTCAACTTAAATGGAGTAAGTTCACAGTACTCATCAGGATTAGTTTTTTTAACTCAAATGCTTTGTTGCAATTGGTTTCCTCAAATGGTTTGAGCTGCCTTAACTTATTGGGTTTTACAGTACTCAGTTAGTTTGAGTTGTCTTCATTTATTGGGTTTTACTGTGTTGAAACTGCTTCTCATTGAAATTGTACTCATTAGGATTAGTTTTTGAACTTACATGGTTTGTTGCAATCGGTTTCCTCAAATGGTTTGAGTTACCTTAACTTTTTGGGTTTTACAGTGTATGCATGCCTATAGAATGAATGCATTATTGCTTTAGTCACTGAATGTGCAGAACTTTCCTGTGAGTAGTGATGTGACAATATAATTTATATCAATACGCACTCACTAGTTACTCTTCATTAGGTGCAGTTTTTTAAATAATGAAGGACAAAAAGTACACTTTTGCCAAAAATAGGCTCAATATAAGTTGACAAACATAAGACATGCAGCGGTTAATCTAATTAAAGAACTAAATCATAAGGTTACATGGCTTGACCTAGTGCCAGATAGGTGTTGTTTAATGTGTTTGAGACACACTTTCCTCAGAAAAAATGTACAGTTTGCATCTTGTGGTCGTAAACCTGTAAATGCTACAAAGTAGGGATGCACCAAAATGAAATGTGTCGAAACCAGATTTGAGATGGACTTGGCAGAAAACATAAAAAAATATGAAGGAAAAAGTAATAATTATTTAAAAGTCATTTTATAAAACTTTTTACTTTAAACTCAGCAACTTAAACTGTAAAAAAAACACAGGCTAATAAAGTAATGTTTTACTGACAGTACTATAAAATCGGACAGAAAAAAATTAAGTGGCCAAATGATTAGAACACTTGACATATTTTATTTTATTTAGGTTTCAGTTGTTTTGTTGAACTGGCTTTTACAATATGCTGAAATGTCTACAAAGTCATCATTATGCTCTTTTCAAGGTCATTTTACTTACTAAAAAACGAGCAGGGCCTATTTCACTATTAATGTCACACTAAAATGTTCCTTCACAGAAGAAGCCAAATTACTTGTGCAATCATTGTCAGGCATGCAGAACAATAGAGCTGAAGTTCTCCGGACATATTTATATAATGCCAGGAGATTTGCTATTGAAGTAGATTATGTAGAAGTACTGCTGCAAAAGATGGACATGCTAAATATTACAGTTAAAAGATCATAAAAACAGTTAGACTCACTCCATCTGATATTTGTTGTGCTCATAGCAACCATCTGCATTTTCATCAATATTCAATCATTCTCTTTTCGGCTTAGTCTTTCGCCTTTATTAATTTTGGGTCACCACAGTGGAAGGAACCAGCAACTTATCCAGCATATTTTTTACGCAGCGGATGCCCTTTCAGCTGCAACCCATCTCTGGGAAACATCCATACACTCATTCACACACATACACTACGGACAATTTAGCTTACCCAATTCACCTATAGTGGATGTCTTTAGACTGTGGGGAAAACCGGAGCACCCGGAGAAAACCCATGCGAAAGCGGGGAGAACATGCAAACTCCACACAGAAAGGCCAACTGACCCAGCCGAGGCTCGAACCAGCGACCATCTTGCTGTAAGGCGAATGTGCTACCCACTGCACCACCGTGCAGCCGTATTATGAAACTAGATCATGTTTTGGCGGTAAGAAAGGTCAATATTTGTTGATCTGTCAGGCTTTCTAATAAGTTTGGCCACCACATTATAAATACACATTATCAATATATTACAATAATATCATAAGAAAATATCTTAATTTTCTCTGGTCTACGTAAAAATAAAATGGAACAGTTTTTTTACTAATTATTTTTTATAATGTAGATATAAAATAGGCCTATGTAGCTATTATTTATTATCAGAGCATTTGACGAGTGAACAAGTCATCAAACAAAATCAGAATTTTACATTTTTACTAGAGTTGCCATGACAGCACAGTAGCGCTATTTCCGAGCTGCTTAAACAGTATAGGCTATTATATGTCTTGTCCTTGTGTGGTTCATGCATAGATGTATATACAAGTACATGAGCTCAATATCCACAGCATGAAAAACTGAGCTATTCAAAATGAGCCCTGCAAAAAATGTTGTCTTGTTTTAAGAAATATTATACCAAAATGACGCGAGATTTTCCTTAAAAACAAGCAAAATAATCTGCCAGTAGGGGAAAGCTAAATAATCTTGTTTTTCCTTTTTACAAAAGATCATTTTGCTTACCTCATTGACTTAAAACTATGTTAATTTTGACATATGTTTTAAAACAAGGCAATATGTTTTGCTTGTCTAGTAAATGCTTCTTGATTTAAGAATTTTTAAATATTTGGACTAGAAACAAGACAAAAAAATCAAAGCATTTTTGTATTGTGGTACAAGCTACTGAAATGAATGGGTTTCATTGTACAGAGCTTTCTGTGTCCAGTGAGAAGGCCGCTTCACACTATGCTATACACTTCTAATCCAGAGCACTGAATAATAATAAATCAATGCAGTCAAGCATTTCTTATGACAAATTTTCGCTGGCTAAAGAGAAGAGAAAGACAGCTGGAAACAGATGACTTTCCATTTTCTCTCGCTAGCAAAAATTTAGTGCAACTCTAAAGCAAATTATTACAATTTAGCACAAAGGATTATCTTTTACTTTTAAATTTGTGTGCATGCATCAAATAAAAGGAAATAACAGATTAAAATAGGACTTCAGTAAAAATATATAAAAAAGCTATCTTTTTCCTTCTGTAAAAAACAGCCTGCAAAAACCACGACTTGAGAAGCAAGTCTGAACCTTTATTTTTTATGCTTTTTTTTTTTTTCATTTCTTATCTAAACATTACATTTCTAGACAAGCGGTGTCCAAACTCAGTCCTGGAGGGCCGGTGTCCTGAAGAGTTTAGCTCCAACCCCAAGTAGATGGACCTGAACCAGCTAATCAAGCTCTTACAAGGTATACTAAAAACTTCCAGGTAATGTGCTGAAGCAAGTTGGAGCTAAATGATACAGAACACCGGCCCTCCAGGAGTGAGTTTGGGCACCCCTGAGTTAGGCTGTTGAGACATTTTAACCTATTACTTAACAGCAGAATCACTTACATGCACAAACATGTATATGTAAAAATAAATGTACAAGTAAATTCCTAACAAAATGCACAAAAGATGAGAAATCATAAAGAAATCATAAAGTTAAATAAATGCAAACATGTGTCACAGAGAAATAGGAGACAAAACCTGAGCTAGTGATTTTGGTGCCTGTTTTTACACATTAAGTATCATCAACTACAGGAAAGCATGCCTGCTGATATATATTCTTCTCACATTGTCGTCTTTAAGAAGTTAATGACCTCAGATTACTCATCTAGTCTTGGGCTTTCATTCAGGGTTATCCCTCTAAGAGGGATATGCAGTAATTAATCAGAGGAATTTGCTCCATCACTCAACCACTTTAGAGGTTAGAGGAATATACTGTGTTATTTACAATGTAATATCTATTCCCTGCAGGTTGTGAAAATGTGCATGAAACATATGTGCAATGCAACATAAATAAATAAATGTAAAAATTTGTTTTTAAATGTAAGCCACAAATGATGGCTAAATATTCAGTAACATTAATTATAATGGAAATTATTATATGGCATATCAAAATATTTGATAATTGATAATTAAGTTTAAATAAGTTAAATAGCACAATACCCTATACATACACTCACCGGCCATTTTATTAGGTAGACCTGCCACTCCTGTCATCTTAGAATAGGAAACTGAGGCTACAACTCATACAGGCTCACCAAAATTGGACAATAGATGATTGGAAGGTCTAATGAGTCTTGATTTCTGCTGCGACATTCAGATGGTAGGGTCAGAATTTGGCATCAACAACATGAAAGCATGGAGCCATCCTGCCTTGTATCAACGGTTCAGGCTAGTAGAGGTGGTGTAATTGTGTCGGGGATATTTTCATGGCACACTTTGGGCCCATTAGTACCAATTAAGCATCGTGTCAACGCCACAGCCTACCTGAGTATTGTTGCTGACCATGTCCACTTCTTTAAAACCACAGTGTACCCATCTTCTGATGGCTACTTCCATCAGGACATTGTGCCATGTCATAAATTGCGAATCATCTCCGTTTCTTGAACATGAGTTCACTATACTCAAATGACCTCCACAGTTACCAGATCTCAATCCTAATCCTTTGGGATGTGAAATGAGAGATTCACATCATGGATGTGCAGCCAACAAATCTGCAGCAACTGAGTGACGCTATCATGTCAATATGGACCAAAAACTCTGATGAATATTTCCAGTACCTTGTTGAATCTATGCCATGAAGGATTAAGACAGTTCTGAAGGCAAAAGGGGGTCCAAGCCGTTACTAGTAGTAAGGTGTACCTAATAAAGTACCTAATAAAGTGGCCGGTGAGTGTATATTTACGTTAAATTGCAACTTGATGACCAATTATTTTGCCACAATCTGACAATTAGCTAAACACAAACATAACAAAACAGTGTTTTAATACTGTACAAAAAGTTTGGGGCCAGTCCTTTTTGTTTTGTTCCGTTAGTTAGTTTCTTTGTTTAAAAAGATCTACATTTTTATTTAAAGCTTTTATTTAGCAATGACGCAATAAATTGATCATAAGTTACAGCAAAAACTGTTCTTATAGAATCTATTTTAATCCAATTAATACAACAGTGATAAGCAAGACATCTTTTATACACATTCCAACATTACTAGCCCCAAACTTATATACAGTACTTTAAATACAAGAATAATGTCACTATAAAAACAACTCAACAACAGAAGCAATTTATATATTATAATTCACAGTACTGATGAGAATAGAAATCCTCGAGCAGCCAATGAGAGTGGAGCAATGTGTGAATGATGATAACCAACACTGCAACTACTGATGGAAATGATGAAGTGTAATAGAAGAGGAATCGAGCAATGCCAGTCTGCAACAATCCTCATCATTACTCGGAGATTCACACGTTCATAAGGACATTTATCCATATCCAATATTCCCATCAGGGAGATGAATATGACGACTGGATCGCCAAGCTGGCATTGCCTGTTCCCGTGGAAGCGGAATGAAATCGCATGCATGCTGAAACACATCAATGCACACGGACTATGTGCATTTTTCATCTGCCTAGGAGAATGCCATACACGGAATGGTGATGGAGTGGTGATCCGCGGATAGTAATGAATGGAAATTAAAATACCTATTCATGCAAGAGGCTGACTCAGGAGACGGCCCATCCACTGGTTCAGCTCCCATAATGCAGCAGGTCACAACAGGAAGCAATAGGCCGATAGGAATGAGAGAATCAGAGTGAGTTGTGCAAAAAAAAAAAACAGTGGGAGGTGGACCACGGCCTATGTGAAAAATGTGTTGAAATGTCCCTGGTTGTGAAATATCGTCAGATACTGTAAGCCGGGTGAGCTGAAACGCAATTAGCATTAGAGGCAGCAAAGCTAAGCAGAATTACACCACTGGGAGAGCAGAAGTACAACACTCCAGAGAAAAGGAATAGATGATTACTAAACATCAAAACATTTAACCACTGTGGCTGAATAAATTAATCAACTGAAACAGAGTACCATCGGTTGCTCTGTGCTTGCTTGAAAACAAATAAGTGTTCACACATCGTCTCTGATGTGACTTTTCTTGACAATAATGCCAACTTTTGTATTCTAAAATGACCAAAAATCAAGAATGAGAATCATTAAAGACTCCAGTGCTAATTCATTTGAACATAAAGTTAATTTAACATATTAGTGAGATTTTATGCAAGCTTGTGATAACTGTTATTAAGTGTCATTTGCTCAGTAATGTTATTTTAAATGCAAACATGACATTGTTTATGACAATGTGTGTCAGATACCAAATTACATTGTTTTATTGCTAATGAGAAGGTTGTTAAGTGTTAAATGACTATCAAAGTGTCTGATCAAGAAGTTGAAAATATAAGTAAAAACATACGAGTATCCAAAAGTTACTTCAATTAAATATTTTATTTTTTTAATAAAACTCTACAGGGGTGATCCAGAGAGTATTTATAAGGCTTGGTTGCGTATATAAGATGCAAATCAATGTTTGCTCATGCTTCATTTGTAAAACAATTACGTTATTTTTCATAAATCTTACTTTAATTATATACTGCTACCCAGCTAACATGAAAACGACAATCATATTTTCTTGTTCCTCCAAAGGCCTGCCCTTAGAAGGCTCTGATTGGTCAACTAGCATAATGTGCTGTATTTCGCTGCTAAGCTTCACATCACCAGGAAGCACCAGGCCTCTACTATCACGCGCTGTGCCTCTGTTGTGCAAATACTATCAGTCAGTGTAGCCGTATCAGTTTGAGCCTGAATCAAACAGACAATGAAGAGGACACAGCTGAACCTTACGAATGCTCTCTAAAATAAAATCTGAAAGTGTCTTTCACATATATTCGAAAAAAGCATGTGTAAGTAAGATAAAACGTTCACATATCTTTTGTGAGTTCGTTATCTGAGACGTAGACTGCAGGGAAAGCAGCCTCATGGAGAGACACTGCAGTGCTGGGGAAATATGTGGGTGTTTACAGGGGTTTGTCAGATAAATATGAAATGTCCTGTTGTTAACATTGTTTACATCCTTGCTACAACATACCATTAACGCTAGAAAATACGCATGTATTTTTTTAACAGATAAAAATACTTACAGGTTGTGGCTCACAGCTTTGTCTGTTATGGTTTGAGCTGCTTCTTCTTTGAGGAGTTTTGAGCTGAATCCAGCACTGAACTGGGAGAGATTCTGAAAGCTGTCCTTTATCAAATGCTAGCTATATATTTTTTATAATTCTCTGGAACGTAATTAAAATAAACTGTAAGCACTTCTCTCTTTGTGTCATGTTCTTTGGAAGCCCAAATACAGAAGCAAAACAAGCACTGTGTAAACAGCAGCGTTTGGACGGCATTTTAGCTTTCTCTGCTATAACATTACAGTGCCTCTGGCCACGCCCAATTGCTGCGTATAACATGAAGGGTTTATGACTTCATTAACCCGAATGTATTTTTTGTAGTCCCCAAACTTCGTTCGCTGTACACTTTGCTAAGCTAACTCTGTAAAAGCCAATGTCTCCCTTTGTATTGAACTTTGAGCGTCTTACACTCAAAAGATGTTATGTTCACACAGCTACATTACACACAAACTAAAGTTTAAAATATGATATCGCAGTGGACCACCCCTTTAAATATTTCATTAAACTTACACTGATCTTAATATGCTATGGATTACATCTTGTTGTCAGACACGATAATTCATTTGGTGCACAAATTCTCACAGTGCGTTATGTGTATTTTCATGAGTTGTACACTTGATTTTGTTGTGCACTCAGTGGTTGATTGAGTGCATTTCAGAATTTCTACTATCCACTTTTTAAGTGTAACATCATGTCAAGCGGCTTTTAGCTCTATCAAACTTTATGGGAAGGCTCAACAAATGGCAATAATACACATTTACAAAGCAATGTAATACTTTCGAAAATCACAATCACAATATATATATGACCATGCCTAATATCAAGCCAGAAAGTGATAGATTTTTTTAGAAATTGTTAAAATATTGGTGATGCAGGAAGTCCAGAAACTGTTGTGTACACCATAATTTCATATAAAATTCACTTTAATGTGCTATATGAGTTAATGTGTTGTTAATGTGTTATATATGTTATTTTCTCAATTCAAATGAATTGCAGCTTGGAGTTGGAAACAGTATTCCATATATCATGACTTAAACGAATGGTTTCAGACACCACTTGAAATGGTTGCTCCCTCAAATAGTGCACTATTTAAGGTTATAAGAGTTTATTTCAGATATAGTTCTTTTTATATATTATGATGAGTCTCAGGTGACCACTTGTGATTGGATCACTGAAAACCAGGCAGAAACAGGGCCTTTGATTTTATGAACAAAATGTTGATTCTCATAATAGTCATTTGTTCTGTCTAATCTTTTTCCTGTACAAAGTAATAGCTGTTTATTCATATTTAACCTTACTAAAGACTTAATATTTATAAAAAGAAACGTTTGTAATATTACAGAAAACCTAAATGAAAACTACTTTTGCATACTGTACACAGACAAGCTAATTAAACGCTGACTAAGAGAAGCCAGTTAGAATTTAAAAAAACAAGACAAACAGCATACCCTGGGCTTTAATTCACATGAAAATAAAGCAGCCAGATGTTCAAATAGCTGCTGGGTAGTTTCACTGATGGAGATCTCCTAACTAACAACCTGCTAATTAACACCCAGAGCGCCAATGAGAGAACAAGGCCTCTCACCTTGCTCTGGTACATCACAGACTGTAGGGCAAGTACAAGGGAGGATATTAGAAATAGAGAAGATGTATAATTAATCTGCCTGCCGGCACAACAGTCAAACAAATTCCAGAGCCGGGGAATACAGGCAGGGTAATGGAGTTTGAACGAAGCACCGTTTATCCATAGGGAAGGAAATGAATGGGCTGCTGCAATGGGATCAAACATTCCTGGAGTATTGTTCTTCAGAACAGGCGCTTTGCTTCAGGAGGAGACCAAGGTAAATTGCACACAAAATGCAAAGAGCTTGGTGCAAATCTAAAGTTAGAGGTTAGTTATCAGTGAATTTAAGGCAAAAAAAAAAAAAACTGTTGTCCTCCACTTCATTAAGAAATAGATTTTCCAGTATGGCATGTAATGTAAATGGTCCTAAGCCTTCTGGGATATTCTGCTTTCTTAATATAATTTCACTGTCCACCAGACCACAGAAAACATTGGTCTGTCAGGCTCAATGGAAGCCTGGTCTCACTCAGAGATGGATTATTATAATGATATTCCTAATAGCTGCCTTCTGAAATAGAAGAGGTACGTGAAAAACTTGTTGAATGGATTGTGTGGAAGCTCAAAGTGAATTACTGTGTGCAAACAGCAGCTTCAGTGACGACAGAATTATGTTGATAGACATCAGTTGGATCAATTCCAGTTAACAAGAGACTGGTTTCAAATGTAAAAAGATTCTGTTATGCTTTTATATTTACAACTTCCTTTACTTTGTAATGTTGCCGTTTGTGATTGAAAGCCCGAGACACACCAAGCCAATGTCAAAGAACTGTTAGCAATCAAAACTGTTGTGTTGTAGATGCGTATGGTCCCATCTGGATTAAAAAAATTAGTATGAACACACCAGACGACAACACCAAACAGAAAACAAGACTGTAAAAACTGCTGGGTTCCACACAATTGATTTGTGTTGGGACAACATAAAGCAATTAGTTAAACATAAAATGATTAGTTTTTACAAATTTAAGTGGATTGAACATAAAACAGTTAACTTGTCCCAAAAAACTCTAGAATTGTGCTGTTTCAGCTCATTTTAAATAAGTAGCTTGAACAAACAGCAAATATCAGTTTTTGAAGTAAAGAATAAATGTTCAAAGCTTGCTTTAGAGGATATATATTTCCATATCGCTGCAAATGTCAGATAATCTACATTGTTTGCTCATTTTTAATAAATGCTTTGCGTTTCCTCTTGAATTGTGGTGTTTGCTTAGTTTCATCAATTCAGTTTTTGTTCTTGCTCTCCAACTCGTAGCTGAACAGCCAATCAAATTGCTCTCTCTTTCATTAACGAACAACATTGATTCTACATGCTGAATCAGGCGAACTCTCACTTTCATGTGCCAGATGTGAGACGACATGTGAAACATCTAACAAACTAGCCTGATAGATCCTCAACTGATGTCCCGATGCTGCACAACAGCAAACCGTCGGCTTGGTATGTCCCGGCTTTAAAGCAATCTACAAAGTCCACTCCAAAGAGAAGAAATACTTCTGTAATCCCTTAAACAAAATCCATTATTTTTCAGATTATTTCTTCTAAAATATTGCACATCAAAATATCCAAAACTGAAATAATTAATGCCCCAAAGGCATGCCTGAGAGGATCCTATGTGCAACAGGTGTTGATTCACAGATCTAACATACTAATACACATTTCTTCCACAACAGTTTACATTCAAAGAGTCAACTAAATGTGAACTTTTCTGTGTTTTTGACAAAACCTTGTGTGTGTTTGACAGCTGATGCAAAACCCTCAGTGTTTAATGTGCACATGACGCAGCGTCTGCCTCAGGCGTTTAAACTGATAAAGTTTGTTGTTGCTGATGTAACTGAGGCATGAGTGAAAAAAGCCATGTTATCTAAAAATGGCCATTTGCAGCATGATATAATAAATAATCCACGAGGTATTCTGAGCTGAAACTACACAGAGACATTTTAGGGACACCTGAGACTTATTATATCTTGCAGAAAGGGCATAAAAGAAACTCTTTAAGAAATAAGTCACAAGAGGCAATGGCATACAGTGCTTTATCACAATTAAAGCATGCTGCTACACATAACCCAAAATGTGGTGCTATCAGCAATGTTATTAAAAACAACATTTAATAAATGTAATTTATTGTATTATAATTTATATTATAGTATATATTACATTACTTAAATATTTATTGGCAAGTAGTTCATTAACTTAACTGTAGGCTATTTAACAATACTAAGCATACAATATAAAGGTCTTTCATAAAATATAATTTACTGTCACAGGTTATGTTTGCATACATCAGCTATTATTTTTCATACATCAGCTACTTCCTCAACAGACGCTTTGAACGTGGCACCTTCAATCAAAGTCTACAGTCAGAAATATCAGTTTTAATATAATCCCCTTTGTAGCAAATTAAATATCTCTGGTCTGATGGCCTTTTCTCTCCATGGAAATAATGTATACAGCAACAACAGCCAAAAGTGATGTCTGGGGGGCCTTTGCACAGTATTTGCTACAAGTTTAATTAAACCGTCAAATTATGACAAACACATTGGGGATTAGGCTTAACAGGGTTAAGGTGTTGCTTTTGCTTAACCACAAAATATAGATCGAATTTTACTATGCAAAGAATTTGTGAAAAAAGAAATGAGCACACAAAGACTATCATACTCTGGGCCCTATCATACACTAATTTTCCCATTTTGCGCCACGTTGTATAAATAGCAAATCCATTTGTGCCACTTTGGACTCATGGGTGTTCCGGTCTAAAAAGGTGGTGTGTTAGGGCGCATTGTTGGTGTGTTGCTATTTTGAGGAACTGAGACTGCATCATTGATCGACTAAAAGCAGTTTTGAAGACCTATGCGTCACCATATGGGGCATAAGAATAGGACGTGTCTTTGAATATAACTCAAACCACTTCATTATTATTGCTCGTTTATTAGTTAGCTGAAAATTAGAACTACATTTTAAAATAAATCTTTGCGCTTAAACTAAATTAAACATGTAGGCTAATGGATGTCTCCAGTGGAGAGAATTTCCACCGTTTCCTTATCCACGAAAGTTAAGGAGTATAGTAAAGAGCAAAAGTAAAGAGAAAGTAAAGAGGCCGAATGGAGGAGGCTCATTCTTTATCCTCATGCAGATGGTCTGTTTAACTGTTTTCTTGCTAGTGAAGCATTCAATTTTTCCACTTACAAAGTCCGCCATGTAAACAGCAAATGTGCCATGGGGTGATGCAACAAACTCCTAAAGAGAATGGGAGATGAAACTGTGATTGCTTTATTGCACATTATGCTCAAAACACCCATAACTCATTAAAAGAAATAAGCACACCCCTGTTAGACCATGCACTGCAGAACAAACTGTATTTTTCCATTCTTAAAATAGCAAAAGTGGATTCGGAGACGCCCTTAATGCTTTTGTGCCATGCACTTTAGACTTTGCACCTAGATCGTTAGAATAGAGCCCTGTATTTCATTGGTATTCTGTTGTATTTAACTAGCATGTTTCCATGTGTTATCAAAATGGAAACCATTCAAATATTTAAATACAACTAAATGATTAGAAAATCTGAATTAAGATAACATAAATATGTATTATGTTATATTGAAGGCCAGACATCACTTTTAGCCCATATTGTATTAGAAACTCAGTATAGGAATGCAATGCTATTAGTTAACAAATGTATATTTAGTTGATTGCTTTATGGGTTTGTGAGAAAGCACAGCTAGTGATCAGTGTGGTCAGAGGAGGGCAGAGTGAAGCGCCAAACGGCTGGCACATTAATCAGTTCTCCTTGACAGCTGCCCACACACCAACACCGATAATAAGCCACATGACACAGACTTCCTGAGGGGCGAAGCCAATGAAGGTGAGCCTACACACAGGAACTGACCAACATTATGAACTGCAGATTATCATAACGTTCTTACCTTGAAGGCATACTTGCGGCTGATGTGATCCTCGGGTCCCACGGGAGAAATAACATAGCTGGGCAGAGGTATACTGCCCAAAACAGTCTCCTCTCGACTATCTGTGAATAAAGGACAGATGTTAGAAGAAAATGCCTGAAAATGGTTAGTTACAGCTGAATAATGATGTGATTAATTCACTCTTAAACAGCAAGAAATGGCAGCAAGCAAATGATATTCCACTTTTCCAATGAGATAATTAAAAAATTATGCATTACTTAACGTGAACAGTGGTAACAAACAAAACTATTTAATTGCTATTTTGTTGCAAGCAGCATTAACAAAAATGGCAGATGAAAAATCTGCTATTATTTTATTTTTATTATAGGCACTCATAATAATTTGTTACAGAAATGGAGTGATTTACTTATGAAAAAAATGTGATTATGGAGCAAAAGAATCAGAGACCTGTTTTAGATAACTACAGCTAATTTAAGTGGAGTATTATAACTCACCTTTATAATAAAACAAGCAGTAATCAGACAACACAAACCATTTCCTCTTCCACAGTCTCATGCCTGAGCTGTCCTGAGGGTGGATAAAGAATAATATTTAAATTCACAGTATTAGTTTCAAATGTATGTATAATCTAATAAAGTACATTTTAAGATAAAAAGCTACATTTTGAAGCCAATGTTAGCCATTTTTACACTAATCATCAACTTTGGAATTCATTCATAACTTGAATATTATTATACTTTAGACGCAAACATTTATAATTATATAAAAACAATCCAGGCATCATCTGTTATTTCAAATCAATACAGTGCATTCGGAAAGTATTCATAGTGCTTTACTTTTTCCACATTTTTTTATCTTACAGCCTTATTCCAGAATGGATTAAATTTATTTATTTACTCAAAATTCTACACACAATACCCCATAATGACAATGTGAAAAAAGATTTTTGAAATTGTTGCAAATTCATTAAAAATAAAAAAGCTAATAAAAAATAAATCACATAAAGTATTCACAACCTTTGTCGTAAAGCTCTTAATTGAGCTCAGGTACATTCTGTTTCCACTGATCATTCTAGAGATGTTTCAGCAGCTTAACTGGAGTTCACCTGTGGTAAATTCAGTTGTTAGCACATGATTTGAAAAGGCGTACACCTGTCTATATAAGGTCCCAGGGTTGACAGTGCATGTTAAAGCACAAACCAAGCATGAAGACAAAGGAAATGTCTGTAGATTTCAGAGACAGGAGTGTCTCGAGGCACAAGGCTAGAGAAAGTTACAGAAAAATTTCTGCTGCTCTAAAAAGTGCCAATGAGCACAGTAGCCTCCATCCTCCATAGGTGGGAGATGTTTGGAACCACCAGGACTCTTCCTAGAGCTAACCGGCCATCTAAGCTGAGTGATCAGGGAGAAGGGCCTTAGTCAGGGAGGTGATAAATAACCCGATGGCCACTCTGTCTGAGCTCCCGCATTCTTCTGTGGAGAGAGGAGAACCTTAAAGTAGGGCAACCATCTGTGCAGCAATCCACCAATCAGGCCTGTATGGTAGATTGGACAGACGGAAGCCACTCTTAGACCATAAGAAACAAAATCCTCTGGTCTGATGAGACTAAAATTTAACTCTTTGGAGTGAATGCTAGGTGTTACGTTTGGAGAAAACCAGGCACCGCTCATCACCAGGCTAATACCATCCCTACAGTGAAGCATGGTGGTGGCAGCATCATGCTGTGGGGATGTTTTTCAGCAGCAGCAACTGGAAGACTAGTCAGGATAGAGGGAAATATAAATGCAGCAATGTACAGAGACATCCTGAATGAAAACCTGCTAAAGAGTGCTCTTGACCTCAGACTGGGGCGACGGTTCATCTTCCAGCAGGACAATGACCCAAAGCACACCGCCAAAATATAAATGGAGTGGATTTACAACAGCTCTGTGAATGTCCTTGAGTGGCCCAGCCAGAGCCCAGACCTAAATCCTATTGAACATCTCTGGAGAGATCTGAAAATGGCTGTTTACCGTCATTTCCCATCCAACCTGATGGAGCTTGAGAGGTACTGCAAAGAATGTGCCAAGCTTGTGGCAATATATTCAAAAAGACTTAAAGCTGTAATTGCTGCCAAAGCTGCATCAACAAAGTATTGAGCAAAGGCTGTGAATACTTCTGTACATGTGATTTTTCAGGTTTTTTATTTTTAATAAATTTGCAACAATTTTAAAAACTCTTTTTTCACATTGTCATTATGGGGTATTGTGTGTAGAATTTTGAGGAAATAAATGAATTTAATCTATTTTGAAATAAGGCTGTAACATAAAAAAAATGTAGAAAAGCGCTATGAATACTTTCCGGATGCACTGCATATGCAGCATTTAAATAGAGGTTCCTCCTTCATACAGAATATTTATTTAATATGCTATGTTAAATAAAACTATCAATCAGTTTACTGTGACTGTGGGTCTTAGTGTGTTATAAAGGCCTACCGTATTTAGGATGTACTCTAACATTTAAGCACCTTTTAGTTTAGATCAAAATCAGACTCTGTAATGTACTTCTGAGGGCCGCACCTGTTTGTAGAGCCATCCTCTCACCACCACCGGGACATTAGGGTTCCTTTTGATGGAATGGTCACGCTTGCCAAAGCAATGCACCTTCCCACTGGGTTTCAGATTCTGTGGTATTTAAAAGGAAAAAAGACATCCACTTGTTTTCATTTCATCATTTTGGGGCCACATTATATCAATGTCAATCAAGTTAGAGCTTTATTAATGTTCACAGTAACCTAGTGTGCTGCTTTTATTAATCCTTATATGTAGCTGAGTTGAAGTTTAATTGAGTTTAAAAGTTTAAAAGCTTAATTGATCATTTGATATCACATTCTCGAAGAACATTTACAATCAGTCTGACATGTATAACTACAACCTTAAATATATACTCTGTCCTGGGACACAGAGCCCTTGGTCGCACATCATGATTTTGCTAAGTACCATGCGATCCTGGATTAACATATATGTTGATCCTGGAACATCATTTTTGCTCAAAAATGTAATCCATCCCTATTCCCTAACCATAAACCCAACTGTAAATTATTCCAAAAAATCAGAGGGGAATAATAGTTGGACAACAATCATCTAGAAGTGTATAAACCTAACCGTAAGTCTAAACTGTAAATGGTAAACGTATACTTTAATTCTTATTGCCTGATTGGAATGTTGTTCCAGGATCAACACAGATGTTAATCTAGGAACATGTCCTACTTGGTGAAATCAGGTTGGCGGCCCTGGGTCTACGTAGATTTCAAACCAGTTTTACTTATTTACCCATTTACAAAACATATTGTAATCAGATGGTTATGAGTAGGGCCAGACAGAATCTTTGGACATTTTACATCAGATTTATGTAGAATGATTTTGAGAGTATAATAATTTAACACATGAACTAAAAAATAACAACTCTTTAACTTTTATTAAAGATTTAAAGTGCAAAAGCAATTAGAACCACTTGTTTGGTAAACAAATTAAGTGCCTTATGTAAAATATCTACTAAAATAATACAACACAAACTTCACTGTACATAAATTATATTTTAAAAAAGGCATATGATTCAATATTATTATAGAAATTAATATAAAAACTGAATAAATATTTATTTACACACAAATACATACAGTTGCAATCAGAATTATTAGCACCCCCCCACCCCCCCACCCCCACCCACGTTTTCCCCAACTTCTGTTTAACGGAGAGATTTTTTTAACACATTTCTAAACATAACAGTTTTAATAACTCATTTCTAATAACTGATTTATTTTATCTTTGTCATGATGACAGTAAATAATATTTGACTAGATATTTTTTCAAGACACTTCTATACAGCTTAAAGTGACAGTAAAAGGCTTAACTAGGTTAACTAGGCAAGTTAGGGTAATTAGGCAAGTTATTGTATAATAATGGTTTGTTCTGTTGACTTTCGGAAAAAAATATATGGCTTAAAGGGGCTAATAATTCTGACCGTAAAATGTTTTCTAAAAAAAATTAAAAACTGCTTTTATTCTAGCCGAAATAAAACAAATAAGACTTTCTCCAGAAGAAAAATATTATCAGATATGAGCATTTCTTTGCTCTGTTAAACATAATTTGGAAAATATTTAAAAAAGAAAAAAATTCAAAGGGGGTTTAATAATTCTGATTGCAGCTGTAAGTAAACTAATAGACTCAATAATGGGCAAAAAATCTGGGGTTTTCTGCAGGTGCAGATTCTGTGTGGATCTATATGAGTTACTGAAGCTCAACCAAAGAGAAGAATTCAAACTCAAACAGGTTTGGAACAAGTGTAAATCATGACAGATTTTTATTTATTTATTTATTCATTATTTTGGGGGATAAACTATTCTTTCAAAAAGAACAAATTCAGAACATGCACACCACAAGCCTGTTAATTCCCAGCGAGGGGCCTTTGAGGCCGATCGATTGGTTTGCGAAAGCTCATATGATGCTGACACAGTGCTGTCATTGACAGGCCAGTATCAGACACAGTAGCCAATGTGTGTCAAGGCAGGCCATTAAAACTTCAATGTGTCAAAATCACACTCTGATAGGGGGAATTGTCTGAGTCTCTACATTCCCATTTCCAGAGGAGATCTAAGGAAAAAAGATCCATTGGGGCTGTTGCTGAGCTAACAAGAGACCAATGAGTCAAGAACTGCCTGAAGATAAGAATGATGATGAAGTTTAGCCCTTACTAAAGATGCCATTTGTGCATGCAAATTGCACAAAATAAACACGGTTATGCATAATAATGATTACATTGAATTACAACATTACTAATAATATACTCTACTATTTAAAATCGGCAGCAACTGTGTGATGTCAATGTGCAAAATCTTATTTCCAGCACTTTTTCAAATCTGCACAGCTCCAGAAGTAAAATAGGGTCCAACCCAGTACTAGAAAGATATACCTAATAAAGTGGCCAGTGAAAATGTATATAGAACACTTATAGTGCACCTAGAACTGTGCCACACACGCTCAGATTTAATTAGCAGGAAATAGCGAGAGGCGTTGTGGAAATTTCTCAATCCCCTGCAGATGTTCTATGCAGCATTACCTCATGACCTCTGCACAATGCAGTCGACCCGCACAGAAGATTAAGTCCAGCTTCTCTGCTGCTAGAAAAATCAGTAACCTATTACACCTTCTGCTGGGGGTCATTTATCAAAAGTGGAGGAATATAGCAAAATGTATGAGGCCAATTTACTCTCTCCCATTACATATAAAAACATTATCAGTTTTCAATAAGATTTAATATGAGATACTGTACACACACACACACACACACACACACATTTATATAGACTTGGAATGAAGGGCTTCTCTAGACAATTAGCAAGCTTGGCACTTTCAGGCACTAGAGGGGCTCTGCGTGTTTTTGAGAATCAGCACCATGACGGGACACATTAAAGCAGCCTCAGATCAGCAGAGAACAAGGGTGAGCTTCTCACCCTAGATCCTGAGGTGGCATCCGCAGGGGATGAGGAGATGGCGACAGAGGTCTCGCTGACCATGCTGGGAGGCCTCGCTTCTGGTGGTGGCTTGGACATGCGTAAATTTGCCCTGTGAGAGCAGAAATAAAAGACATTATCACTGATACTTGGTACAAAGCGTGGTCATTAATACCTTGTGGAATCAAGAATAATTTACAAACCAACAAAATAAAGCAGACTGAATCAAGTCATCACTCTGTCTATCTTCATGTCTATCCAATCACCTGGTCATTTACATATTTACGAATCTAATTATCTATATATCAATATCTCATCTATTAATCTAATTTCCATTTATTCATTTTTTTCCAGCTATCATTCTATTGATATATTATCAATATAATATTAGCACCATGTCTGTGGCGAGTCAGTAATACTGCGTCTAAAATGAAACTATTTCACTTATCAGAAAGCAATAAACATAATTATCCTTGGTGCAACAACACCTCCACCTTCCACGGAAAAACAGCCACCCGCGTACGATTGAGTACGCCTTCAGAACTGGCCACTACTGAGAATGAAGCTCAGCTGCCCAGTAATGGTAATGTATTTCCTGAGTCAGAGAATTTCCCTGAGTACTGTGGCTGACCGCGGTTGGTCATGGGATTCTGTTCTCTGAGACGTGCATTTCTAAAGGCCCCATCTGTATACCTACTTCTCTACCAACCTGCATACCAACTAGGGCTGCACAATATATCATTTCAACATTGATCTCAAAACGTGCACATTCACAATAGTCACAACAAAGGATGTGCAATGTGGAGTGATTATAGTTTATATATAGTTGAGTGAATGTATATATGTAATTGTATATAGAGTGAATGCTTATCACCTGCATGTGTTTTAAGGCCTGTGAATTTTTCTGAGCATTTTAAGTATTCAGGCACATGAAATTATGACGTTTGTCATTTTAAAAAATATAAATTTTATTAAACTGCCTATAATTTAATTATTTAATTTTCCCACTACTGGGTTGTGGCTAGAAGGGCATATGCCAGAGTAGTTGGCGGTTCATTCTGGGGTGGCAACCCCTGATAAATCAGGGACTAAGCCAAAGAAAAATGAATGAATGAATATAATTTAAATAATGAAGACAATACAGTGTTTTTTTTACATTTGATTACTCAATTTCTGTACCTGAATACTGTTGGACTCCCCAGAAAACCACAAAGCACTGTTTATTTTATTTGCATCTTTGCTCTATTGTATTTATCTATGCTTTTAATCTGTTTATTATATTTTATGCATGATTCACTCCCCTACAGAATCCTCCCAATCTATCTAAAATAATGAATTCTTTCCAAACAGAGCTATTAAAATCATCTGCTGAAAATTAGGGGTGTCAAAATTAATTGTTTCTTGGATGCACCTCATTGCAGTTGCAGACAATCCAGTATTGCTTCAGTAATAGATCAAAACCGGTTATTATGTACTGTCGTCATTTATCTCATAAACGCTATGGCACGATAGAATACTATGGCAAAGGAGGCGTGGACGAGTATAAAAACACTGCAACTACTTAAATAGCAGATAATTATGCACAATTCACTACTTGTGAGTTTGCTGGAAGGTCTTTCACTGACACTGAAGGTGTAGCAGAACCAGGAGTCGCTATTTCACTGCTGGGGAGAAAATGAAAGCTGTTAAACTCCATCTCTGTCTCTCTCTCTCACTTTATACCTTTGAACTGCTGGCATGTTTGTAAGGTAACTTTTTCTCTCCTCTCGGCTGTTAAAGCGATACTTGTGGATCCAGACCTGAGTGAGTTTTTTTTACATCGAGTCTTTTACGTATTACCTGTTATGACTGTGCATTATGCGCACATAGACTGTAATCGCGTCTGCTTTTCATTAGCTATGTTTCCATCCAAAAATGTGAATGAACTTTATGCGCAAAACTTGATTATCGCATTCAAGACGTGCGAATTAAACAGTGTTTCCATCCAATGAGTCAAAGCGAACAAAATCATCACTTCCCAATAAACTGGTGCCAAATATCAACAGCAAAAACTGAATTTACTGCGGTAGGAGAAGCTGTGTCAATCTTTTCTTCATCTAATAAATGACTTGCGCCTCAGAAGGCAATCCTGACACACAGTGAACACGCGTTTGAAGGTGTCAGACGTAAACACAGACGCTCTTGATTCTGGAGGTCATTAATATAATAACACTAATATTTAAACGGTGAGGCATTTTAGAATGACCAAAACAACAGTTCAGATGGTTTACAGTGTGCTCAGCCTGCTGGTTTGTCCATTTACGCACATTTTCATCATCACATGATCTCTTATAATAAAATCACATGACCTTTTTTAATGCACATACTGAAATTTGTGCGGTAAAAGTGTTTCCATCGTAGTTTCTGCGCATCTTTTCTTATCCAATAAAAAGTTTATCCTACTCAGTTATGCGCATAAGTTTTTTTATGCACATTTTCAAAATTTAAGCGCATCATGGCGTTTAAAAAATGCGCATAAAAATATGTGGATGGAAACATTGCTATTGTCCGCGTCACTCATCAGTGAACTGCACTGACAGTTTTATGCCTCATTTACACTACCAGCGACTTTGTAGCTGCCTGTCGCTCTGGGTGGCGACCAGCTGCAAACGCAGGTCTGTGTAGGTCTACAGCACATAAAATACAACCGTCCACTGAGCGAGCTGAGAGAGAGTAACAAGTGCTCTGCTGGTGTTCCTATTGGCTGTCGCTCAAAAATGTCACTGTTCATTTGCATAAAGTTGAAGGATTCTCAACTTTGTCACTCGACATGCCCACCTGGTCGCCAACAGTTGTTGTCGCTCGCGTAGACAAAGGTCACCGGAAGTCGCTCACTCTGAAATGAGCGGTTACTTGTCGCTTTGCCACTGCAAGTCACTCGTACTGTGAGGCTTTAGAGCCAATCACAGCCCTTTCTGTTGGGCGGGTGAAGACAATGACTAATCATAATGTAAATCAGTATTTGGATTAGTTTATTTGCTACAAATGCTCATGTTGTCTTTTGTGCATGTATTTGAGTTTTGTTTAAAACATTAAAAAAGAGTGTTTTCTTTGAGCAGGTAAAATTAAAGGCACAGTTCATATATCTTACTGCTTCTATGAAAGGACAAAGTTCTATTACAAGTAATAAAGGATGGAAAGCATCGTCGACGCACCATGATGCATCGAGATATCGAATTGAACCGAACCAATGACATAATAATCGTAACTGAACCGACGCATAAAACCAGTATAGGTTCACACCCCTTGTTAAAATGTATTTACGTCGCAATATATACCACAAAAAAAAAAATAATAATAAAAAATAAATATATATAGATATATATATATATATATAGATATAGATATATAGATATAGATATATATATAGATATAGATATATATATATATATATATAGATATAGATATATATATATATATATATATATATATATATATATATATATATATATAAATATATATATATATATATATATATATATATATATATATATATATATATAATTTTTTTTAACACAATGCAGCCCTACTTTAGACCTATCTATCTACTTCCCATCTTTCCTAACAACCACTCCATCTACCAAACTATTGATCCATCAATCTACTTACCTAGCTACCTGCCTATCTAATAAATAATATCAACACTGGGTCATTATGATGCTGCACCCTTTCAAATGCTTCCCTAAGTATGGCATTATCGCTGGGAGACATCCATACACTCCTCATACCCTCTGCACTTCTGTGTGTCTGGCTGCTTCCACTTCCAATCCATAGCATTACATTCTCCACAGTCACAACAGGATTAATATTAAGTGCACCGGTGGCCGATTGGGATGCTTGTGGAATCCCGTATTTAGCTCATCTGGTAGTGAGCACACGAGGAGAGAGAGAGAGAGAGAGAGAGAGAGAGAGAGAGAGAGGAGGAATGCACAGCAGTTGAAGAATGACGGGTCACGGTCACTACACTCACCACTCAATGGTTTCACTGGGATTACAGTAAAGACAGTGTAAACACTCAGGTATGTCATATTGAAAGCACGGCTTGTTAAATAAGCGTTTAATAATAAATGATTAACAGCATGTTTATGAAATGCCAGATCCACAATCAATGTTATGCAAATGCCACAACGCCAGGCTGCACCCTGAAAGTATTCAGTCTGTTTTACTTTCCAACACTGTAAAAAATGATGGGTTCCACAAAATTCCTTTATGTTGTCCAAACAAAAATCGATTAAGTTAATGTTTTACAAATTCAAATGGACTGAACATAAAACAATTAAGTTACTGCAAAAAAACTCAACTTATTTCAAATAAGTAGCTTAAACAAGCAGCAGAAGTAATTTTTGAAGAACCACGTTAACAAAAGCTGCATTGAAATTCAGAAAATGCTAATGTAACATTTGGGGGGGTGTAAGCCAGCAGAGAGATGAAGGAGAAGGAGGGGAATAGAGGACAGAAGAAGGGTGAAACAAACTGTCAGAACTGCCACCGAAGGCAACAAATAGAAACTTCTTCCAAACACTGTCAAAGAGAAGTGTCAGATTCAGAGGCAGCAGGAAAAAGTATAACCTAGGGTGAAAATCACCAGAAATGTGCGCTGTTCACACAAACATCTGTCACATTTCTAAATCTCCGTCAAGAAACTGGGACCCATGGAGTTATGATTCATTGTGTTCACAGTTGTGTTTGTCAGTAAACATGCAATAACGTGTCGTTATGTCATTTAATTGTTTTTAAGAGTGCATGCACATATATTAAAAACTAATTCTTGAGGCAGACCTATGCTGCATCCAAAATTGCATACTTTCATATTATACCATTTGCTAAAAACATCAAAATCTCTATTAAATCTATTCACGTAGGAAATTTACGATTTTTCTGCAGTAAGTTTTGCTGAGTCATAGAAATAAAAGCAGGGTCTTTGTTTTTTGGATGGTCCTCAAATCTACAAATCATTTTCTGGTGTTTATTAAGCAGATAAAATAGAATATATTGTGTTTTTATAATTGTCGGACTGCTTAAAAGGATAGTTGAACCTCAACCTACAATTATATCATTGAGTCTTGCTTCTGTTGAACACACACACAAAAAAGTTATTTTGGAAATTTTGGAAACTGTTAACCATTGACTCCTATAGGACTTGTTTGTCCAACAAAGGAGGTCAATGTGGTCAAGTTTCTAACAATCTTCAAAATATCTTTGATGATGATTGTTGGAGCTGCATGCTTAATCAACAAAACATCACAATTTGAACTCAAACACCAACAAAATCCTATTATAAAAAGACAACAATTCAGTTAGTCTATTTAATATATATTTTTTGACAAATCTTTTGACAGTCAGAGCAGCGCATTCAAATCTGAATTATAATAGATGAAGACGGCAGGTCTCCAAGTGAAATATCCAGATATTTACCTGTCATCTAATATCAATGGTTTTTCTTGCTGCACATCATCAAAATTAGATTTTCAGTCTGCAACTGCACAAATGAATTACATATAACATAAGCTAGAAGCTGTTTATATATCATTCTACAACCAAATTCAATAGTTGTTATGAACACAAACACAAGTCGATAACCAAGGTCTGGGCACTGTTTTGAAGATTGTCAAACATATTATATATAAAATATAATTAGATAAACAATATATAACACATAGAATCTGTAATTTTATATAAACAATATAATTAAGTTCTATTTTGCATTCGATATGCAAATATGAATAGTTGTTAAATATCAGTTACTGTTATAGATTAGTGTTTCTGTGAGCTAAGTGATGCTGTAATTGTTGAAATACAAATTTATATAGTCTAGTTCCAAATTAACAATAATCTATAAATAACTGAAAAGTTTTATTCTTTGGTTTTAATTTGCTCATTTCATTAAAAACTGTAACAGAAATGGAAACAGGTGATTCCTCCATCACATGACATGTGGATCCGAGAAATCTTTAGTTACAGTAAACTTGAGAAATTAAGATGTTTACTCACAGGATCTCTCAAATCTTTTTACAAGACCAGGAACCCTGTGTTAGACTATATCAAAGGCTTACGCTGTTCAGTTGATATCAGATCTAATACACAGTAAATAATTGAAAAGAGGAAATATTGACTCCTTAATGTGAACTTTTCAATTGTATTTTTTATTTATTTATTATTATTATTATAATTTTTTTGCTCTTATCGTAAACTTGCTCATTTATTAATTCTTAAATTTTTTTAAAGAATTTCTTTTCATTTTATTTATATTTTTATTTTTATTATTATCATTTGTTTTCTTTGAAAGGATATGTTTGTTTATAATTCATAAATTTAATTTATTTTATTTTAAGGGGATAGTGGGAAAATAACAAGAGACTATAATTTATATATAATTATATAATATAATTATATAATTTAAAATAATCTGTAATTTTTCCTATGTTGTATTGTATACAATGATGTATTGTCTTGTTAAACACCAATAAAAAAAACTGCAACAGCCCATCTATGTGGGACATTAAACCTTTTGCTTCCTGAGTACTGCCTGAGCCAAGGTGATGCAAATGCTACGTCTCAACGACTCTTCCTTTGTCTTCGGGTGATACTTTCAGGCCAAAGAAACCCCTTTGTTGATAAACTTGTGTGGCCAGTGTTTTGAAAGTTTATTCACCTACCTATCTACTTCATTTGAATGCTTTGTTTAGCCATCTCCCCTCCTCCTAAGAACACATTATAGACAGGACATCTTTGTCTCAAATCAGACTTGTGATAAAACTTGCAGACTGCAGACCTGTTAGAGCCTCCAATAGGCTCTTGCAGAAGCGTGGACTTCTTGAAGACGCTGTATGACTGCAGACCAGCACGTCTCAAAGAAGATTCTGTTTGTTTTCAAGTCTCATGGACTGGGTTCTCTCTTTATTCATTTATTTTTCACAACATAATTTAACTATTGCATTTTTTTTTTTTATTTAATCTGCAAATTCACAGAAATAATGTGTTCTGTTCTCAATAAAGGAATAGATTTATTCAACAACACATAGTCATTCATTAATCAGTGATGTGAGTAAAGTGAAGTCATTAAATCATTCATTAGCTCAAATGAAATGTATTTATAAGACTGTTACATTACTTTGAGAAGCTCTAGTAAATGGCATATCAACTGTCTGCTCAGTATGGTGGTAGAATCATGAGCTCTGTTTAAAAAAAAAAAGTGATTCTCAACGTATCCAGAATCATGCACCTCTTGCTCAAATAAACATCAGCAAAAGGGCACCAGACAATGTAAAGTCTGACTTTGCAAGACCTACAGTTAGAGAAATAAAAATATCATCACTGGTATTCGTGCATATAATGGAGCCCATAAAAGGTAGAAGACTCTCAGAGGTCTTAACAACTCTCAGAGTTGTAACACAAAGCTCTCTTACTGACAGCCCTGCCTCTCAGGGACACTTTTTAGAACCGTATGAAACCCACACCATCTCTGACATCTCACACATACTGTATAGTGTGAATAGACAGATACAGTGAAAGCTGATTTATGAGTGGGTTGAATCTAGAACACGCTGAGAGAGCAGATAAGTGAAAAACCTACTGCTCTTAAATCACCGACTTCATACATCAAATAACACACTTGGGACATAAAGGTGTAATTGACCCTATAAAAGGGAAGAAACGTTAGCAAAAGTGTAATAACATAATATGGCTGTAGCAGCCAAAATATGATATGTTCCACTATATACAACAGTTCTGTCTGGTTCTTGATTCTGATTGGCTGATAGACATGCGATATTCTGCCAGCAACAGCAACAGCACTCGTCACCCTTCACCCTTGTGTATTACTCAGCCCACATACAGCGACAAGCAGAAGACACTCTACAGTTTGACAAATATTGCTGCTGTTGGACAACACAATGTACTTTTGAGGCTTTTTAGTCAAGAATGTAGTTGTTTAGATTGTATTTTTGAATATTTACCATTTCTGAGAGACAACACGTCAGCGGCCATTAGCCTGTCATTGTGCAGACCAAAGATGGTTGACGTTGTCCATCCACAAGATGGCAACAGAGAATGCATAATGAGCCCTTAGAGGAGGAAAAATACAGCGTAATTTTAAACTACAGCTGATCAAATCACTATAAATCTGGTAAGTGACTTTCTAAGTCTATCTCTCTCTTTTGTATGTTGTAGTGCTGTACTTATACGATAGTAATTGTAGTGTGTTGAGTGTGAGATGGGACTCATCTTAAAGTCTTAAAACCTGAGATGGCCATCTGTTTCTAATGAGTCTACTGTTTTCGCTACTGCAGACTAGTTCAGTAAACAGAAAGAAAGAAGAAATGGCCGCAAATGTTTAGCATTTTTCCTTATCACAAACACAACAGGAATCTGGAAGTGATTGTGTTGCTTTGGCTTTTTCTGGGTTAATTATTGTGATCTCCCAATTGCAACAGAGAAATCTCTGTAGACTGATGACATATTATGCCGTTCAGCTTTATAATCTTAAGATGTCAGCAAAATCACCTGTTTTGTCATCACTTTAGACATTATGCTAGAGAATCATTCAAATAGTAGGTTTAAAGGGTCAATAGTGAGATAGCAACGGTTCCTGCTGATCTGATGTCAGCTGCAGATGTGAATGAACCTCTTACAAAAGGATTTTGAGACTCTCTGTGTTTGATTTTCTTTTTTAAATATATATATATGATTATGCCGTCGAACTGTTGTATAAATGCAATATCACATTCGTAGCAGTGCGATATGGCTGTATATCATCACTGCTGGCATACTAAGGCACCACATCCCTCCCACCAGTGCCGATATACAGCCACATCGCACCGCTACGAATGTGATATTGCTCATTTAAATAAAAACCAAAAATTATTTTTTTTAAAAAAGTATTACTTGTATTATATCGAAAGAAAAAAAAAAATATATATATATATATATTAATATCCATATACACATAAATATTCATGTTAATATTAATAAAGTCGGCTTCTACGCATTTTTTCCAAACATTCCCAGTTTACAACACACATCATATTTCGCTATAACCAAATTAGCATAAAACTTTTAATATATATATTTATATATTTGGCATCAAGTTTCAGTCTGAGTAACGTTTTTTGTTGATAAAAAAATATGAGTGCTGACATTTCAAAATAAACCAGTGAGAAAAGTAAAAACATGATGCAACTGAACAAGGTCATCAACCAATATATATATATATTTTTTTTGATTATACTGCTAAAACTCACTAAAGCAAGCAGATTTCCAAACCACATGTCAGGCTGACTCCACGCTTTTCATGGGTGCTGGAGCTTACAGAAGAACAGAATAACCCTGTCCAAAAACTGACACACAGGCTCACACAGACAGCTCTTCAACAAAACCATAAACAGCATTTTTCCTGAGGAATGTGAGGAGTTCCTGTTGTGTGACAGAGTCAGGAGGTGTTTGTGGCCTGGTTACAACATCAAAACAGCAGCATTGTCATGGGAAGGGCTGCGGACTGGAACAACGCTGCTTTCTTTCTCCTACTCATTTTTCACCACACAAACTGGCTCCTGTCCAGCATTTTTGAAGTATGCTTGCACCCTGGGACTTACTAGTGTTTTATCTAGGCTTTCATATTATTTACCTGCACATCTTTTGAATGGATGGCCACTGAGGGCCTGTATTTTATACTAGAGAGATGAAAAAAAATCCTGGCTAAAGCCTAGCAAGAGCACTGAAAAAAAACAACAACCACATTCTGCTCAGAGCTCCATAGTGGGGGAGATTCAGACCCACTAACCTTAAAGTTGCATAATGCATAGCATGAATCAGTATATAATAAGCTCTACTTAATTGACATGATGAAATCTCAGTTTTAAGTTACTGGATGTACTAAGGATGGATGTACTTTATGGATCTGCTTTATGGATGTAATAAGAATGGATGTACTAACAATAGACGTACTTTATGGATATACTAACGATAGATGTACTTCTTAGATGTACTAGGGATGGATGTACTTTATGGATGTACTAAGGATGGATGTACTTTATGGATGTATTAAGGATGGATGTACTTTATGAATGTACTAAGGATGGATGTACTAAGGATGGATGTACTTTATGTATGTACTAAAGAATGATGTACTTTATGGATCTGCTTTATGGATGTATTAAGAATGGATGTACTTTATGGATGAGGTTTATGGATGGATGTACTTTATAGATGTATTAACGATAGATGTACTTTATGGATGTACTAGGGATGGATGTACTTTATGAATGCACTTTATGAATGCACTTTATGGATGTATTAAGGATGGATGTACTTTATGGATGTACTAAAGAATGATGTACTTTATGGATCTGCTTTATGGATGTATTAAGAATGGATGTACTTTATGGATGTACTTTATGGATGGATGTACTTTATGGATGTATTAAGAATGGATGTACTTTATGGATGTACAAACAATAGATGTACTTTATGGATGTACTAGGTATGGATGTACTTTATGGATGTACTAAGGATGTATGTATTTTATGAGTGTACTTTATGGATGTACTTTATGGATGTATTAAGGATGGATGTACTTTATAGATGTACTAAGGATGGATGTACTTTATAGATGTACTTTATGGATGTATTAAGGATAGATGTACTTTATGAATGTACTAATGATGGATGTACTTTATAGATGTATTTTATGGATGTATTAAGGATAGATGTACTTTATGGATGCATTAAGGATGAATGTACTTTATAAATGTACTTTATGGATGTACTTTATGGATTTATTAAGGATGGATTTACTATATTGATGTATTAAGGATGGATGTACTTTATGGATGTATTTTATGGATGTACTTTATGGATGTACTAAGGATGGATGTACTTTATGGATCTGCTTTATGGATGTATTAAGAATGGATATACTTTATGGATGTACTAACGATAGATGTACTTTATGGATGTACTAGGGATGGTTGTACTTTATGGATGTACTAGGGATGGATGTACTTTATGGATGTACTAAGGATGGGTGTACTTTATGGATGTACTAAGGATGGATGTACTTTATGATTGTACTTTATGGATGTATTAAGGATGGATGTACTTTATGGATGTACTAGGGATGGATGTAATTTTATGGATGTATTAAGAATAGATGTACTTTATGGATGAGCTTTATGGATGTACTAAGGATGGATGTACTTTTAGATGTACTTTATGGATGTACTAGGGATGGATGTACTTTATGGATGTACTAAGGATGGATGTACTATATGGATGTACTAAGGATGGATGTACTTTATGGATGTATTAAGAATGGATGTACTTTATGGATGTACTTTATTGATGCAATAAAGATGGATGTACTTTATGGATGTACTTTATGGATGTAATATAGATGGATGTACTTTATGGATGTCCTAAGGATAGATGTACTTTATGGATGTACTAAGAATGGATGGATGTACTAAGGATGGATGGACAGATGTACAATGAATGTACACCATTGGTTATTGTATGTACTGTGTACTGTATACACTGCCTGTCCAAAATGTACACACTGTAATATTTAATTCGACCAGAGCAGATTTTGCGTGAACCGTACCCCAGACCACCACTTTTAGGCAGACTTGGGTACAGTTCGTGGGTGGCACCCGAGTTCAGAAGACACATTCACACTAGCTAAACGTACCGTACTCTAATGTCAAACGAACCCGGGTGCAGACCAAAGTGCTAGTGTGAACGAACCCTAACATCTGGCTTGGTTGTTAAAAAACGAGGAGCCAACTTTCAAACTTCTTACTGGCTGAAACAATGATTTATGCAGCAAGGAATGCTCTTATATCTTTGATTAGTTAAACCGGTAACACTTTAGAATAACTATCCGTTTAATAAACTGTTAGTTAATGAGTTATAAATGACTTGTTAAATAAAAGTTAATAGTTTGTTAATTATTTATAACTGTGCCTTAGATAACTTAGATAACTTGCCAATAGATACCTTACAAGCTGTTACAAGTTATAAATGACTTGTTAACTGTATTTTAATGATTTATAACTATACCTAATAAATTAGTAATAGGTCATGAACAAGCTGTTAGTAAAATACTTACTAAAGACTTGTTAAGTATGAGTTGTTAGTTTATATTTGTTATTGGGACGTTAATCTAAAGTTGAAACTATTCTTCATCTATTAACTGTTAGTAAATGAAGAATAGTTGCAACTAGAATAACATCCCAATAACATACATAAGCTAATAACTAACACTTAACTAATATATTAACTCACACTTTACAGATCAGTTATTCATAGTTTTTCATCTCCTAATCCCAGTAAAACGTTGTAGAACAGCAGATGGATGGAACAAGTTCAAGCTACAGAAATTTGATGTGATATTTAAAATATAAAATTTTTGTACCTTAACATTGTTCCACTGATGGCTTTTTCTGTGTGCTGTATCTTACCAAAGAAACTCCACAGATGAAATGTTGAACATTGTGTTTAATGTATAGAAACACACATACTGAGCCATCACATGACAGAACAGCAGTATACAACAGAATACAAACCCATGAGGTTTGGGCACTTTTTGTATTAAACATGAAAACAAAATAAATAAAAATGTATTTTATTAAAGTTCTACAAAAGTTTCACTGGTGTTATTAGATGGTAAACAAACTATGAACAACTGATCTGTAAAGTGTGAGTTAATATATTAGTTAAGTGTTAGTTATTAGCTTACGTGTGTTATTGGGACGTTATTTTAAAGTTGCAAGTATTCCTCATTTCCTAACAGTTAATAAATGAAGAATAGTTGCAACTTTAGAATAACGTCTCAATAACATATATAAACTAATAACTCATACTTAACAAGTCTTTAGTAAGTATGTTACTAACAGCTTGTTCATGATCTATTACTAATTTATTAGGTATAGTTATAAATCATATATAGTCATTTATAACTTGTTAACTAATAGCTTGTAATCAATTGGCTATCTATAAGGCACAGATATAAATAATTAACAAACTATTAACTTTTATTTAACAAGTGATTTATAATTCATTAACAGTTTTTTAATGATCTATTCACTAGTTATAACGGATAGTTATTATAAAGTGTTACCGTTAAACCAGCTATTGAGGTGTTTTTTTTATTTGGACAGGCAGTATGTATTTCATTCATTCATTTTAATCTAGGCTTAGTCTCTTTATTAATCTGGGGCTGCCACAGTGGAATAAACTGCCAACTTATCAGCATATGTTTTACACAGTGGATGCCCTTCCCGCTGCAACCTATCACTGGTAAACATCCATACACACTCATTCTCACACACACACTACAGACAATTTAGCTTACCCAATTCACCTATACCACGTCTTTTGGTCTTGTGGGGGAAACCGGAGCACCCAGAGGAAACCCACGCAAACAAGGTGAGAACATGCAAACTCCACACAGAAATGCCAACTGACCGAAGCCGAGGCTCGACTTTCTTGCTGTGAGGCGATTGTGCTACCCACTGCGTGACCGCATTGCCCCAGTATCTTTTTTTATTTAGTCATGAAATATACCACAACCAATATAGTGTATTGTAAAGATAAATATTAAAGATACGTCTCAAAAGCAAAATCAGGTTTCTTTATAGAATGTACATTGACAGAGGATGTTAAGCATTATATAACACTAATGTTTGTTAATTACTTAAAGTCTTGGCAATAAGAATTGTTTGCAGTTCAGTCATTAAAGCAATGAATAATACATTACATACAAAAAGGCTCTTATGGCAGACAATGCGCCATGCCCTTAGTGTTGTTTAGATGTGCACTGTGCTCAGATTAGCCATTCAGATCAATAGTACTGCACTACCTGGGGATCCGAGCACTTTTATCACTGCAAACAAACAATTCCACTGATATCACCACCAGTGGGGTCGCTGCGCACATTTTAGCTCATTCAATGAGGAGCAGCAGCAATATTAAGGGTACTTGAATATCAGCATGCTACAAATTCAGACAGCGTGCGTCTGTCAGTAAGCCACATTAAATGCATAACCTCCAAAATTCGAGACCTAGAATTTGCCAACTCACACCTACTGTAGAGCAACCTGCAGTAACAATCTTGTGGAAATAAATGATTTTGACATATTTCTGCTGACGTCATGACATACTTCACACTGCTTTTTTTTCCCGCAGATCAGCACTTATCCCAGCTGTTAGGGTGAGGTTAGTTTCCATAGCTAGATTACTAAAGGAAAAGGCAGGGCTGATGGGCAGAGAGCAGCAAATGAGGCCGGACTTGTGCTTAAAATAGCACTTATGAGCACACAGTAGTGGTAAGTATTCCAGTTATGTCCTGCAACTTCACTATCTCTCTCTTGTACAAACCACAGGCATTCAAGAGCCGACAGAGCATTAAAGGTCTCAGCATCTCCTTTACTTCGCAGCTGCAAGTGACAAACTTGTATCTTTAACACATTTGCTCATAATCTATATCTCTCAGGGACACAAACAAGAGGTTTGAGGCAGGTAAACTAATAACTAGATCCCTCCGTGATGCTCAAGTCATTCTTCTGGCTTTTCACGATGATGGTTAATCTGAGCCTGAACTTGGCACAGGTCCTCCATGCGCTGTGCCCCTAATGAGAAGCATCAATCAACCCTGGCAGCAACATTTACTTACCCGTCATCTGCATGAGAAATGGCCTTGACGGTCGTGTGCGATATTCCTACGAGAGCCCAACATTCTGAATCCATGAGCCCACCTCTATATTGAGCACATGGAGTGATAGGAAGAGCACTGAACTTCGCAATGGTGTTCACCTGGGTTGGTTTCAGCAGGCAGCAGAATATGCTAAATAAACAGCAAGCCCTCAGCTCGTTCTTTCCTCCGGCGTTAGCGAGTATCAGAATGAGATCTGTCTCAGCGGGGCATGTAAATCTGAGCTCTCTTAACCCTCACACCGCCAATGAGGTAGATATCCCTGCTCAGCTTACTGACATATGGGAAGACAGAAATTAATGGAGACGAAGAGGAAAGGAACATGTGCTGTGGTGCATATTTTATTTGAATAGCAAAGATTTTAACTTTAGTACTAGAGTATGACATTAAATGGACTAAATGTATTTTTAATGAATCACTTAATCTGCAATATTTGAATGGCTTGTAATGAAACTTAAAAGGTACCTTCCCTGACTACCTAGACTGCCTATGAAAACGTATTTTTATTTGAAAACTCAATGTATCACGTAAAAAAAGAAATTGATTCAATCTTTTTGCTTTTATTTACAAATATTGATAACTTGTCACCAAACTATATCTCAGGCTCAGTGGTGTAAAGTAACAAATTACAAATACAAGTAATTGAGTAGTTTTACTCCAGTTTTTTACTTAAACCTGCAGTCACTATATTTCTTTTTTTCTTGAACTAATGAAAGAAGGATTCAAAAAAGGACTAAAAGTAAGGGGCCGATCGCACCTAACATGCTTTTACGTTCCAAAAATGCAAATTGACTTTTTTCAACTCGTGGCACAGCAATGTGTTAAAATGCGAGCATCTCCACGCAAAACTGCATCCTGCACAATCCCTGCACAAACTGCATGTAAATGCATCAGATTTTCACAGCGTAATACTCACTACTCTTGCGACTTTTAAAAGGGCCACTTTTACTACTTTTACCATGTTTTACTACTCATATTTTGAGTAGTATTTACAACAGATACTTTTACTCTACTCGCACTTTATTTTTGGGCAAGTAATGGTACTTTTACTTGAGTATGATTTTTCAGTACTCTTTCCATCACTGCTCAGGCTGCATCTCTGCAACACTTCAAATATTTGCACCAAATTTGGTTTGTGTCATTGTTAGTTCACTTTGACCACACCACACTGGCTGTATCTGAGAGCTCAGGCAGTGATTTTGGAGGCAGAATCACTGCACAAAAGCACTTCTAAAAAAAAACGGAGGAAACCCAGAGGAAACCCATGTGAACACGGGGAGAACATGCAAACTCCTCACAGAAATGCCAACTGACCAGCCGTGACTCAAACCAGCGCCCTTCTTGCACTCATATCGGCACCAATTTTCACACCTGTCACCACCTCACACTCCTACTAGTGAGATGTGCTAAACCATTTACCGAAATCCTCTTCAAATGTCTTTAATTACTTATTGCTATGCTATGTTACGATGTTGCTGGCTGTCATTCACTTGACCACACCCAGTATCACTAATAACATGGGTTAATGAATTCTATATAAAGCCATTTTAAGCAGTATTATTGATAATAATGGATACTTAAACAAGTCTGTCCACAAAAGCAACCCTCCAATTCCACTTAATGATTTCTGTTCCTTATTGATTTCATTACCATTCCTCTGGATCTCTTTCATTGTGAGTTTGACATTTGTGGTTTGGTGAGTAAAACAAGAATCATTCTGAACAAGTAATTTGATTGATTCAAAGCAGTAACGAAGGCTGAATCTGAAATCCATACCCTGGCTAGACTCTTCTTTTAAGTAAAAAGTATTTCCTTTACAGTATGTACTACAGAACATATGTCATGTTATCATTGTCATGTGAAATTAACCAGCAATGGACGTATGTTTATTTATACGTAGAACATTCTCTTTACAACCACAACACATGGAGGACTTTAAGCATGCACATGAACTTTGCTTTAGTTCCAGCCAAAAGTCAAACAAGGAACCGTCAAACAGTGGATGAATACAACATGATTAAATCTGGAAATGATTCAAACTTCAGTGATCAACACTTTGAATGCTTGCATTTGTTTCATATGCATCCTATTCAGGAAGATTAAAACCTCCTGCTATCACAATATAAGCAGGGTGTAAAATATATATTGACGAATGGGGGTTTAAAGTTTTCTGTGTTTTGAAGGATATTTATTGTATTCCGACCTACAGTAAAGTCTGATTAGCCATTTCAGAGGTTCATTTTGGTGAAACAATAAAAACGGTGTCTAATTTGACTTTACTTTTAGGTTATATCTAGATACAAACAGCTTTTTTACCAAAAAAGTGTCTTTTTGTGTGTCTTCACTTGTCAATGTCTATCGTTGGTGTACATCTACCGGTTTCAGACCGTTGAATTTTTCTCACATAGATTGGCGCCATTATGCAATCACAATGTAGGGGTGCTAAAATGTATATTTATAGTTAGGGTTAGGGTTAGGGTAAAAAATCTATTATTTTTATTATTAACATTATTATTTAAAATAAAAATCAGAGAAAACTATATCTCGCTATTTCCAAAGAGCTGATCCCCCATACATCTTGTTCTAACATCCTTCAAGAGTTAATTAGGGGGAGTCAACCAAACCCCCCCTCCCCCTAACCCCCTGTAATTTGCACCCTGAATATAAGGCATAAATTGGCAAGTAATTTTTACCTGTAATTTAAAGTATAAATAAAAGTTAACACTGTGCACTTGTACTCAAAAAATAAGCACAGATTTTGTCTTAGCGGATAACATTAAAAGAAAACTAAACAAAAAAAAAATAAACATTTAAACATGCATAAAATTACTTACATTACATCCTGGCATTTATTTGCTGCCAGCTGTTCTCAGATTTGCTTTCTTAGACATGATGCCACATAGAATATAGCTAGTCTTTTAGGCTAATTTTTAGTAACTGCTGCAATATCTTTTTTTTTTATTATACCAAAGCAATTAAGTTTTTAAATCCATAAGAAAATCATTGAAGAGTTCAGCGACTATATACAATTTTATGAAGGTTATCTGATCTTTACACCATGCAGTTATGCATAGTACGCAATAAAAACAAGATTATTATGGGTGTGTTCAACACCAAAATCAAGCTAACAAAAAACTTTAGAAAGAACTTTAAGTCAGTATGAGTTTTTTTTCTATAGGACTCAATAAGTCAATCGATTATACCACAATGTCAATACTAGTACTGTATGTACAACTTGTATTTAGTTACATTAGAGGAACTAAAATGGTCCAGTACTTTAAAGTTAATCACTGCCCGTGTCCACCCATAAGAAAACATACTGGCTCAACCAATGTTACAAGCATCTGTTTTGTTGCTTAATTGTCACTCATAAGTCCTATTTAATGGCCCCATGGGATAGTAAGATCTACACACAGGGATCTGTCACACCACATCAAAGAGAATTACAAACCATTGATCATTTGAATTTCTAAATAATGGACCAAATCTGCATGATAAAATGTTGCAAAAACAAAGCATCTTACTTTATTATTGGATGGGGGGGGTGCTATATTATGTGTTCTGAAGTTTTATTTGTGTATCACCAGAATCAGCATAAACAAGATGTTTCACATTAGACTCACGTCTACTTCATGTGCAGTGGTTAAAAACAACATTGTATTTGTTTGAAACAAGCACGCTGAACTAAAAACATTTATTTCACAACTTGGTATTCAATTGTTTTTGAATACTAGGGCTGCACGATACTGAAAAAAAAGGCAATGTCGTTCGGCACTGTGATAACAATATATCTTACAATAAAACATTTGCATTATCTAAATAATTTATTTATGTAATGATATTAAAATAAACAGGTAAAAGATATTATTCAGATCTAATTAATTCTAAGTCAAAAAAAAAAAAAAAAACTGTCGAGGTGCAAACATTTGGTCTAATAGTTGGCGGTTCATTCGACTGTGGTGACCTCTGATAAATCAGAGACTAAGCCAAAGGAAAATAAATGAATGAATGAACACTATGACTGAGTGAAAACCTTAGCAGATAATGGACTCTGGCCATTAGTGTTTATTTTCAACTCTGGGTTCACCGACTAGCCAATAGCAGAACAGAAAATACTAGGGAGGCGGAGCTAAAAATAGTAAGGTCAAATCTAGATATACCAATGAATAAAATAAATGATCACAGATGTCTGCGATACATATATTGCATATACTAATATCGTGATGATGATAAATTTGCAATACATTGTGCAGCCCTAATGAATACACATACAGTTACAACCTTAGTAAGGTTGGTGTAAAAACAGTTTATCATCCACAACACTCTAAACACAGATTATCAGACACTTTCAATTCAAATCAGCACAGATGCAAGCTAGACAGTGCCCATACTACCTACACAGAAAACTGTAATAACAGTAATGGACTGACTTAAAGATTCCAGCACAGGCATATGATATCAGTGTGATGTATGATATCCCATTACGCACACACATCTGTTAAAGAGCAATTCAAAACTCTTGCAGCTCTTCATTTAATCATCAAAGCCCCTTTAGATCTTCCTAAACATGCTTAACCATACAGATAACCTGCTATAAATAACATAGACTTTAAAAAATAAGAATTGTGCATCCTAAAGGTTATTTTGGGCAAATCAAGTGAAAAGAAGCACTTACTGGTCCTGTAAAATGAAGTCAGTGTTTTCTGAGGAGATATGTCCCGTCACAGGATGCCTGAACGTTGTCGATCTCTGGTTGTGGCTGCATCCGAGAAGAACGGGTGAGAAATAGAAAAAAAACAGAAAGGGAAGATAAACAAAATGAGCAATCCAATATTAATCATGTTTAACTTTTCCCCTGCTGTGTGTACTGTAGCCCTAAGAGTAACATTCAGTGATAATACACCAAATTTGAGGAATTCTGATGACTTTCCCACAGGAGTGCAGTATGTGTGGCAGCCCTGAAGCCTGGCCAAGCCCACTCATATTATTTAACGCAAAGTGTGGGGCTAAGCACGACCTGCTGCAGAAACTTTATTGATTTCAATTACAATGGGTCATTCACTGTTTTAACTAGGGCATTAAACCATCTCACTGTCATCAGGTGCAATAAGACAGAGACAAGGGGGGCTTCAAGGGTGAGAAAACTGTGAAATAACATACGTAATACGCCTGCTCATCAATGCACTTTTCTTTTTTTCTTCACAGTGTACGTTGAAAGAGTGAGTGTGGTAATTTAATGACTTAGGAAGAACCCGCAATGAGGTAACTGGGGACTATAGATGCAGTTACAGCAATAAACAGTTGTGCTTTAGGCGTGTTAATGGTCACTTAGCCAGGCAAAAATGTTCCTCACAGTAGGGCTAAAATCAGAGTCACAATTTTTTTTTGCTTAAAATCAAGATCACAATTTTCTCACGATTCTGTAGATGTAAAATATTTGTTAATAACAGCAGGCTATTATTATTGTTAATTCTCAAACACATGGTAAGACAACAATAATAATAATAGTATACTACTGTTGGTTAAAATGCTATAGCTTGTATAGACTTGGAATGGTGGACTTGAATAGACTATAAATTTGTCCTGGTCGTTAATGCACAGTAAAGTGATGACATCAGAATTCAACTATTAATAACTCTGAAGTTGAATTATTGTGTCCGAGACATATGCTTGTCATTTGTCATTGACAACAATATTAGACCATTTTTTTCTCTGGTAAAATGAGACATTTGTCATTATCAGATTCTCTCTTGAATTATATTCAACATTATATAGGCTAGAATAGTTGCATTGATACTGTTAAATATTTATTTTCATGCACAACACTTTGTGTTCGCTATGAAAGAAAAAAAACATACCAAATATTTGTCGTAATCATAACTCTAAAATGCGTAATGATTATTTACAATTAAATGCTGTCACTTTGAGAAAGAAAAAAAAAACCTACATGCAAATCATACTTCCCGCACGGCTCGCAAAAGAATGCTTAGTGCAGCAAACTCAATGTTATTTACAACTTTATTACCTGTTATTAACAGCCTATGGAGGTTCTGTTCAATAAAGTAGACATCATTCGTGGGCATGCACACATCCTCTTTGTGTGTCAGCTCACATGTAATTTCACAGCCATGAATAAATGATTACATTAAGACAGAAATGACATTTTTGACTGACTGAATTATACCTTATAAACAAAAACTGTGACACTTTTAACACCATTTGAAGTCCTCGTTGCTGAGCAACATGTATTAAACAATGTGAAGACTTTATGCTTGTCACAAACTTGAAAAATCGCAGAGATGCTGGATTAAGATTGTGTGGGGGCTCGAATCGAGATCATAATCTGTTTTTGCATTTTTAACAAATGTTAGCACAGTTCTTTGTAAATGCTGTTACCTTTTGCCTTTGTAGCTTGTAATTTAAAATTTTAGCATGAATAGAATATTCAAATAAATTGAAAACTGATTTTAGAGCAATAGACATGTGGGCAAGTTTTTCGAAATATGGTGCGGGTTAACATAGGGCTCAAACAAAGAAATGAGTGCCAGTGGGACTGACCAGTGACTAGGTATTGGCTAGTATAATAATCTGAAGGTAATAACCTTGGATAAAAATATCACAGTTTCACATATTATGGTATTGTGATTACTGCTCTAAAATGTGTTCTTTTAAATGTCTGTGTAAAAAAAAATCCCAATTGAATCCAATATATTTTAAGAAACATTGAAAATATTTTGGAGCAGTAAACATGACAGGCTAAACAATTAAATGAATCAATGACTTCTGCTGTCTTCATTAGTTTCAAAAACAGATTTCTTTACAACTTGAAAAGACATCTTTGGATATCTTTCTTTTATTTGGATATAAAGTAAAGCCACTGCACTGTTCAGGTCTACAGCATGTTTATAAGCGATTTGTTTTTCAGATGTTTGCTGTATTGATGTGGAGGGTTATTTTCTCCCAGAGATACTGTTAAATTATTAATTAATTAATTAAAAACTAAATAAAATAGCCTAAAAACGTGTAAAAAAAATGATGACATATAATGTAGGAACAGCATAACAGAAAATTTTAGCGTTTTAAAAACTTGACTTTTCCAAACCGCGGTAAACCTTGAAACCGATTATCGTCCCATGCATACCAGTGACCAATAGTAACTGCATGTTTCATTTATTAAATATATTTTTAATATTTATAGAGTCAGCATCAATGTACATGGTGACTTTCTGAGCAGCCAAAGCACTCAACACTCCAATTTAGAGACAATTAAATGGTTCATATACGATCATTAGCAGAGGAGGTGGACAGTAAGAGATGTACATTATGTAATCATTCCAAAAACAGCGCCTAATCTTGTAGTGGCGACACGTTCGCCATGACAAGAACGTTTAGGCATGTGCCTCTCACAGTACACTGTCAAATTTAACAGGGTGTGTAAAATGCTTCTGTCTCAGCGGAACATGTCATACACACCGTACGCCCCCAATGACACAACACTCTCGAGCTCATTCTTCAGTGAACAATCATAGCGCAAGAATCTGAGGCGCAAACATCCTTAAAAGATAGTTCTGCAAACGTATGTCTCCAAACAAACAACAAGCTTTTATCTCTAATTGAACATTTAGTGCATCAGCAAACTCTGCTGCATAAAAGCTTTTCAGTGGCTGCATGAAAGAACGCTTGACATAAAAGCATGTACTACAAAGCCTTCATTTTGACAATGGTTTCATCTATCCTGTTGTAGCCTCTGAATAAACATGATCCTGAAGTCAATCCTGCCAGCTCATCTGTGAAATTAATCTATGCAATGATCAATATCATCACAACAAAACCGAATATAAAACTGAAATGCAAGAAAAATGTGCCATAAAGTATTGTAAAATATTAACACTATCAAACGCAACAATAAAACCTGTGTTAAAAAAGATATATAAATATATTAGGGAATAGTGTTTGCTAAAGCACTGGAGGTGCTTCTAAAATGCTGCGTCCCTGGTTTTCATGGTCAGTCCATCATTTTAATGTAAATAAAAAGACCCTCCTCTGAAAGGTCCTCCATCACTACAGAGCTTTCAGCCCTTTCTTAGGCAGTGGACTGCATCCAGGCCTCTCTTTTTCACATAAATGCCATCCACATCTGAGAGGAGTCCGCTGCAGGCTTGCCATCAGACTCAATTAAATTACATTCAGCTTTTCTAATAATTTCTTTAACTAATGTGAGCTGATAATAATCATTATAATCAATTATAATAATCATAATAGCTGTAGATTTGATTTTTCACAAACCGACTATAAACCACAATCTTTGTAAACAGATCATGTAAAATGACTGAAATTACAGTTGAAGACAAATTGATTTGCCTTCCTATGAGATTTTTGTGTAACAGAACTTATGTTTAACAGATCAAGACATTTTTAACCCAGGGTCATTCTGATTACCTAACCCTATATACATTTATGGAGAGCACCAAATACGCCCCAGGAGCTACTTTTTTTTGCAGTTTTTGCGAATCCACTAGAGGTCGATGTGTATGTTTTGTCAGATCTCAAATTTCTTGCGAGTGCCATTCGCGCCTGCTCTTCACTGTTGACTGACTAAGTGACTGAATGACTGACTGCCTGACTGGCCTCCTCCTTTCCTAAACCCAACCAATAGTCTTTTCATAAGCAATCTAGAAAAATAAAAGCCCTTGCCTGATTTTTACCTTATTATTTACTTGTTTATATTATTTTTAGGCTTCTGTTTTTGTCTTTCCTGCTTTCTGGAACCGTTCTTCGCCGGAATCAAGCCACGTCATCGTCGTCAACTCCTCTCTGCATCTCAAGTCCGTCAACGTACATGGCGAGCTAACTGGACAAACTGGTAACAGTGGGAAAGCAGTCCATATTTTAAAAAAATTCACAGGAGTGCCAATACATTTGTCTTTAACTCTATAAAGAAAAATTATATACAACCGTGGCAAGTTAGGATTTTCTTTTAGACTACTAAACATCAGTGAATCAAGTTGTAGTTGGTTATATGAGCCACAGCTATACTACAGAACTCGGTACAAATATGACACAAAGAACTGTACCTCTCTCAATCGTCATCAGACAATAATTGGTGCACCTTCCTGTAAAGGGCCACGAAAACACAGGCACGTTTCCTGAATTCCTCTAACTCTAGTTTTGTTCCAAAATCATACACTAAACTGCGCTAGCCCTATGCAACAGTTTTGGCATTTTCCACTGTTAATTAAGAAGAATCTGCATTCTTTAGCTCTTTTGTTCTCATCACATTACTTCCGAACTACTTGTCACGGAATTCTCTGCATTAGCATTGGAGGATAAACAGAACGGCAAACAGTGGCACTGTTTGTTTAGCCATGATGCAAGTCTCAGGGAAAGTGGCCTATGACATTATGAATGATGATTATGAATTAACTCTCGGTCCTGTTAGACTGTAGCTTTGTCTTAATTCCAGAGACAAGAAAAATGGCCAAGCATATTATTAACAGTGGAGAGCAAGGTGTGTAAACTCCTTTATACAACAAAACAGCTTGTCGAATGACAGTATATTTATGTATTGTTCTATCAAAAACAGACTTTTCCTCTCTTGTTTAAAAAAAAACTATATTTATGTGTTAGAGGAGTCGGTCATTGAAATAAATACGTAAAGAACAGTGAAATTAGCATAAATAAAAAATGACAAGCTAAAAAATGTAGGGTAAAATGATGAACTATAGCTGTTCTAGAAAAAAAATGGATAACATTTAACAACAATATGTCTACAGAAACCAATGTTATAGATGTTGTAGTGGTGTCTGTCCTGTAGATGTTAGTATACTGAAATTCACATAGAGGAGTATTACCTCACTCTTCACTCCCCTTGTACTATGATAGCTCTTAACCGTGGGACGAACATATCATTTGGCGTAGAGTAAGTACAGGCGATTGTGAAAGCAAAAGCTATGTTTATACTGGGCAAAAACAACACATTATTTAACAAAACCACTGATAACAGTATAGCTACACAAAATATACATAGATTTTTCCTACTGCAATTCAAGCTAATACAGGGAGTAAAAAATCCCTTTGCAATACCACTGAACTTTAAAAACAACTGGAAATCTGTTTGAAGAGAGATCTACACGAAGGCAGTTAACTTAAAGTCAAGTGCTATTTTGGGGTTTCCGCCTGGATTTTGCCAACCCAAATTAAAAAGCTTCTCAAATCCACATGCAGAGGTGTAAATTCAAAAGTTTGGTATCATTTTAAAGAAAAACCTTTGAATTTTCATAAAACACTGTTTAAATTGACTAAAATAATTGTATATGTTGTCTGTGTTATAATAAACCCCTCCAAAAAAAAAAGAGGCACTTTTTTTTACTCAAATTTGAAGGTGTATCTTTCAGGTTCTGTGTGGTCTGGGTTGCTGTCATTAATTTTGGTGGTTCCTGCACATGTCAGTAATCATAGGAAAAAATATAAATGTCTCTATCGTATTTATGTAATCTAAACAAAAAAAGGTTTTTACACCAAGTGTAGCACCAAATGCTCTTAAAGAAATCTGCACCGAAAACTTTTTTGACCATCCCAGAATAGTTTTACTATGGCACTGCTGTGAAATATGTGCTAAGCCAACCACACACTATGTGTGTACACTTGATGAATTGAGTCAGTTGTAAACTTGTATGAAGAGCTTATAAAATGTGTAAAGGTGTCAAAACAGCAGCAGGAATTCTTTATTCACACATGCTGTACCTAAATAATGCCTGAACTGAACTACAAGAGGCAACATGGCAACTATACAGAAGAAGAAAAACTAAGTATGCTTGAGCTGCACATGGGTGCATCTTAAAACAACATAGCATTTCGATGGGGTTCGTTAAAATCCCTTTGGTCTGTGTTACATCTATATTTCAATTGAACCAGTCTTGAACTGTCTTATTTTAAAAAAGAATACGCCATAATGAAGTCAGTTTTTTGTTGAAACAAGCAAAATAATCAGTAACACTTAATAACTACACATTATTAACCATTTATTAAGCATTAGCAAATAGTGAATTAATTCTCTGTTAAGCATTAACAGATTAGCAATAATAAACGTTATTAAGCAGTTTATAACTGCAGCTATAAATGCTGTATTTTTTACTTAAAACCACATTTATAATGTGCTTAATAGCTGTACTTTCATACTTTGTTAATGATTTATTTTTCATGACTAAATTAAGTATTGCATTATTTACAAACCAGCTATTTACGCATAATTGGTTGTTTTTTAAGATCATTCAGAATGAGTTAGTAAATGATTAATAAACTATTCAAATCAGCATTTATAATTCTTATTATTCAGGCATATACTAATAGTTAATTTGTATGTTAATAAATGCTTTATTAACTATATTTTCATCCAGTATCGTGACCTAATCTAAAGTGTGGACTATTTATGCTTTATAAATCTTTTATATAAATAAATAAAGGGTCAGTTCTAAACAGGAAAACAGAACATAAACGACATTATTCATACCTACTCGTTTGAAGCTACACAAATGAAACTGTACTTCAAATGAAAAATAAATCTTTGCAACCTTTTCTAAAATAAAATTACTGTAGAGTTTAAACATTGCATCTTATTATATTGTTAAATTATTGTATTGTTGTTGTTTTATCCAATTTTATGTCATATTTTGACACTCCTGTTATTCAGCAATGTTTAAACTTTACAGTAATTTTACTTTTTTAGATAAGATTGCAAAGATTATTGTTCATTTAATACCAAGCCTTTAATTGTCATTTATAAGGGATTTATAAAGCATAAATAGTCCTCACTTTAGATTAGGTCACAAAACTGCATGAAGTTGAGTTAATAAAGCATTTATAGGTGCTGAATAATAAGATATATAAACATAGATTTCAATAGTTTATTAATCATTTACTAACCTATTCTGAATTATCTTAAGAATCACCAACTACACTTAAATACAAATGATTTGTAAATGAAAAATCCATCATTAACTAAGTATAAATGTACAATTATTAAGCACATTATAAATGTGGTTGTAAATGAAGAATACAGCATTTGTATCTGCAGTTATAAACCGATTACAAAAGTTTATTAATGTAGAGGTATTCATAGTGTGTAGTTATTACAAAGATTATTTGGTAAATCTGCCAATGGGGTAAGCAAAAAAATCTTATGTCTAAAGATAAAGCAAGATTATTTTGCTTACCCCGCTGGCAGATTATTTTTCTTGTTTTAAGGAAAATCTCACTTAAAATTGGCAAATTATTTCAAGACATTATGTTTTGCTTGTTTGACATTATGTTTTGTAGACAAGACAAAAAAAATCTAAATAAGCAAAGCCTTTTTTGCAGTGCACCCTATGTTGCAACCCTTAAAAATATAAATATCAAAAATAACAGCTCTCGGAATCCAGAAATCTGCAACATCTTCATATTTTTACATCTTCACAGCACAGTCTATTTTCTCAGCAGTAAAATCCTTTCATAAGCAGGCTGCTAAACACAGTTATACATTTTTAAATGAGATTTGCATCTTGTCATTCCAGATGTTCAGTCCAATGGTCAACTAGTGGACTGTACCAAATCTAAACCAAAAACAAGCTGTTTATCAGACATCCTAAAACAAGACCTCTTAGAATCACAGTTTAACCAGCAGCACTTCATATGTACTGTACTGGGAACAGAGTACAGACACTTCTACACTATTCAAACACAAAGTTTCTGGATGTTCTCATTCGACCTTGTCTTCAAGTTCTTTCTTTATCTGCCGTGGAGCATTCTGCCCTAAAGTTGTCTCACCTGCCAGAGCGCCGTAGATTATCTACTTCCTCCTGGGTTCATTCCGCCAGTCGGGTTTGTCCTCTGAACGGTGGCAGGATGATAGAAGCGCTTCTGATGGAGAAAGTTGATATCCTGCTGAAGTGAAGCAGCCAAAGCTCTACAATCTCCACATGTTCTCCTGAGAATTTGACTCAGTGCAAAGTATTTGCGGCGGGTTCAGAGAATCAAAACCTGTCATGACCCGACCCGCGCTTAGTTGATTACACCCACTTATTCACGATCTACGCGATTGTTATCAACTTTCCCTACCCTCCCTCCCTACTCCTCTCATCGCTCTCTCTCTCTCTCTGATTCTTCTCTCTCTCTCTATCTTCTCTCTCTCTCTTCTCTAACCTTCCCACCCTCTCGGTCTATAGCCAAACTACAACCCATTTAATGAGGATGTCAGTGGGCCATGAAACTACACTGGGAGGAGGTGTTACTGTCCCCAAAATAATATTTCCGTCTCTGGAGCTTCATACCTAGAAGCAACCAGGGCTCTATCACCACTACGCCTGTTGCCCTCCCAGAAAGAGTCTTTTGTTTCTTTATTATTGCCAGATTTTCTTGGCGAAAAGCACATCACTGAGTGTTTTAATGTTTTGATAAGTTTCCTGTAAAATGCTGACAATCTAGGGAAAACCCCTGATTATTTAAAACATAATATATATACAGTTGTATTTTTATACCATGCATTATTGCCTCGTACAATATACAGAGGAATTTGGGTCCCCCATATTAACCAAAACCTTGTTCTGAGTCAAGGCACACACCACTGCACCTGCATCACACTCTCTCCAACAGCATGTTTGCCACATTTCAACCAACTGGACAGACTGTGGGCGGGTAAATACTAGTAGGTTAGCTCACAAGAGATAAACATGAGGTATGTAGAACAGGAAAGAAGGTATTATTTGCACAGCTCTAAAGCAAATATTGAATCACATACACAAGAAAAGCATTCAGTTCAATGGAACAATGGCCTTTGCAGGCTTATTTCAATTACCTTTGCAAATATAAAAAGGATTTTAAATGTATTTGGATGTGAAACTATAATTAGTTTGTTCTGATAAATGTGTTTTGTTGTACAGGGATACAACAAAAGCAATGCATAAAGCAAATTTAGACAGTCAATAGCATTAATAAACACTTACAGAGCTTGGCACAAAACACATCACATTAAGCATGCATTTGATTTCACTAAGAAATATACTCTGTGCTATATTAATCTAATCCTTTATGAACATTCTACATCTTAGTTTAGAGGACAGACTGAGGAAGAAAAAAAGGAAAGCACTGTGGGATTTGGTTGCTCAACCTTGCAGTGAATTACTTATATGTGCCATTTTTCAACAGAAATTGTCCAGTTGTAACTCATTTTAGGCTAGTTTCACTGGATGAACTTAAAGGTTTTATATAACATATTCAAGTAGGACTTTTAGAGAGTTTTTGAGAAATCGTCTTACTCCCAAGCTGTTTTTTCATTTAGAAGAGTGACAAACACATACTTAAAAAGTTGTCAATTACATTTTTAATGCATTTAATCAAATGATAAATAAAATTACAATTATAATAAACAAATATAACAACAATTATTCAAACTGATCTCTCAATGCCAAGGTTATGGGTTCAAATTCAAAGGAATGCATTAACTACTAAAATAAATACCGAACGTAATGAACGCAATGTAAGTTCCTTTGCTTAAAATCAAATGCAAACATGCAATGCATAAATGCAAACGTAAACGCACTAAACCAGAAATACATCCGCATTACAAAGCAGATCCTCAACTTCCTCCTATACAGCCTCTTGTCAACATTTTTAGCCTACTTTGTTGTTGGCAGAGCTGCATTTCCTTTGAACCGCATTCTTCAAACTGGCAGTTATATTGAACTGAACTGAATCAACATTGATCTGACACGATCTGATAAAAAAAAATCTGTCTTTCTGTTGAACTGCTTTAATGCTGTATTAACTTTGTTGCTCATTGATTAATCCATTGACAAAAGCTGCTTTGGAGCCATCTTTATTTTATGAAATAGTGCTGCACAAAATATCGCTTCAGCATCCGTATCGTGATGTACGCATCATCAATAATCAAATTGCAGGATCTGCAATGTCGAATCAGGATTACAGTTGACCAGGAGCCACAGTTGAAAACAAACATGATGTGTAGACTCGTTAACCATACAAGACAAGTAGTTTAACCATAAAAATTATCAAACGTTTTTCATCTGCATTTTTTTAAGGCCTTTTACGCATATAACTTAAAGAAAGATTAATTGTATTCATGTATATAGTAAATACAGTGGGTACATATTTGTTTCCTCGTTGATGTACATATAGAGCCCCATATTGACACGAAAACACAGAATTGCTGACATTTTTTCAAGATTTATTAAAAAGAAAAACTGAAATATCACATGGTCCTAAGCATTCAGACCCTTTGCTGTGACACTCAATATATTTAACTCAGATGCTGTCCATTTCCTCTGATCATCCTTGAGATAGTTCTATTCCTTCATTTG